>NC_047037.1:74727124-75028195 GCF_011762595.2 Tursiops truncatus | reverse complement strand
TAAAATGACAAAAGGTTTCCTCCCCTCTCACTCTTTCCTCTCCCTGGAATAGTATCATTTTCCAGATATAACCACTGAAATCATCTTTCCATTCTTCTTATCATTAAACTCTGTAATTCTAGGTAATATACTCTGGGTCTCTTTCTTGATTTAAGAATTTAGAGAACACTTAGTGGATTCCCACTATGAATGATGAGAAATTTCACTGGCTTACACTGCCCCTCTCTAAACAGTCCTTTTTTGATTTTCAGATCTTCTATTGGACATTAATGACAAGATCACAAACTCAAACGCCTATAGATACCCAAGTATACAAAGTGGGTGGGGACAAGAAATGTCATGAGGCTCTTCCTGCCCATCTATAGCTTTCCCACTGTTAACATGAATGTGGCTAGGGAAAAAGCAAAGTCATAACTGGCAACAGAGCAGAAGCAAGAAAAACTATAATCCTGCAGCGTGTGGAACAAAAACCACATTCACAGAAAGACAGACAAGATGAAAAGGCAGAGGGCTATGTACAGAAAGACAGACAAGATGAAAAGGCAGAGGGCTATGTACGAGATGAAGGAACAAGATAAAAAAACAAGATAGGACATTCCATCCAAAAACAGTAGATTACACTTTCTCCTCAAGCGCACATGGAACATTCTCCAGGAGAGATCACATCCTGGGTCACAAGTAAAGCCTCAGTAGATTTAAGAAAATTGAAATCATATCAAGCATCTTTTCTGACCACAACGCTATGAGATTAGAAATCAATTACAGGGGAAAAAACGTAAAAAACACAAACACGTGGAGGCTAAACAATACGTTACTAAATAACCAAGAGATCACTGAAGAAATCAAAGAGAAAATCAAAAAATACCTAGAGACAAACGACAATGAAAACACGATGATCCAAAACCAATGGGATGCAGCAAAAGCAGTTCTAAGAGGGAAGTTTATAGCAATACAAGCCTACCTCAAGAAACAAGAAACAAGAAGTATCTCAAATAAACAATCTAACCATACCCCTAAAGGAACTAGAGAAAGAAGAACAAACAAAACCCAAAGTTAGCAGAAGGAAAGAAATCATAAAGATCAGAGCAGAAATAAATGAAATAGAAACAAAGAAAACAAGAGCAAAGATCAATAAAACTAAAAGCTGGTTCTTTGAGCAGATAAACTAAATTGATAAACCATTAGCCAGACTCATCAAGAAAAAGAGAGGACTGAAATCAATAAAATTAGAAATGAAAAAGGAAAAGTTACAACAGACACTGCAGAAATACAAAGCATCCTAAGAGACTACTACAAACAACTCTATGCCAATAAAATGGACAACCTGGAAGAAATGAACAAATTCTTAGAAAGGTATAACATTCCAAGACTTAACCAGGAAGAAATAGAAAATATGAACAGACCAATCACAAGTTATGAAATTGAAACTGTGATTAAAAATCTTCCAACAAACAAAAGCCCAGGACCAGATGACTTCACAGGTGAATTCTATCAAACATTTAGACAAGAGCTAACATCCATCTTTCTCAAACTCTTCCAAAAAATTGCAGAGGAAGGAACAC
Source organism: Tursiops truncatus (assembly GCF_011762595.2). NCBI lineage: Eukaryota > Metazoa > Chordata > Mammalia > Artiodactyla > Delphinidae > Tursiops > Tursiops truncatus. The sequence continues at coordinate 75,026,633 of NC_047037.1, read as the reverse complement.
TCCCAACTCATTCTATGAGGTCACCATCACCCTGATAGCAAAAGCAGACAAAGATACTACAAAAAAAGAAAATTACAGACCAATATCACTGATGAATATAGATGCAAAAATCCTCAACAAAATACTAGCAAACAGAATCCAACAACACATTAAAAGGATCATACACCATGATCAAGTGGGATTTATCCCAGGGATGCAAGGATTCTTCAATATATGTAAATGAATCAATGTGATAAACCATATTAACAAATTGAAGAATAAAAACCATATGATCATCTCAACAGATGCAGAAAAAGCTATTGACAAAATTCAACACCCATTTATGATAAAAACTCTCCACAAAGTTGGCATAGAGGGAACCTACCTCAACACAATAAAGGCCATATACAACAACACCCCAGCAAACATCATTCTCAATGGTGAAAAACTGAAAGCATTTCCTCTAAGATCAGGAACAAGACAAGGATGTCCACTCTCACCACTATTATTTAACATAGTTTTGCAAGTCCTAGCCACGGCAATCAGAGAAGAGAAAGAAATAAAAGGAAACCAAGTTGGAAAAGAAGAAGTCAAACTGTCACTGTTTGCAGATGACATGATACTCTACACAGAGAATCCTACAGATGCCACCAGAAAACTACTAGAGCTGATCAATGAATTTGGTAAAGTTGCAGGATACAAAATTAATGCACAGAAATCTCTTGCATTCGTATACACTAATGATGAAAAATCTGAAAGAGAGATTAAGGAAACACTCCCATTTACCACTGCAACAAAAAGAATCAAATAACTAGGAATAAACCTACCTAAGGTGGTAAAAGACCTATACTCAGAAAACTATAAGACACTGATGAAAGAAATCAAAGATGACACAGATGAAGAGATACACCATGTTCTTGGATTGGAAGGACCAATATTGTGAAAATGACTGTACTACCCAGAGCAATCTACAGATTCAATGAAATCCCTATCAAATTACCAATGGCATTTTTTTTTAACAGAACTAGAACAAAAAATCTTAAAATTTATATGGAGACACAAAAGACCCCAAATAGCCAAAGCAGTCTTGAGGGAAAAAAATGGAGCTGGAGGAATCAGACTCCCTGACTTCAGACTATACTACAAAGCTACAGTAATCAAGACAATATGGTACTGGTACAAAAACAGAAATATAGATCAATGGAACAGGATAGAAAGCCCAGAGATAAATCCATGCACCTATGGTCAACTAATCTATGAGAAAGGAGGCAAGGATATACAATGGAGAAAAGACAGCCCCTTCAATAAGTGGTGCTGGGAAAACTGGACAGCTACACGTAAAAGAATGAAATTAGAACACTCCCTAACAGGATACACAAAAATAAACTTAAAATGGATTAGAGACTTAAATGTAAGACCGGCCACTATAAAACTCTTAGGGGAAAACATAGAAAGAACACTCTTTGACATAAATCACAGCAAGATCTTTTTTGATCCACCTCCTAGAGTAATGGAAATTAAAACAAAAATAAACAAATAGGACCTAGTGAAACTTAAAAGCTTTTAAAAAGCAAAGGAAACTACAAACAAGATGAAAAGACAACCCTCAGATTGAGAGAAAATATTTGCAAACGAAGCAATGGACAAAGGATTAATCTGAAAAATATATAAACAGCTCATGCAGCTCAATATTAAAAAAAACAAACAACCCAATCCAAAAATGGGCAGAAGACCTAAATAGACATTTTCCAAAGAAGACATACAGATGGCCAAGAAGCACATGAAAAGCTGCTCAACATCACTAATTATTAGAGAAATGCAAATCAAAACTACAATGAAGTATCACCTAACACCAGTTAGATGGGCATCATCAGAAAATCTACAAACAACAAATGCTGGAAAGGGTGTGGAGAAAAGGGAACCCTCTTGCACTCTTGGTGGGAATGTAAATTGATATAGCCACTATGGAAAATGGTATGGAGGTTCCTTAAGAAACTAAAAATAGACTTATCATATGACCCAGCAATCCCACTACTGGGCATATACCCAGAGAAAACCATAATTCAAAAAGACACATGCACCCCAATGTTCACTGCAGCACTATTTACAATAGCCAGGTCACGGAAGCAACCTAAATGCCCACTGACAGATGAATGGATAAAGAAGATGTGGTACATATATACAATGGAATATTACTCAGCCATAAAAAGGAACGAAATTGGGTCATTTGTACAGATGTGGATGGATCTAGAGACTGTCATACAGAGTGAAGTAAGTCAGAAAGAGAAAAACAAATACCGTATATTAACACATATATGTGGAACCTAGAAAAATGGTTCAGATGAACCAGTTTCCAGGACAGAAATTGAGACACAGATGTAGAGAACAAACATATGGACACCAAAGGGGGGAAAGCGGCGGGGGGTGGTGGTGGTGGTGTGATGAATTGGGAGATTGGGATTGACATATATACACTAATATGTATAAAATGGATAACTAATAAGAACCTGCTGTATAAAAACAAACTAACAAAAAAAAACTGGTAAGAGACGCTTGCCCATGTGTTGGGAGATGACTGGGAATTGGAGTTGGTTGGGACTATAGCAACCTGGCAAAGACATGCTTAGATGTAGGGGTAGTACCCACTGACCAAGTGTGGCCAGATCTTATTTTTTGAGAAAAGCCATTCAGAAATGAATTGTATGCGTAAGTTTTCCATTTGTAAATCTTAGCTCAAATGTTTTGAGAACACTGCTGACCAAACATAAAATGTCTGTGTACCAAATATGGCTGATGAGCTGACCATTTTTTACCTCTTTCATTATGGTTTTAAGTCATATACTCAAGCCTCTGTTATTTGATCCATCTGTTTTAGATGGTATCTCCTCACTTCCCACCATGTAAGATGAGGACAATAGTGCCCTTGAGTTTTCTCTTCCTCTCTTTCCCTCCTCTACCTTACCATTCATCATTCCTTTACTTTTGGCTTGTCAAAGCTTACAGAGTTTACCTTCTGTTCTGTAACTCTAACTAACACTTTAGAGCTTTGTCTATAGATTGACTTTTAAAAAAAGAACAGGGACTTCCCTGGTGGTGCAGTGTTTAAGAATCTGCCTGCCAATGCAGGGGACACGGGTTCAATCCCTGGTCCAGGAAGATCCCACATGCCGTGGAGCAACTAAGCCCATGGGCCACAACTACTGAGCCTGCGTGCCACAACCACTGAGCCCATGTGCCACAACTACTGAAGCCCGTGAGCCTAGAGCCCATGCTCCGCAACGAGAAGCCACTGCAATGAGAAACCCGCACACCTCAATGAAGAGTAGCCCCCTCTCGCTGCAACTAGAGAAAGCCCGCGCACAGCAACGGAGACACAATGCAGCCAAAAATAAATTAATTAATTAATAAAAATTTTAAAAAATGTATAAAAAAGAACAATTTTCTTGATAGCAATATTATATTGTATAAATATTTTCTTCAAACATCTGGTGGCCATGAGTTAACTATTCACAATCTATGATTGAAGAACTAGTTCCTAAATGGAGGTTTTCCATCACTGTGTGTAGTCCTGTCACCCTGAATGAGGGGCCTGACTGCAAGCTTCGTGTCCCTGAGTGGGGCACGTCTACTGGTGGGCTTCACTTAGAGTGTCTGGGCATGGAGCAGCTGGGGAGCAGCTGGACAGCAACTGGACAGTCAACACATTTCACCTGGTGGCAAAGTAAAAAAGACTTTCTTTGGAGATACTGATTAATATCCACACCAAGAGCTTCAGTTTTCTCCATAGAGATATTAAGTAAACATCCTTTAATTACCCCAATTTCTGCCCTACAGCCCACTGCTAGTCTCCAAATCCTTTCATCTCAAATATGTGGCTCTCACTTACACGTTATGGTGGGTAGCGCTGATGTATCCGTCCATGCAAACCCATGGAAATCCCTCATCCACTAATTCCCCTCTCCTGTTCTCAGTGCAACTCTGAATTAATTCTTTTTAACCCTTTACGTTCATTTCAATGGCACATTTGGAGGGAGGAGAAATTAATAAATCTATTCAGTCTGGCATTTTGAATCAGAGTGGCCACCAACTTCTGACAACTGTACTTTCAGCATGACTTGCCCTGTCATTTCCCATTCTGCTGCTTTTCCTTTAAATACTTCAGGAACCAGCCTCCTTGTCATGAGAATTTCTGAGTCACCTGGAACAGACAGCTACTGAAATTTTGGGGAGCACATTCAAGCTTTCTGGGATACCAAGATTACTACTCTTCAACAAAAATGGAAAACAAAGATTTGTTCATCAAGGGTTTACATTTTTCTTTGAATGATTTTATGCCCTAAGGAAATTATCAAGAATTTAATGTCTTATTTCTATTGTGAATGGAACAGCCATTGTCAATATATCTTCTAGCTGTGGATCTCTAGTACGTGGGGACTGAATTAAATGCAAGAGTGGCCTTGATCAGCCCTCTCTGATAGCACTTTCTGTGATGATAGAAATGTTCCATAATCTGTTCTGCCCAACACGGTAGCTATCAGCCACACGTGGATACTGAGTGCTGAAAATGTGGCTAGCATGGCTGAAGAACTGAATTTTTAATTTTATTTAATCTTAATTCATTTAACCTAAATTTAAGTAGCCGCATGTGGCTAATCGCTATCCTACTGGACAACGCAGCTCTAGGCCTCAAACAACTCGTTAGCATTGAGGAAACAAAAGACAATAAACAATACCTGATAAAGCTGCACATTAATAAAAGAAAAACTGAGTCAGATAAGTAAGTATTCTAGGAATTCAGAGGAGGGAGCAATTGAGGGTTGGAAAGTTCAGGATTAGCTTAGATCTTCCTATGAGGTAGATCTATGTGCTATTGTTAAAAAAAAAAAAAAAGGCCAAAAGATGTTAAGCAAAAAGAGCAAGGTGCAGATCAGTATATGTACATGGGTCCATTTGTGTATGTAAAAGCATATACAGATTTATGCCTATATTTGCATAGAATATTTGCCTATATTTGCATAGAATATTTCCGGACGGATACCCAAATTGTTAATGGTGGCTACCTCTGGAGAGCAGAAGTACAGGTCAAGGGCAAGCAGCATTTTTACTTTGCTGGAATTTTTGTTTTAAAAAAAGTTTAACATTTAAATCATTTTTTTCTTTATAATAAAATTATAGGCACAGAGATGATTAATGAATAATACGCTTTTAAAAGGCCAAAGTAGTCAACTCTTTCCTGCGGTTATTACTCATGAATGATTTTATGTGATTATTGGGAATCTTCCACATCCTATTACCATGGCTCCTCTGTCCTCTACTAAAATGCTTTAAAGAGAAGACATACTTAAGGAAAGTAGCCTGAAGGAGGTAGGGTTTAAATAGGACCTTGATGCTGGCTAAGATGCAGTGGGAGAAGGAAGGGCATTCTTGATAAAGGCATGGCCTCAGGTAAAGAAGGGAGCAGGGAATAGGGTGGGGGAAGGGGAGACAAGACCCTAAGAAGCAGGGGATCAAAGCCCTATGGGCTTGACTGGCAAGAGGTCTCGAGTCAGACCCTACCAACCTGGTTCTCAAGGGAACCAAACACTTACAGAGCACCCATCATGTGGCAGGCATTGTGCTACTCCTGGGACACAAAGACGAATAAGAAACAGTCACTGAGTTCAAGGAACCAGATGAGACCTGTAAAAGGGATGACATCAATAGTGCGAGGAACACAAGATGTGGACGCTGAAGTACTGCCTCCTTCACTTTCTGACATAATCTTGGCAAGGTCTGTAATTACTCTGAGCCCCTGGGTTCTTCCTCTATAAAAAATGGGGATATGAGGGCATTATGCTAAGTGAAATAAGTCAGACAGAGAGAGACAAATACTGCATGATGTCACTTATATGTAGAATCTAAAAAATACAACAAACTAGTGAATATAAGAAAAGAAGCAGACTCACAGACACAGGGAACAAACTAGTGGCTACCAGTGGGGAGGGCGGGGAGGGGCACTGCAGGGGTGGGGTGTGGGAGGTACAAACTACGGGCTGTAAGATAGGTTTAAGGATGTATTGAACAACACGGGGACTACAGCCAATATTTTGCAATAACTGTAAATGGAGTATAACCTTTAAAAATTGTATTAAAATTTTTTTTAACTTTTAAAAATGGGTATAAAGCTACTTTACCATGAGGACAAAATGACGAAGACCATATGCCTGGCGCCAGTAGGCCTATCACACTCTGTCCCCACTCCTAATCGATAGGGAAGATAAAATGCTTTCCTTGTTTACCCTTTCTCCACAAAGGTGATACCAGAACAAAGTACCGTTGTGTGGGTGAGCAGGGCTGGAGTGAGCCATAGGGAGCAAGGGAGGAAGACAGGTCAGGGCTGGAGAGCTTGGAGCTGATTGGAAGGGCCTTGTGGGCAGCGCTGAGGAACCTCATCCCAGGTTCGAGGACTGAGGCAGGCAGGTGACATAGTCAGACCTGCACTGTTGGAAGGACCAACTGGAAGGACAGAAGTCAGGAAGCAAGAAACCAGTTTCCAAGCCACTGCAAACCTCATTTAATCTCCTCTAAATTCCTATAGTACAAACTATTTAATTGAACAATTTCAAGCATCTAATTATACTGTCATAGCCTACTGTTTTATAGGTACACGTTTTTCTCAAGAACCACATCATTAAGACTTCTGAGGACAGAGAATTCCCTGATAGTCCAGTGGTTGGGACTCGGCACTTTCACGCTTTCACTGCCGGGGCCCGGGTTCGATTCCTGGTTGAGGGGGGTGGGGTAGGGACTAAGATCCCGCAAGTCATGGCCAAAAACAAGACTTCTGAGGGCAGAAAGCAGACCAGATGCTTCCTTCAAACTTCTCTAAGTGGTTGAGCGCTTCTGAGATAGAAGCGAACTGGGCAGTTAGTGGGGGAAGGATACCAATGTTGGTTAAAGTGGAAACTGAGTTATTCTCGCTTCCATGGGTCAGGCCTTCCCTGTTCCGTTCCTCCACCCTCCACGCCTTAAACATAAACATGTCTTAATGAGGCCAGGCTAGCCCGTTGTTGTGAAGCCCCCTTCAGTGAACGCTGAGCCCCTCAGTCTGGACTGAAACCTCATTTGGGCTGTACTTCAAGAGGCACTGAAGTATCAGCTCGTTTCATTCACAGCACAGCCAGGGCCTATCACTATGCTTGCTTTTTCTGATAAGAATGAATTCCAGGGCAGAAGGGAAGAAATCTCCAGTAATTTTAGTATTTTTCCTACCATCTCGCTCCTTCCACACTTGACTCCATGTTGGGGGAAGCAGCCCGTCAGCACTTTAGCCGCCCTCGGGGGCAACAGAGCAGCTGGACGCATTTCAGTCAGCCCTTGACATGTGCGGGCCTCCGCTATCTGTCCGTGGAGGCCCCCAGCACCCTGGGCCCAGCAACACTCACGAGGCAGTGGCACAGTCCATCCTATGCTGTCAGGGTCCTGCTATACCCGTGGGCGGACAACAGATCCCTACATCTGAGTTTCATCTACCTTCTTATCCCCCCAAGCAAACAGCTGCCCCTTGACCATCCCACTCAGGCCTAGGTAAGTCTTCTCATGGGAGTAGGCCCACCCAGGCCTTAGAAGTGGGCTCAGGGCCCCTTGGTAGAGAATTCCAGGGTCCTGGGTGCTCAGAACATGGCAGATGGTGTGGCTCCACTGGGTATATCCGTTGAGCAGAGAGATCCCCTGCTCTTGGGCAAGGGTGCAGCCAGATGAAGGAACAGGGGTTTCTAGAATGTGGGCTCAGGTTGCCTGGGTCTAAAGGTGGTACTGATGAGACATAGATCCAAAGTTGTATGAGTTCTGATAACTATAATCTCCTTAAGCTGGCAGAGGAAAAAAAAAAAAAAAAAGGTGGGGCAGGGTAGGTAGCTTTGCCCTAATCAGTAGACCCTGATCAAATAGCAGTTTTCTGTAATGACATTAAATCACCACTTAGCGCCATATGGTTGACTCTCTCTCATAGACCCTAGACCCTGTTGGTTCAAGCCAGATGGCCACAGCCAGGGAGGCACAAATTCCTCTAGAATGCTTTAACTGCATGGCCACATTCAACTCAAGCACTCCCCTCACTGTTGGTAGATTTGGTAAAGGTCTGAAAGGGTTTTTTAGTCCTTCTCTGTGTTATGTCTTCTCCCCTGTTATTCCCATCATTTAAAGAGACGATATCTCCACATGCATCTCATTAGGTGTTGTTTATCAGTTAGGAACACTTTCTATAAAATCTCCTGTGTGAATAACCACAGCCAAAGATCCCATCTAGAAAACTCTCTAAGCCTTAGGACTTCTGTCTCTTAGCTGCTGGTCTTTATGCTCCCTCCACAGCTGTAGCCCCCCACCCCCTATGCCCACCCCAACCAATCCTTTGTATTCTGGCTTGTTCCCTCATGGTTTTAACATGGCTGCCTGAGCACCAGCCATCAAATCTGCATTCACGGCAGGAAGCAGGGCAGGGGTGGAATATGAGAGAACCAGTGACTTTTGGTTTCTTTCTTTTTTTGCGGTACGCAGGTCTCTCACTGTTGTGGTCTCTCCCGTTGCGGAGCACAGGCTCCGGATGCGCAGGCCCAGCGGCCATGGCTCACGGTCCTAGCCGCTCCACAGCACGTCGGATCTTCCTGGACCGGGGCACGAACCCGTGTCCCCTGCATCAGCAGGCGGACTCTCAACCACTGTGCCACCAGGGAAGCCCTTGTTTTGTTTTAATCAGAAAAGCAAATGCTTTCCTAGGAATACACTAGCTGACTTCAGCCAAATGTGTCACTGAACAATTCTTAGCTGCAAAGGAAAACTTCGCAATGACCTCTAGAATGGAAAAGGGAAGGGCAAAGAGGGTTGGTCGTGGGTTACACGTTGGTCCAAAGTATCTGCCACAAAGTGGAAAAACCCTAAAGGATGTGACGGACTGAGACCCACAGAGCTGAACATCTCACAGTTTGGAGCTTCTCAGAAAAAGACAAGAACCACAAGGGGCACCTGTGGTCCTGTCTTAGGGTCACCAAGACTTTTCGATAGAAAGAGGAAGGCGGGGAGGAAGGGGTTCATTAAGTCTTTGGCCTAAAAATAGGATAAAGAGGGGGGGGTGGGCAACAGTTTTTACCTCTTTCAGGAATAAAACCAGAAAACACAAGGTTGAACCAATTTCTGATTACCAGCTTCAGAAGGCAGTAGGAAACAAACCTTTATAACTTCCTCACATCTGTGGGGTTCATTGTGTTTCTACAGTTATGGGAGGATCCCGTGTCCTCTGCAGAAGAAGCTGGGACATCCTAGTACCCTCCACACCCAGGCTTTAGGGCTTGAGCTGGTAGTGGCAACTTTTTAGAGGGGCGTGGGGGGAGAGGAAAGCAGACAGAGGCCCTGAGGGCTGCTGCAAGGAAGAGAAGGGTTCCTGCTGGCTGCGATGGGTGCCAGCCTGGGCCTAAGAAGTAGCTTGAAGGCTTATTTTAAAAGTCGCTCAGTTGTAAGAGATTCTGCAAGAGCCCAGTGACTGGAGAGCTGAGGTCCTGAGGTCGCTGTGAAACTGACACCAGGACCGGCTGGTGCAGAATGAGCCTCTAGAACAGGATGTGTCCCAGGGCCTGGACACAGGGGTCAGCTGCCGGGCAGTTCAAGTGGCCACAGCAGAGCAGGTTAACATGCCCTAGAGGCAGAGAACCCCTGGCTGTGATCAGGGGATGACCGTTTGGCGCTTGGTCTTTTAAAACTAGAAACTCCTGCTCTAAGCTCGTGTCACGCAGGTCACCACCACCCTACCCTTCCCTTCTCTGAGGGGGCCAGGTCAGGAACACCCGCTGCTCATCTGCATCTCTGTATCCAAACAAAAATTCCTCATTCTGGAGTCACTGGACATGGCCCTTCCCTGATGCAAGGTGTTCCTTTGCTTCGGTGATAATACCCACTCACAGCACGCTAGCTTACAGAGCGCTTTCTAAGACAGCCCCTCCCTCTGTGTTTCTCTCTGCAAGTTCTGAGATGGAGCCAGACATTCCACCTAACATCTCTCTGGAATTGTCTTCCTTCTGTGTCCACTATACACCAGCATGCTCTCAAGGTGCTGTTCTGGGTTAATTCCAGGAAGCTGGTGAGTGGTAACAGAGCTCCAAAGGCTGACCTCTAAGGAACACATTCCCTTTGACCTATAGCCCACATGTAATATACAAAGTCAACTATTTCCTCAATATAAGTAAAATAAAATGTTCACATAGAGAATGCTCTACTTTAAGAATACTGCAGTCAGCATTGTGAACGCGTGAAACGCCATTGAATTGTTTAAGACAGTTAAATTTATGTATGTGAACGTCACCTCATTAAAAAAAATACTGTTATTACTACACTTCTTGACTTTATGAACTGCTCTGACCATTTTCTTCTTCAACTCGCTTTCTTTTCACATCCCTGCAGGCCAGAAAATATAGAAACAACTAGTTATTTCTTCTCAGATAAGGAAACTGAGGTCCAGAGAAGGTCTGACCTGCCAAGTAGAGGATAACTGAGCAACAGAGATCTCCAGTGTGTGGACTCCTGGGCCAGTGCTCATTCTACAAAGGTTCCAGGGCAAACAGCCCAAAGGCTCCGCTCCTTCATGACCTCCAAAGTCAGCAAAGGAAGCAAGGCCTCTTCATCTGCAGAAGCTAAGTCATCTCTTACTCTCTGAATTTGAGGGAGGAGTTCATCTCTGACAAGCAATAGGGCAGGAGGGCGGGTGTGGATCAGTTTTGCTAAGCCGTTTTTCACAAGTTCATTTTGAATTTTTTAAGTGTAAGTCCAGCGTTTTATAACATATTCGCAAAGTTGTGCAACCACCACCCCTACCTAATTTCAGAACAGTCATCATCCCCAAAAGAAACACTGCATCGCTCAGCGGTCACTCCCCACTCCTCCCCGCTAGCCCTCAACCACACTCATCTACTGTTAGTCGCTATACTTTTGCCTGTTCTGGACGTTTCAGATACGTGCAGTCATTCAATAGGTGGCCTGCTGTGTCTGGCTTCTTTCATTTAGCGTGTTTTCAGTGTTCATTCATGTTGTCGTGTGCATCAGTACTTCACTCCCATTTCTAAATCCCCAGGGACTCTTCCTGTTGCTTCTTTCCTGCCAGCTGAGGGGATGTGGGGATGGAGGGACCACAATCAGGGCAACAGAAAAAAGCCCTCATCCTGGTAGGGCCCAGAGAGAAGAAACAGACCCCTCAGCAGCATCACCAACATTCCCCTTCTTCAAGTAAAACATATGACGAGGAACGTCAGATCCACCAGCAAACAGTTAACTACACAGGCCTGTGCAGAGCACAGAGCCCCTGAATACACTCCAGCCAAACGTGCCACTTAAACAGAGGCAAGGCCCAGTGTCGTCCAGGAAGAGTGATGCTCTTGACTCCTTCCTTCCACAAGCTTTCAGGTCCCTGCTCTTAACTTGTAGACTCATAGCACAACCTCATCTTCTGCTCGGATCAAAGCCTTCTAGCTGCTAAAGCATTTCCTGGGGGGAGATCGTCCGTGTTTAATCCAGGACAAATATTACTTGCAAACCCCTGACTTCCACGTGCATCTCTGCATCAAGCTGATGATCTGACTTCCTGGCGGCCTGAGCCAGCAGCTTACTAAAAGTCTCTCCAATGGGGCATAACCTCCATATTCTTACAGCTATTCTTCCCATCTTCCTCTTCTCCTTTCTAGTACAAAGTGGACGAGGAATTATCATTGCCTGCTTGCAGAGGAAGAAATGGAGGCCCAGTAAGGGCAAGAGACCAGTACCCATTAGCAAAAGGTGACAGAACTGAGATAAGGGGTCCTAGCTCCCACCCCATTGCTCTGGATGTACCATGTGGATACACGAGAGGGTCAGTTAACCAAACACTCCTTCCAGGTAGGAAGTGAGAGAAAAGTGAGAGTTAGTTCTCAATTGTCAGATCTGAGACTTCCTGCCACCAGCCCCCCTCTTCTTCTCCTAGAATCAGGTGCACGAACCCAGAACACGACCTCCATTAATAGCAAAACATCGGCGTCCCTCCCCACCCCCAAATTCTCCAGCACGGCCCAAAGTCAACCATAAACAAAAGAAATAGGGCCAGTGGGCGTATCTCCACTTTACTTGTGAGTCCAAAAGGAAAGCAGGCTTTCTGGCAGGTCAGCCCGCCGAGGAGAAGGCTGGCGCAGAAGCAACCACCCTGCCCCACATCCCCTGCAAGCCGCCCGCCCAGCCTCACTCCTTACCCTCCCTTCAAACTTGGCGGTGGCCCCTTCCTTGATGCAGAGGTTCCGAGGGGGCAAAATGAAAGCAGGGGCCTCGGTCAGGGGCATGGAGCCGACTCTCGAGGGATCCACAGTGAGGGAGGTTTTGGAAACGTGTGTCGAGGCAGCCAGCTTCACATCCCCCATGGCCTGCAAACAGGAAGATAGATCAGGTCAGACGAGACAAAGTACAGCCTGTCCTCCCTGCAGGCGGCCGACGTGCCCAGAGGGCTGGTTGGGGCCGCAGCGTCGTGGGCTTTACAGGGAGCTCCACTAGGTCAGGGGCCGCCTGGAGCTCCTCTCTGGGAATGAGAGTCCCTGTGTCCCCTACACGCAAAGCTGCAGGGGTGAAGCCCCGTCTGCCCCAGACGCCAGCTCCCAGGGCCACGTCCTGGTCTCCCCAAAACCCCGTGGAGAACTTCCAGGAAGGGGGCAGCTAGAGCAGGAACAGAGAAATCAGATGTTCCTCGGCGTTTTTACAATGGATATCTGAAGTCATACTTAAGGCACTGAACCTTCAGAATCTGTATCTGCGTTAGGCACTCAAGGTGAAAGTAAAAGCTGCTTTTGCCTGAACTGTGAGGGCTCTTGGGCTAAAGAAAAATGAGACCCACAGTCCAAGAAAGAAAAGAGTTTAGGGTTCATACGGCAAGGATCCCGGGGGAGGGGAGGTGAGGTGAGAGTGCGGGGTTGAAAGCAGGGAAGGAAGCAAGGCTAGGGAGGATCCTAGCCACTTCTGGGGACCGGAGTGTGAAAGAGCCTCAAAAGCCACAGAACGTCAGAGAAGGGAGCATTTTAAGGTTGTCCAGGCTCACTCCTCCATTTATAACTGAGGCCCAGAGAAGGTAAGTCACTCACTCAGAGAGACAAAGCAAAATGATGGCATCACTGGCAAGTAAACCTCAGGCTCCTCACTCCCGGTCCAGGGCCCCGTTGGGACTACACAAGATGTCTATGGGGGCTGGCAGGTTGATTGGAACGAAGGGATTTCCTTAGGATTAATTCTAGAAGTGGAATTAGTAATAGGTATGAATCAGTTCCTGGTTGCAAATTACAGAAATGGACTCTGGCTCTCATAAATGGAGAAGGGATTTGTTGGAAAGACAGGGAGTAGGGAAGCTATCAAAGTCCACAGGAAAGGCTGGAGAACCAGGCTGGGAAAACAGGCAGCAGTCGAGAGAAGCCAGGTTGTCAGAGCCTAGCCAAGGTCACTGGACACCCGTTGCCACCCCCTGGAATATGTCCCAAGTATCCCTGCTCCAGATTTCAAGTCCAGATAGGAGCCTCACCAGGCTGGGATGGTTCCAGGTTGGGGACCACATCTTACTCAGCATGGAATCCACGGTACCTGGCCTATCATAGCCCTGCAACAAACGTCTGCTAAACTGAAGAGGAAGAGTATTTACAGTTTTTATTTTTCTGTTCATTTTCTTGGGATCGTCAGTCACAAGCCTATGTCCCATGCCAAGTGGGGTGAGCTGACAGAAATGAACAGTGATAATCTGGGCATGTAGTTAGTTTGTTTAAATTTAATAACACCTAACAAAACTAAAATGGAGGTTACAAGTTAAAGTAACAAAGACCTAGGTTTGTTTGTAACAGGGCACATCCCCTGCTTGACAAAGCCAGCTTTCTCTTTCACTGATGAGGTATTAGCTTTGCAAACAAAATCCTTTCCAAATGATAAGACTCACAGGTTCACTGTAGTAAGTAACAATAAAAACCAAATTTATGCAGCACTTACTATATACCAGGAACTACTCTAAACACTTTACAAATGATAGCTCAATTGCTCCTTACATCAACACTGTGAGACAGATGATCTCATCATCCCCATTTTATGGATTAGAAACCGAGGCTCACTGAGATTAAGACATTTGCCCAGGGTCAGAGTATTTAGTAGGGGGCAGAACTGGCATTTGATCCCAGGTGTCTGGCACCAAAGCTCCTATTCTTAACCACTGGACCCTCTTTTTTTTTTTTTAATTAATTATTTATTTTTGACTGCGCTGGGTCTTTGTTGCTGCATGCGGGCTTTCTCTAGTTGCAGCGAGCAGGGGCGACTCTCTGTTGCAGTGTGCGGGCTTCTCACTGCAGCTCTTGTTGCAGAGCACAGGCTCTAGGTACATGGGCTTCAGTAGTTGTGGCACGTGGGCTCAGTACTTGTGGTGCACGGGCTTAGGTGCTCCTCGGCATGTGGGATCTTCCCGGACCAGGGCTCGAACCCGTGTCCCCTGCATTGGCAGGCGGATTCTTAATCACTACACCACCAGGGAAGTCCCCCACTGGACCCTCTTGCTTCCTATTAGCAGTCAGAGTTGGCTGGTGGGAAGTGGGTCTGAGGTTGGGGTCATAAGCGAGAAAGCTGACAGCTGCTACCACACACACATAACACTGAGATCTTCCGTATGACACAGCATACCAATGACAACATTAAAAGGCATTTGATGATCTGGGATAAAATGTTTGCAACAAGAATGAAGGACTAGGATATTTTATAGATAAGAAAACAGCCTGACAGATAATGGGTAGAGCTATCACTTGGACGGTTCACAGAAGATAGACAAATGACCACAACACAAGTGGAAGCTGCCTAGCCTCAGTCAGAATCCAAGAGTGCAAGTCAAGGACAAGTTATTAGTTAAAAAAACTAACCAAATGACATTTAAAAAGAAAGACAACATACAATACCGGTGAGACTCTGGGTACTCATATCCTTCTGAGGAGTATAAACTAAAGCAATATTTCTAGAAAGCAATTTGTCAAAAGGATTCTGAAAAAAATGCCCATCTCTTTCCCCAGTAATCCTACATTTAGAAAGGTATTATTGGGAAAGAATCAGAGATACAGCCCCAAATTTATATATGAGAATGCTAATCACATTACTTATAGGAAAATAAACAGAAAAATAATCCAGTTAAATAGAAATAGGAAAAAAAAAACCAGTTAAATATCCAACAGTGAGAATTGGTTAAATACAGTAGAATATCAGGCAGTTATATGAGTGTATATTTACAAGGAAAATAATAATAGGAATTTAATGATACAGAAATTTTAAACTAAAAATAAGTTTCATTATGGAAAATTTCAAACAGAAAAGTAGAAAGAATGATAAAATGAGCACCTCAGATACCTATCACCTAGATTCAACAGTTAACATTTTGCCATATTTATATCATTGTGTTTGTGTATGTGTTTGCAGAACCATTTCAAGGTAATCAGGATATAATTTTAATGACAAGAATCAGTATATAGTCATTCACTCAATTAAAATATATTTATTGGGGCTTCCCTGGTGGCGCAGTGGTTGAGAGTCCGCCTGCCGATGCAGGAGACACGGGTTCGTGCCCCGGTCCGGGAAGATCCCACATGCCGCGGGGCGGCTGTGCCCGTGAGCCATGGCCACTGAGCCTGCATGTCCGGAGCCTATGCTCCGCAACGGGAGAGGCCACAACAGTGAGAGGCCCACATACCACAAAAAAAATAATAATAAAATAAATAAAGTTATTGAACATCCACCATGTTGCAAGCTAGGGGCTAGGGATACAGCAGTGAACAATTACATGTGTGTGTGTGGTGAGTGTGATAACAGGGGGTTCTTATATCCTGCAGAGCCTCCCAGGACCATACCCCAGAGGCGACACTGTTCCCTCTGCCCTCCTCCACTGCCACTGAAGTGAGGTGACAAATACACTCTGTGCTGCCAGCGCCAGGGGTGGGGTGGAGTGAGGGCAGGTATCACAAGGGTCGTCGCCAGCCGCAAGTCCAGGGCACTGCTACTTTCCAGCTATTAGCTGGGCAAGGTACTTCAACTCTCCTGGCCTCAGTTTCCTTTTCTATAAAATGAGAATGACAGTATCAATCTCACAAAGTTGAGGGGAGGACTTGAATGACAGTATATATAAAACACTTAGTACAGCATAAAAGGCACTCAATAATTGGTAGCTGTCAACATGGTCATCATCCAGCTCCCAAAGGGAAAGCAAGTTCCCCAACCCTGCAGGACAGACCCTTTTCACCAAGGATGGCAAGCCCAGGCAAGCCCAGGCCAGCCTGACTATCCTCAGGGCAAGGGTATCTGAGTGGGATTATTGTATAACAGCAGTGGGAAGCATATGGCAGACCATGAGAAGGTGGGTAGGAGGGCCTGGGGCCCCTTGACAGCCTCCGCAGCACTGTCCTGTGTGTCCTAGCATGGAACGGGCAGGGTGCATGCACCCGACATCATGCTCAGCCCTAATCTCACTCAATCTCCTGGTCCTGCAAGGCAGTTCTGATTATGTTCCTTTCACAAACGAGGACACCAGGGCTCGGAAAACCAACTACATTTGTCCAAGGTCACATAGCTAAGAAGTGGAAACCAAACTGAATTCTGATCGTAGCCATATCCTGTGAGCTTCCTGGAGGGCCCCCGGACCCAGACTAGGCATTTCCTGCCTTCCCCAGTAATGGGAGATGCGATAGGCAGAGGTTTGGGAGTTGCATAAAGGAAGGGGGGCGGAGGAATGTAACACCCCCTTCTGCTCTCACTTCTGGCTTTCAAAGACACAAGACTCTTCCACTCTGCTTTCGGGGGAGCTGGAAACTAAGAGTGGTGACATCGGGCTCCTCTCTATAAATCCTCTTGATCTTGACCTTCTGAGGTCTCCCGAAGGCCCTGGATGCTATCATCAAAAGGAACATGCTCGGCCCCATACACACAGAAGACAGAAGTCTTCCATCCCTGGGCAGGAGGGAAGGTCTGGCTTCAGGTCAGAAACAGAACAGGCAAGTCAATACAGCAAGTGCCCTGTGAGGGGTGGGGGAGGGTGGGTAGGGCAGTTATTAACCACCACACAGGCAGAACCAGAGCCCAGTCCCAGGCTGGCCAGGCACACCAAACAGCTCTGCTCGGCCCATCACCCAGCCCACTGCCATCAGCCGCATAAACATATTCCGTCCACACTGCCAATTAATGGTTACTGGCATATCTGGAATGCTCTACCAATAATAATTATTATAATAATTATAAATCAAACCAAACCATCCTTGTTCCCTTCTAACCCCTCATCCAGCCTGTTGACCACATTCCAGTCGAGAGCACCAGAGGGCCTGGGTGGCTTCTGCAATAATTTCTCTATCGGCAGAGCAGTACTCAGTGGCTGGAGTCAAATACACCTACCCAGGGGGTTTTGTTCAGCACCAGTTAAATGCAGATCGATAAGAGACAGAAGGTAAATGGGAGTGTTTTCTTAATTTCACTTTCAGATTTTTCATCATTAGTGTATAGGAACGCCAGAGATTTCTGTGCATTAATTTTGTATCCTGCTTTACCACTGCAACAAAAAGAATGAAATATCTAGGAATAAACCTACCTAAGGAGACAAAAGACCTGTATGCAGAAAATTATAAGACACTGATGAAAGAAATTAAAGATGATACAAACAGATGGAGAGATATACCATGTTCTTGGATTGGAAGAATCAACATTGTGAAAATGACTATACTACCCAAAGCAATCTACAGATTCAATGCAATCCCTATCAAGCTACCACTGGCATTTTTCACAGAACTAGAACAAAAAATTTCACAATTTGTATGGAAACACAAAAGACCCCGAATAGCCAAAGCAATCTTGAGAACGAAAAACAGAGCTGGAGAAATCGGGCTCCCTGACTTCAGACTATACTACAAAGCTACAGTAATCAAGACAGTATGGTACTGGCACAAAAACAGAAATATAGCTCAATGGAACAGGATAGAAAGCCCAGAGATAAACCCACACACATATGATCACGTTATCTTTGATAAAGGAGGCAAGAATGTACAGTGGAGAAAGGACAGTCTCTTCAATAAGTGGTGCTGGGAAAACTGGACTGGTACATGTAAAAGTATGAGATTAGAACACTCCCTAACACCATACACAAAAATAAGCTCAAAATGGATTAAAGACCTAAATATAAGGCCAGAAACTATCAAACTCTTAGAGGAAAACATAGGCAGAACACTCTATGACATACATCACAGCAAGATCCTTTTTGACCCACCTCCTATAGAAATGGAAATAAAAGCAAAAATAAACAAATGGAACCTAATGAAACTTCAAAGCTTTTGCACAGCAAAGGAAATCATAACCAAGACCAAAAGACAACCCTCAGAATGGGAGAAAATATTTGCAAATGAAGCAACTGACAAAGGATTAATCTCCAAAATTTACAAGCAGCTCATGCAGCTCAATAACAATAAAACAAACAACCCAATCCAAAAATGGGCAGAAGACCTAAATTGACATTTCTCCAAAGAAGATATACAGACTGCCAACAAACACATGAAAGAATGCTCAACATCATTAATCATAGAGAAATGCACATCAAAACTACAATGAGATATCATCTCACACCAGTCAGAATGGTCATCATCAAAAAATCTAGAAACAATAAATGCTGGATAGGGTGTGGAGAAAAGGAACACTCTTGCACTGCTGGTGGGAATGTGAATTGGTACAGTCGCTATGGAGAACAGTATGGAGGTTCCTTAAAAAACTACAAATAGAACTTCCATATGACTCAGCAATCCCACTACTGGGCACATACCCTGAGAAAACCGTAATTCAAAAAGAGTCATGTACCAAAATGTTCACTGCAGCTCTATTTACAATAGCCAGGAGATGGAAGCAACCTAAATGTCCATCATCGGATGAATGGATAAAGAAGATGTGGCACATATATACAATGGAATATTACTCAGCCATAAAAAGAAACGAAATTGAGTTATTTGTAGTGAGGTGGATGGACCTAGAGTCTGTCATACAGAGTGAAGTAAGTCAGAAAGAGAAAGACAAATACCGTATGCTAACACATATATATGGAATCTAAGAAAAAAAAATGTCATGAAGAACCTAGGGGTAAGACGGGAATAAAGACACAGACCTACTAGAGAATGGACTTGAGGATATGGGGAGGGGGATGGGTGAGCTGTGACAAAGCGAGAGAGAGGCATGGACATATATACACTACCACACGTAAGGTAGATAGCTAGTGGGAAGCAGCCACATAGCACAGGGAGATCAGCTTGGTGCTTTGTGACCACCTAGAGGGGTGGGATAGGGAGGGTGGGAGGGAGGGAGATGCAAGAGGGAAGAGATATGGGGACATATGTATATGTATAACTGATTCACTTTGTTATAAAGCAGAAACTAACACACCACTGTAAAGCAGTTATACTCCAATAAAGATGTAAAAAGACAAAAAGAAGAAGAGACAGAAGTAAGAAGAGAAAAAAAGACGGAGGAGGGGATCAGAAGAGCAGTGGTCTGAGGGCTGGAAGCCACACACCGCCATATACACACAATGCTTGGGCCAAAGCTCACCTCCAAATAAGGTTTTCACAAGTAGCAGAATTTATTAGTCCTTCAAAGCAGCACTAAATTAATTTGACTTTAATTCGATCAAAAGCACTTTCAATTGTCTCCTGAACCCAGAAAGGAACACTTTCAACTATGGCCAAGAGAGAGGGCAAAAAGACTGAGGCAAAAAGACTCAGAGAAAAGTTTAAAATCAAGAATCAAGTTACACAGCAGAACAAGTTTAGAGCAACCAGCTGCCCCCTTCCCTACCCAAAGTGCATACATTTTAAATGATCGTAGTCCTTAAGCACCTGATCCGGCAGCAAGGCATCCTGGAGATACCATACCTTCCCTACAGGGAAGGGCTCCCAGTGGGCTCTGCACTGGAAGCCTGGCCGACAGCCATGAACCCCCGGAGCCACAGGCACACAGCAAACACAGCAAACCACCGAGGTGCAAATGCCCCAGGCAATGACAGCTTCCTCTCCCCACCTTAATCCTCTCTCTTCAGAGCATTCAAATCCTGACAAATTCCCTAATCTCTCCTAATCCTGGAACGAGCTGCTCCTTGGCTGTGGGCTGTGCCTGCTGACTTGCTGTGACCCACCGGAGCAGGCAGTGCGGCAGGGTCACACACCAGAGAACGGACACGCCTTACCGTGACCTCTTCCCCGGGCAGCTCTCCCATGAGTTGGGATGCGTGGACGGCCACCTTTACCACTGTACTGCAGAGATGCCTGTCCAAGGTCTGTCCGAGAAGGAAGACAGTGAAGGAGAGCCAGAGATGTAGCAGAGCCCAGTGCCAGACTGAAAAGTTAAGGGGCGTTCGTCTGACTGCTCAGATGTTGCAACTTGCCTTGCACGGAGCAGCCAACTTCACCCGGTCAGACGGATGTGTGGTTCCAATCCTCCCAGCTGGGGTGACTTTTGAAACCCCTGGCTGCCAGCTGCAGAGGCTCTGAGTGGAGTCCCGGGGAAACCCGGGATGGAAGCTCACAGGTTTTTACTTGTTCAGAGCTGCAGGTTCCAATCTGAGTGTGGAGCAAAGGGAAGACACTGTCAAGCTGAGAGCTGAGTCCGTGGAGGGGCTGGGCACACCCCCAACTCCACATCTGGCCTGGAACACTACCCATCCCTAGGCACATGTGGCCTGGGATTACCACCCAGGGCTCGTGGGACCCTTGCCTCCTGAGACTCAGCTCCCTCCTCCTTGAGCTGAAGAAGCCCTGTTTATGATCCCCGGAGTGGGAGCAAGCTCAGAGAGCAGATGGATGGGGGACTCCTGTGCTCCTGTCTTAAGGAATCTGGGCTGAGATTTGAACCATGCTCCACAGACTGTGTTCACGGTGTTGAGAACAGGACCTAGCAGCGTGGGTCCTGACCCCTGGAGAGCTTCAGGAGTGGTCCTTGGCGCATACTTCTAAAACATGGTAGCAAGGTGATGCCCAGTCCAGTCCTTCTCCTCCAGGGGACAGAAGGTATTTCCATAGTTCCAAAGGAATCTCTCATCCTATGCAACTCACACCTTGGGACAGACTGCAGATGTCCAAATCAGAAATGATGTGGATTTAAGCTTTTCTACTGGCTCATGTCTGATTCTTGAGTAACTGGCCTTCTCCTAACACCTAGCTGACCCCTTAGCCACTAGCTCAGCAGTTCTCAAACATTTTGGTCTCAGGGTCCCTTCATACTCCTAAAATTATTGAAGATCCCAAAGAGCTTTTGTGTGTGAATTGCTGCTATCAATATTTTACTGTATTAAATTAAATTTTTACTGTATTAAAACTAAGAAATAGTAGTTCATTTAAAACATCAATAATAAGCCCATGAGGTTAACATAAGTAACACTTTTAAAAGAAAAATACATTTTCTGAAACAAAAACAAAGTTTAGTAAGAAGAGTTGTTTGTTTTTGCAAATTTATTTAATGTCTGGCTTAACAGAAGACAGCTAGATTTTCATATGTGCTTCTGCATCCAGTTGGTTGTGGCATCAGGGTGTTCGTACCTGCTGGAAAACTCCGTCTGAGAGAAAAGGAGAGTGAAAAAAGCAATGACATCTTATTATAAAAAGCAAATGACATCTTATTACAAAAATTATTTAGACCTCCTGGGCCCATGAAAGAGTCCCAGGGTCCCCAGGGCCCACTTTGAGAACCATTGCTCTACCCTATCTCCTGCTCTCCCCATCACCATCTGTTCTTCTGTCCTCTGCAAAGCACACAAGTGGAAAGGGAATAGTGGTTTTATAGGAGTAGTGGTGTGAGGTTTTGAGGGGCAGGTGGGAGAGAGGGTGAATCAATACCTAATTTGATTCCATCTGTTTTTCCAAGGGGAATGGTTGAACATATGTGGACCGGAGAGATGTGAAGATACTGATGAAGAGTACACCTTTAAGGCAACTGAGTTCTTGGTCAAGACTGGATATGCACCACAGACTCTGGAAGACCTTGCACATGGTAGATATTTGAATATTTTATGGATAATAAAGGAAGAAATGAATCCAAAAAAACAATGCTACTCACCCTGAGTAACAGAGGTGACTCCAGATCTAGGTCTCCTAGACAGAGGTCTCTGGGGAGCCACCAGAGACTGGAAAGTCATTTTGAATTGGACAGAACTAAGGACAGTAATTTGGACAAAATCATGGAAGGTGTGTCTATCACATACATCATAGTTGGCCGCCATGCAGTCATGTGGTTATTTGATTAACATCTGTTTCCCCCACTGGAACATAAGCCACTCCACTAGGTCACGGGTCCTGGGTGGTTCGCTCACTACTGTATCCCTAATGCCTAGAATACGGATGAGCACACAGTAAGTTCTCGACAAATACTTGTGGAATATATGAATAAATTGAAAGTTGGGCTAAAAAAGCATAAAAAATCACTTCCAAACTATGGTATCACTTAATTTTGTTGTGGAGCAAACATGTGAACATTAGAGAGAGGATGTAGGGAAAGGAGTGGACGAACAGGTCACAACAACAAACAGTCTACCTCTCTGGGGCCTGTAGGCATTTGGTTCCAGACACATGGGTACCAGTTCTGGCTCTAAAGCTGGCACGTAACTTGTGAATCCTTTCCCCTCTTTGCTTCTCAGGCTGCCTGGGTGTGAAGTGAGCGCAATCATACCCGGCCCTGGGTACACTCTCTGGGTTCCCTGCTGGCATCCTTGAGAGACTTGGGCCCAGGTTTCCGGGTTCCTAAGGGATATCAGGTAAAGCCAGCCCACTCCTTCCTACTCCCCCCACCAGCTGAGTTCTTCCCTGAGCCCACAGGGCAGCCCTTCATTCCCCATGGCGTCCTGGGCCTTTCCTCTTGAAAGACACATTAAAGGAAGGTTGGGAGGACTTCCCTGGTGGCGCAGTGGTTACGAATTTGCCTGCCATTGCAGGGGACATGGGGTCGAGCAGCCTGCGTGTCACAGCTACTGAACCCCGTGCGCCTAGAGCCCGTGCTCTGCAACAAGAGAAGCCACTGCCATGAGAAGCCCGTGCGCCGCAACGAAGAGTAGCCCCTGCTCGCCGCAACTAGAGAAAGCCCGTGCGCAGCAACAAAGACCCAACGCAGCCATAAATAAATAAATAAATAAATACATACATACATTTTCTAAAGAAAGGAAGGCTGGGCTTCTACAGGCAGGTGACCTACCCGCTTCAGCCGGCCACGTCATCAGAGGAGCAGACCACGGGCAGGAGGAGGGTGTCCACTCAGCAGCTCTACCCTGAGTGCCCACATCTTTGGCAGAAAGTTATTTTTAAATTTTCTTAAAAGGGGATCAAACCCAAAAAAACACAGCCAAAGGAACACACAGTGTGAACGAGTGAGGCCTGCTCTCCTGGAGCTGCTCTCTTACTGTAGGGATTCTTGCTTAATTTGAGATTTAATGAGACCAGATGAGAGAAGCTTTCTGCAGTAAAAGTCACATGCAAAAAGAAATCAGAGCCAGAAACCCTGATTATAATTAAATTAGCAGCATGCACATTCCTATCACAGTCTTAGCCACATCCTAAAGTTCACTCAGCTCATTAGCAGTATCATCCCTGCAGAAGTAAGTCTGGGGTCACAGGCGTGTTTATTCAACCATCCCCTTCTCAAATACCCTGCCTCCCCCTCCATCCTGCTAAGCCACGCCGATGTGCCCGTGAGATGAGCACAGTGAGGACTCAGGCAGGAGCAGCCCCACCTCGGTCCGTGGGAGCCCAGGAAATCCACTCGGGGAGCAGGAACGGTGCTTGTGGCTTCCATCGACAGGAGGCCCCTCAGCAGGGAACAGACTGCTGTGCAGTCAGATGTGCATCCTCCACTGTGAAACTGTGGCCTGAAAAAGTGACCACCTCTGAAAGTCTTAGTTTACTCATCTGTAAAATGGAGCTGCTATTAATACTCTCCTACCTGCAGGGTTGCTATGAGGGTCAGCAATGTGTATAAAAAGCAGCCCGGCCCAGTCTCTGCCAACGCAGGGGACATGGGGTCAAGCGGCCTGCGTGTCTGGCACAGAATAAGAGCTCAATCCATGGTGGCTGCTATGGTTAATGTTGTTGCTGTCACTGCTGTTGTAAGATTTCTGTCAGAAGCTCAGAGCACAGAAGCAGCCTTGGCCAACAAGGGGGCCAGCTCAGGGAAATGGGCAGGCAGCACCTGACGGTTAAGTAGCTCAGGAGAGACGGAGGCTCCAGTGCCCACTGTGACTGCACCCGAGCCACTGTGTGACCTTGAGAAAGCCACTTCCCATCTCCGGTTCTCTCTCTGACCTGAAGGGCCTCTCTGGACCTTCCTGCCCTAGTTCACCTGTGTCTCTAGGACTGTTGCCAGCTCTCCATAGGATACCTGGGCAGGTAGGAAAGGTTCCAGCAGGGGGAGCCAAGCCCACAGCAGAGACAAGATGCTTTGGGACACCAGGAGAGGAGAAAGAAGAGACTTCTGTTCCAGGCCCTCCACGGAGGGCTTCACAGGCTGACAGGCGCATCTGGTCCTCGGCGCACACCTGTGAGACACAGGCACGAGCCATGAAGACTGAAGCTTGGGCCAGCGCTAGGAATGGGCATGAATGCAGTCATTCCGGCTTCGCAGCCTCTGGCCTCTCCCAGGTTGAGCTGCTGATTCTGTGAGGTCTGTCCAGAGAGGGGCTGGGGCTGAAAGAGCTGAGGGGAAACCCCAGGAAAAAGAGGAGAAAAAGGAACCAATAACAGTTCCTGTTTAGTGAGCACTTATTAAGTGTCAGGAGTGGACTAAGTACTTAAGGCGATTCCCTTAGCAGAGCGGCAAATATTAACAGCAAAATTAATAGGGCAGGGTGCTGGGGAGAGCCATTTGCTCATAAAGTAAGTGGAATATATTCCTTTTCTTTCTACCACTTCATTCTTCCTCTCCTCCCTCCCATTTAGCCAACATTTAGTCATTTATTTTGAAACTGGAGTCTTGGGCAGGGGGAGCACATGGAAGGGGTGGCAGGTGGGCAGGGGTGGTGGGTGCGCTATTAGGGATGTAGTGTCTGAGGGGTGAGAGTGGAGGAGAGGGAGAAAAGGGAAGGGTCCCCACTCTGTGCCCTGAGTCTGCCCGGCCATTCCTCTCCTGGTCTTTAGTGAAGCCTAGGAAAGCTCTGGAAAAGAAGGCCCAGGAAGGGAGTCCCTGATTCTGCTCATCACACCCTCCCTGGAGGGACCCTGAGCAGCTTCTCCAGCTCCAGACAGGCATGTCCCATCCCCTCTTTCTGAGCCACTGGAAGCACATGCTGCCCCTCAGCTTTCTGCCGGGAGCTGGCCCTGTGGTGATGATCTGAGGGGACCGGCCCAGAGGATCCTGTGCTGGGAGGGCCCTTGGATTCTAAGGACACGGCTGCAAGTGAACTGTGAGTGGAGCTCGCCCAGGCCCGGCTACTGAACATGGACCCAGCTTCTCTCCCCACAGTTTAGGGGAGTTACCAGCACCCCATGGCCTGTGTCTCCTGGGAAAACACTAGCCCTGTGGCTGGACCAATGCCTGGCTGATGCGAGGAGAGAGAATGAGAAAGACCCTTCTGTGGGAGGCCTGCCTTTCCCCATGACAGGCTCAGGCACTGGCTGAGTCGACAGGAGGGTCTGCAGAGATGTGGATGCTGGTAAGTCCTAGGGCTGAGTTTGAAGACTCTCTCCAGCCACAGGCGTCCACAGCTCCTGCTGGACCTCCTGGGGTCCAAGCTGCCTCCAGCACATCCCTGCTTCCCCGAGCTTCCCTTACTGAGAGGTGTGGGGATCCTTCTTTGGCAAACCCTGACACAGCATGAGAATATGAGGAAAGCCAGCCTGCTTCACCAACTCCCACAGGCTCCGGGATTTGAAATGCGAATTTGTAATTGTTTTCTACTTACTCCCACAGACGAAACCTGCCTCTTCCAGCTGAAGCCAAAGGCCTGGCCAACAATGTTTCTAGTTTCTCTCCCACTCTTGGTTAGCATTGAGACAAGGGGGCAGGTGCACGGAGAAGAGGAATGAGGAGGGAGCCAAGACCGGGTGTCGCCAACGTGCCAGAGGAGGGAGGGTGCAAATCCTGGTGAGTTTTTCCCCTGGAATGTTTAGGTTGGCCGCCCCAACCAGAGAGAAATGATCAATTCCTACCCTAGGGTCAAGCCCAGAACTGAATCAAGAACACTGCTGGGGTAACCGCCACTCCTGGGACACTAGGAACAAGAAATTGACAGTCTACGAGTAAGCTTGGTGGTGATGCCAGCCAGTGGACTTGGGCAAGCCATCCCATCACAGGCTGTGGAGTCAGACATGCTGCACTTGAACCTGCTTCTGCCACTTAGTAGCCAGATGACCATGGGTGATTTACTTAATCTCGCTAAACCTCAATTTTCCCATCCGTAAATCTGTTCTGTAGGGCTCTGTGGAGATTAGAGGGAAGGTCAAGTATCTAACACAAAGTAGATACTCAGAATACCCAACACACTGGAACTGCAATGCAATTTCTAGCCATGCCTGGCACATAGCAAGCACTTAGCAAATGATGACTCTCTGGTAACAGTGAACTAGGAGGACCAATCAGAGATATCACATTTCACTTATGTGCTCTCGTTCATTGAAATATTGCCTCAGGGACTTCCCTGGTGGTCCAGTGGTAAAGAATCTGCCTTCTAATGCAGGGGACATGGGTTCAGTCCCTGGTCAGGGAACTAAGATCCCACATGCCGCAGGACAACTAAGCCCGAACGCCACAACTACTGAGCTCACGTGCCTCAATGAGAGAGCCCATGTGTCACAAACTATAGAGCCCACGTGCTCTGGAGTCCTCGCACCACAACTAGAGAGAGAAAACCTGCACACCACAACTAGAGAGAAGCCCATGCCTCAATGAAAGATCCTGCACGCCTCAGTGAAGACCCCGCGTGCAACTAAGACCCGACGCAGACAAAAAAAAAGAAAGAAATTAGAAAAAAAAAGAAATACTGCCTCAAACATAGCCTCATCTATCACAGAGAGTAGATTACTAATTCACACTCTTACAGTGACTTCTTTTACTCAGTTACTTGTCATTGGCTAGACAATACGCATTGCTCTCATCCCAAATTCTAGCTTCCTGGTTAGAACAGTGGAATACGGCTGGATCGCAGAATGTGAGGGTTGGTAGGGGACCTAAATCATCTAGCCCAACCCCCTCACTTTACAGATGAGGCAGTGGGCCCAGAGTGGACTTATGTATCCTCAAAGACCAGAGGAGGGCAGGGATCTCTGAAGTTTCCAAGGCACGAGAATTCATGAGAATGAATCCTGATCATCTAAGCAAGTGAGCCCTGCAGGAGAGAGCTGAGCTGGGCAGGGGAAGATGGTGGTACATGTCTCAGTGCAAGGAAACTCACCTGGGAAAGGGATGGGTCAAGGGAGGTTTTGAGAGATATAGTCATTAAATTGATTGAAACTAGGTTGCAGAGGGCCTAGAGGGTAGCATGTTCTTAGATAATGCTACCAAAAGCTTTTGCTTTATAATAAACTTCGAGCTACTGACAATTTATGCAATGCTTTCCCAATCAAGATCTCATTTCAACTTGACAACATATTGAGATACGTTACAACCCCATTTTATTGATAGGAAATCTGAGGCTCAAAGACCAAGTGACTTGCCTAAAGTCAATGGCTAATAAAGCAGAACTAGAATCCAGTCCTTCTTACTCCAAATCCTGGCTCAATTTGGTAACATGCTTGGGAAGGATTCAGCAAGATATGTTGAATCTTATCATAATAAACACCATGCCCAAAAGGAAATTTCCAGTATAACAACTGTGTTGATATTCCCTCAGATTTTATTGGAATGATATTTGATGGGTACAGATTTGACTAACGTAGTCAATCCCTTGCCCAGAGAAAGCCCCTTTTATTTGTCCCAAAGAAATGGGTGACTTCATTTCAATCCCTCATGCCTGAGGGAGAGACCATGCTTACTGGCTAATCTCTGGCAAGTCTATGTAGGACTCACGCCACCATCAGTAGATATGCCTCACCCCATGCACAGAGATGCTCTCTCTTCCCGTTCACAGGCCAGACATCTCTCTGTTCTCCCCCAAAGTGTGCTGCTCTTCTCCAGACTCCCCTCGGTTCTCCTCCCTGTGGCTGGGCACAACCCCAGACCCTGGCCTTGGGTGCTGCATTAGAATGGCCAGGAGGATGCTCTGGCAGTGTGACAAGCCCTGTGTTTCCACAGGCAGTTCACCCCTTGCCCTTACCTGCCCTCCCATGACATGAGGACCTGTCCCCAGTACAGCCTCCAGCTCTGGATGAGAAACAATGGCTTAGTGTTTCCTGGAATTTACCTGGGGTGGTGGAGGGATGCCAACCCAACCCAACCCAACCAGGTTTATCAGCCCAAGGGAGGAAAGTCAGGCTCAGACACAGCCCTGCTCCTCCTTCAGGCTTCTTCAGTCTTCACTCTGAGGGGCTGCATCATCTTTCCTCCTCTGCTGGTAGCACCCACCTAGCACTGTGCAGTCCCACTGCACAGTGAGGGATGAGGGGCACAGGATGAGGGGCACAGGGGAGCCTGTCTCTCGAGGTTCCTTTAGGATTCTTGGGTACCAACCTCAGGCCCTTTGTGGAGGAAACTTGCTCACCCTGGGAACCTGAAATGTCAGGGCTGGAAGGGACCTTAGAAATGATGCCATCGGGGGGACCTTCAAGATGGCGGAGGAGTAAGACATGGAGATCACATTCCTTCCCACAAATACATCAAAAATACATCTGCATGGGCTTCCCTGGTGGCACAGTGATTGAGAGTCCGCCTGCCGATGCAGGGGACACGGGTTCGTGCCCCGGTCCGGAAAAATCCCACGTGCTGCGGAGCAGCGGGGCCCGTGAGCCACGGCCACTGATCCTGCGCGTCCGGAGCCTGTGCTCCGCAACGGGAGAGGCCACAATAGTGAGAGACCTTCGTACCACAAAACAAAACAAAACAAAACAAACAAACAAAAAATACATCTACGTGTGGAACAACCCCTACAGAACACCTACTGAACGCTGGCAGAAGACCTCGGACTTCCCAAAAGGCAAGAAAATCCCCACGTACCTGGGTGGGGATTTTTCTGGCCAAAAATTGTACCTGGCAAAAGAAAAAAGAAAAAACAGAGACAAAAAGTAGGGGCAGGACCTGCACTTCGGGGACGGAGCTGTGAAGGAGGAAAAGTTTCTATACACTAGGAAGCCCCTTCACTGGCGGAGACGGGGGGCGGGCCGGAGGGAAGCCTCGGAGCCACAGAGGAGAGCACAGCCACAGGGATGCGGAGGGCAGAGCGGAGAGATTCCTGCACAGAGGATCAGTACTGACCAGGCTGAGAGGCTTGTCTGCTCACCCGCTGGGGTGGGCGGGGGCTGGGAGCTGAGGCTCGGGCTTCAGAGGTCAGACCCCAGGGAGAGGACTTGCGTTGGCTATGTGAACACAGCCTGAGGGGGCTAGTGTGCCACAGCTAGCCGGGAGGGAGTCCAGGAAAAAGTCTGGACCTGCCTAAGAGGCAAGAGACCATTGTTTCGGGGTGTGCGAGGAGAGGGGATTCCTTCCCTGTGTGCCCACAGAAGGCAGAGCACCGCCTAAGTGAGCTCCAGAGACGGGCACAAGCCACGACTATCAGCTCAGACCCCAGAGACAGGCATAAAACACTAACGATGTTGCTGCAGCCACCAAGAAGCCTGTGCGCAAGCACAGATCGCTATCCAACACACATCCCAACACCCCACTGGGAACCCGTGCAGCCCTGCACTGTCAGGGTCCTGTGATCCAGGGACAACTTCCCCGGGAGAACACACAGGGCACCTCAGGCTGTTGCAACATCACACCGGCCTCTGCCGCTGCGGGCTCACCCCTCATTCCAGTTATGACTACCGTTCCCCTCCCACCCCCAAGCCTGAGTGAACAAGAGAGCCCTAATCAGCCGTGGCTTTAACCCCCTCCTGTCTGGGCCGGGAACAGGTGCCTGAGGGCAACCTAAATGCAGAGGTGGGGCCAAAACCAAAGCTGAATCCCAGGAGCTGTGGGAACAAAGAAGAGAAAGGGAAATCTCTCCGTGCAGACTCAGGAGCAGTGGATTCAATCCCCACGATCATCTTGAGGTACCCTGCATCTGTGGAATGCCTGAATAGGCAATGAACGAATCACCCCAAAATTGAGGCGGTGGACTTTGGGAGCACCTGTAGATTTGGGGTTTGCTGTCTATGACTGATTTGTTTCTGATTTTTATGTTTATCTTAGTTTAGTTTTTAGTGCTTGTTATCATTGGTGGATTTGTTGATTGGTTTGGTTGCTCTCTTTTTTATTATTATTTTAATAATTTAAAAAATTTTGTTTTTAATATATTTTTTTTCTTTCTTTTTTTCTCCCTTTTCTTCTGAGCCGTGGGACAGACAGGGTCTTGGTGCTCCAGCTTGGTGTCAGGCCTGAGGCTCTGAGGTGGGAGAGCCGAGTTCAGCACACGGGACCACCAGAGACCTCCCGGCCCCACATAATATCAATTGGCAAGAGCTCTCCCAGAGATCTTTGTCTCAACGCTAAAAACAAGCTCCACCCAACGGCCAGCAAGTTCCAGTGCTAGACACCCCATGCCAAAAAACAAGACAGGAACACAACCCCAATCATTAGCAGAGAGCCTGCCTAAAATCATAATAAGTCCACAGACACCCCCAAACACACCACCAGACGTGGACCTGCCCACCAGAAAGACAAGATCCAGCCTCATCCACCAGAACACAGGCACTAGTCCCCTCCATCAGGAAGCCTACACAACCCACTGAACCAACTTTAGCCACTGGGAACAGACACCAAAAACAACGGGAACTACGAACGTGCAGCCTGCAAAACGGAGACCCCAAACACGGTAAGATAAGCAAAATGAGAAGACAGAAAAACACACAGCAGATGAAGGAGCAAGGTAAAAACCCACCAGACCTAACAAATGAAGAGGAAATAGGCAGTCTACCTGAAAAAGAATTCAGAGTAAAGACAGTAAAGATGATCCAAAATCTTGGAAATAGAATGGAGAAAATACAAGAAACATTTCACAAGGACCTAGAAGAACTAAAGAGTGAACAAACAATGATGAACAACACAATAAATGAAATTAAAAATTCTCTAGAAGGAATCAATAGCAGAATAACTGAGGCACAAGAACAGATAAATGACCTGAAGATAAAATAGTGGAAATAACTACTGCAGAGCAGATGAGAGAAAAAAGAATGAAAAAAATTGAGGACAGTCTCAGAGACCTCTGGGACAACATTAAATGCACCAACATTCGAATTATAGGGGTCCCAGAAGAGAAAAAGAAAAGGTCTGAGAAAATATTTGAAGAGATTATAGTTGAAAACACCCCTAACATGGGAAAGGAAACAGTCAATCAAGTGCAGGAAGCAAAGAGACCCCATACAGGATAAATCCAAGGAGAAACATGCCAAGATGCATATTAATCAAACCATCAAAAATTAAATACAAAGAAAAAATATTAAAAGCAGCAAGGGAAAAGCAACAAATAACATACAAGGGAATCCCCATAAGGTTAACAGCTGATTTTTCAGCAGAAACTCTGCAAGCCAGAAGTGAGTGGCAGGACATATTTAAAGTGATGATAAGGAAAAACCTACAACCAAGATTACTCTACCCGGCAAGGATCTCATTCAGATTTGATGGAGAAATTAAAACCTTTACAGACAAGCAAAAATTAACAGAATTGAGCACCACCGAACCAGCTTTACAACAAATGCTAAAGGAACTTCTCTAGGCAAGAAACACAAGAGAAGGAAAAGACCTACAATAACAAACCCAAAACAATTAAGCAAATGGTAATGGGAACATACTATCGATAATTACCTTAAATGTAAATGCATTAAATGCTCCAACCAAAAGACACAGACTGGCTGAATGTATACAAAAACAAGAACTGTATATATGCTGTCTACAAGAGACCCACTTCAGACCTAGGGACACATACAGACTGAAAGTGAGGGGATGGGAAAAGACATTCCAGGCAAATGGAAATCAAAAGAAAGCTGGAGTAGCAATTCTCGTATCAGACAAAATAGACTTTAAAATAAAGACTATTACAAGAGACAAAGAAGGACACTACATAATGATCAAGGGATTGATCCAAGAAGAAAATATAACCAACATAAATATTTATGCACCCAACATAGGAGCACTTCAATACATAAGGCAAATGCTAATAGCCATAAAACGGGAAATCGACAGTAACATAACAATAGTAGGGGACTTTAACACCCCACTTTCACCAATGGACAGACCATCCAAAATGAAAATAGGGAAACACAAGCTTGAAATGATACATTAGACAAGATGGGCTTAATTGATATTTATAGGACATTCCATCCAAAAACAACAGAATACAATTTCTTCTCAAGTGCTCATGGAACATTCTCCAGGATAGATCATATCTTGGGTCACAAATCAAGCCTCAGTAAATTTAAGAAAATTGAAGTTGTATCAAGTATCTTTTCCGACAACAATGCTATGAGACTAGATTCCAATTACAGGAAAAAAACTGTAAAAAATACAAACACATGGCGGCTAAATGATAGGCTACTAAATAACCAAGAGATCACTGAAGAAATCAAACAGGAAGTCAAAAAATACATAGAAACAAATGACAATGAAAACATGACAACCCAAAACCTATGGGATGCAGCAAAAGCAGTTCTAAGAGGGAAGCATACAGCAATACAATCCTACCTCAAGAAACAAGAAAAATCTCAAATAAACAACCTAACCCTACACCTAAAGCAATTAGAGAAAGAAGAACAAAAAACCCCCAAAAGTTAGCAGAAGGAAAGAAATCATAAAGATGAGATCAGAAATAAATGAAAAAGAAATGAAGGAAACAATAGCAAAGATCCATAAAACTAAAAGCTGCTTCTTTGAGAAGATAAAATTCATAAACCATTAGCCAGGCTCACCAAGAAAAAAAGGGAGAAGATTCAGATCAACAGAATTAGAAATGAAAAAGGAGAAGTAACAACTGACACTGCAGAAATACAAAGGATCATGAGAGACTACTATAAGCAACTATATGCCAATAAAATGGACTACCTGGAAGAAATGGACAAATTCTTAGAAAAGCACAACCTTCCGAGACTGAACAGGGAAGAAACAGAAAATACAAACAGACCAATCACAAGCACTGAAATTGAAACTGTGATTAAAAATCTTCCAACAAACAAAAGCCCAGGACCAGATGGCTTCACAGGCGAATTCTATCAAACATTTAGAGAAGAACTAACATCTATCCTTCTCAAACTCTTGCAAAATAGAGCAGAGGGAGGAACACTCCCAAACTCATTCTATAAGGCCACCATCACCATGATACCAAAACCAGACAAAGATGTCACAAAAAAAGAAAACTACAGGCCAATATCACTGATGAATATAACTGCAAAAATCCCCAAAAAAATATTAGCAAACAGAATCCAACAGCACATTAAAAGGATCATACACCATGATTAAGTGGGGTTTATCCCAGGAATGCAAGGATTCTTCAATATACGCGGATCAATCAATGTGATACACCATATTAAAAAACTGAAGGATAAAAAGCATACGATGATCTCAATCGATGCAGAAAAAGCTTTTGAGAAAATTCAACATCCATTCATGAAAAAAACTCTCCAGAAAGTAGGCATAGAGGGAACCTACCTCAACAAAATAAAGGCCATATGTGATAAACCCACAGCCAACATCGTTCTCAATGGTGAAAAACTGAAACCATTTCCTCTAAGATCAGGAACAAGACAAGGTTGCCCACCCTCACCACTATTATTCAATATAGTTTTGGAAGTTTTAGCCACAGCAATCAGAGAAGAAAAAGAAATAAAAGGAATCCAAATCGGAAAAGAAGAAGTAAAACTGTCACTGTTTGCAGATGACATGATACTATACATAGAGAATCCTAAAGATGCTACCAGAAAACTACTAGAGCTAATCAATGAATCTGGTAAAGTAGCAGGATACAAAATTAATGCACAGAAATCTCTTGCATTCCTATACACTAATGACAAAAAAGTCTGAAAAAGAAATTAAGAAAACACTCCCATTTACCACTGCAAGAATAAAATACCTAGGAATAAACCTAGCTAAGGAGACAAAAGACCTGTATGCAGAAAACTATAAGACACTGATGAAAGAAATTAAAGATGATACAAACAGATGGAGAGATATACCATGTTCTTGGATTGGAAGAATCAACATTGTGAAAATGACTATACTACCCAAAGCAATCTACAGATTCAATGCAACCCCTATCAAACTACCAATGACATTTTTCACAGAACTAGAACAAAAAATTTCACAAACTGTATGGAAACACAAAAAACCCCAAATAGACAAAGTTATCTTGAGAAAGAAAAATGGAGCTGGAGGAATCAGGCTCCCGGACTTCAGACTATACTACAAAGCTACAGTAATCAAGACAGTATGGTACTAGCACAAAAACAGAAATATAGCTCCATGGAACAGGATAGAAAGCCCAGAGATAAACCCACGCACTTATCGTCACCTCATCTTTGATAAAGGAGGCAAGAATATACAATGGAGAAAAGACAGTCTCTTTGGTGTACAACAGAAACTAACACAGTATTGTGAAGCAATTATACTCCAATAAAGATCTATTAAAAAAAAAGAATGAAATTAGAACACTTGCTAACACCATCCACAAAAATAAACTCAGAATGGATTAAAGACTTAAATGTAAGGCCAGACAGTATAAAACTCTTAGAGGACAACATAGTCAGAACACTCTATGACATAAATCACGGCAAGATCCTTTTTGACCCACCTCCTAGAGAAATGGAAATAAAACCAAAAATAAACAAATGGGACCTAATGAAACTTAAAAGCTTTTGCCCAGGAAAGGAAACCATAAACAAGACAAAAAGACAACCCTCAGAATGAGAGAAAATATTTGCAAATGAAGCAACTGACAAAGGATTAATCTCCAAAATATACAAGCAGCTCATGCAGCTGAATATCAAAAAACAAACAACCCAATCCAAAAATGGGCAGAAGACCTAAATAGACATTTCTCCAAAGAAGATATACAGACTGCTAACAAACACATGAAAGGATGCTCAGCATCACGAATCATTAGAGAAATGTAAATCAAAACTACAATGAGGTATCACCTCACACAGGTCAGAATGGCCATTATCAAAAAATCTACAAACAATAAATGCTGGAGAGGGTGTGGAGAAAAGGGAACCTTCTTGCACTGTTGGTGGGAATGTAAATTGATACAGTCACTATGGAGAACAGTATGGAGGTTCCTTAAAAAACTACAAATAGAACTACCATATGACCCAGCAATCCCACTACTGGGCATATACCCTGAGAATACCATAATTCAAAGAGACATGTACCACAATGTTCACTGCAGCACTATTTACAATAGCCAGGACATGGAAGCAAACTAAGTGTCTACTGACAGATGAATGGATAAAGATGGGGCACATATATACAATGGAATATTATTCCACCATTAAAAAGAAACGAAACTGAGTCATTTGTAGGGAGGTGGATGGACTAGAGTCTGTCATACAGAATGAAGTAAATCAGAAAAAGAAAAACAAATACCGTATGCTAACACATATATATGGAATCAAAAAAAAAAAAAGTTCTCATGAACCTAGGGGCAGGACAGGAATAAAGACCCAGATGTAGGGAATGGACTTGAGGACACAGGGAGGGGGAAGGGCAAGCTGGGACGAAGTAAGAGAGTAGCATTGACATATATATACCACCAAATGTAAAATAGATAGCTAGTGGGAAGCAGCCGCATAGCACAGGGAGATCAGCTCGGTGCTTTGTGACCACCTAGAGGAGTGGGATAGGGAGGGTGGGAGGGAGGGAGATGCAAGAGGGAGGAGACATGGGGATATATGTGTACATATAGCTGATTCACTTTGTTATACAGCAGAAATGAACACAACATTATAAAGCAATTATACTCCAATAAAGGTGTTAAAAAAAAAAAAAAAAGGCAAAGTCCACAGAAAAAAAAAAAAAAAAAAGAAATGATGCCATCACACCCCCAACCCCGGAGTGGAGCAACTCATTCCTGGAACGTGAACTATACTCAAAGATCTGGGGGAAGCATTTCTATATGAGAACCAATGTGTTCACATTGTTGTACCAAATGACAACTGTAAGTTGATTTTACAAATTACCCCAAGACTTCAAAGAAATGTGATGCTTTCTGCAAGCTGTTTCAGGCTACACCCCAAGCCCCTACCCTCAGAATACTAGTTCTTCCTCCAATTCCCTGGGGATGGCAGAGTCAGAGAAGCACTGCTCCCACCCAAACCCTGTATCACAGAAAGGAAACCTCAGGTCCAGCCCAGTGAAGTGACCGTGAACCACAATATCTACTATTACTAATAAAAATAATCCATTTACTGAATGCTTACCACGAGCCAGGTACTCTACTGAGAGTTTTACTTAACTTTCCTTTTCAAAGCAACTCTGTAAGAGGTATGATTTTCACTTTAAAGATGAAAAGAAGACTCAGAAGTTGAGCAATATATCCAAAATCGCAAAGCTAACAATGACAGCTACTTCTTAGCAGCTGGATTTGAACCCATGCCTCTGAGTCCAAGGTTCAGAGCCTTGATGACAATGTCACACCGTTAGTGATGCAAGAGGGAGGAGCTGGGAGTGGGTCGGAGTCCAGGGTGCTGGTGTCTTGTCCTAGATTATTATGCATAGCCCCAGAATACAAGGGTGCCTTAGCTTACCCTCGGCCTATCAGTAAGAAAACTGAGGCTCAGAGAGAAGAGCGCAACTTAAGGCCAGAGCCACCAAACTTCAGAGACAGCATCTGCTAACAGTGGGCTCTGTGGGAGTATCCTAACCTCTCTGGGGTTAGAAGACCTCTAACATCCCTCCTGAATGTACCAGTTATAACCTGACTTGCACATCCTGTCAGCCTTTGTGAGCCTGAGCACCTGCGGGGGCCTCATTCACTTTGGTCTGCAGACAGCAGCTCTGACAAGTTACCCTTAACCTCCCGCCAGGGGGCTGGACTGGGGTGGGGGGTGGCGGGGGTGCGTGCTAAGGGAACTCGTTTGACAATTGCAAGTCACTCCTGGTTCTGAACTGATCAACCAGCCTGCTAGTCATTAGCTAAGCCCTGTATGCCAGGAAGCAGAATGTATGCACAGTAGCCAAAAGCCACAGCCACAAGCACGCACACCCCTCTCAGCAAGGAAATTCCAGAAGTTCATTCATTCCTGTGGTTCGCATCTATAAGAATCTTCTTCCAGATCCCAACTTCTTAGGTCCCTGATGTCGTCTAAAGGCCTACTCCACATCTGCACAGAAGCATGCTGAAAAGATGCGACTGTTGTGACTGCTTAGAATATTTACATTATCTGTGGTATCCATGTTGATCGCCTGAGCCAATCAAGCCAGGTT
Source organism: Tursiops truncatus (assembly GCF_011762595.2). NCBI lineage: Eukaryota > Metazoa > Chordata > Mammalia > Artiodactyla > Delphinidae > Tursiops > Tursiops truncatus. Next base: position 74,989,145 of record NC_047037.1, on the reverse strand, counting down.
TATCAACACTGTGCTCCCAGCAGGGCCGGAAGAACCCTGGCTGAAGGGTCAGAACACACAGTCTGTCCACACACCCATCACTGTGTGTTTATCCAGCTCTGTCCCGGACCCCATGGCGCTCTGTGTGTTGGGAGGAAAAGGGAGCAGAACATCAGGGGGTGAAGAGACAGGAGTTCGAGAAAGTTGAGACTCAGGGAGCAGCTTTGGAAGGGCCAGCACTCCTCACTTTGGCCTTGAGGAGGCCTCTGGACAGCAGGAACCATCAGCCTGCTGGGGCAGAGCCCCCCCACCCCGAGAGTAGTTAAAGGCAGCTCACAGCCTGCTTGCTTCTCCCCAGCCCAGCCCAGCCCCTCAGCTCCCACCCGCTCTGTCGCAGCTCCTCCTGAGCGTGTTGCAGGTTCTAGAGTCTCGCCTCCAGCTGTGGCTCTTTAAAGCTGAGCCACTCGAGGTTCACACAGGCCCCACCTGATGTTCTAAGCCTGTCCCGGCTCCCCCCGGAGCTGCTGACTGGGGAGCCCCTCACACCTCGTCTAGACAGGCTCTGGGACCCAGGACATTGGCTGGGGGCGGGCAGGCCACCGCCTCTCACCTTCCCTTTCGTGCTCCTTGAATAGGAGGGAGAAGGCACTCAAGCACCAGGTGTGCAGGCCCTCGGCCGTCCTGCTGTCCCCTCACGCTGGGCTGCGGCTCAAGGCCCTTCCGCACCACGCCTGCCTGCCTCCCTTCCTCCCTCCCAAAGGACACCCTCTGCTTCTCTGTCTCAGCAGGCGATTAGGGATGTTGCTGAGAACATCCAGTTCTTAGCATCTGCAACAACGGACGATAACGGAGAGTGACGCATTTTCTCCCGTAAGGACTTTTCCCACCAATCATGTCTCCCTCCCTTCCTCCTCAGGCGTCACTGAAGATACTGACAAGGCTAACATGTGTCTCTTCTCCTCTCCCACACCAAACCTGCTCCGGACGGGCGCTGTTGAGAAAGAAAATGGCGACCCCTGGGAACCCGGAGGAAAGGGCATGGAGAAAACTGATGGGCAATGGAGAGCACGGTGCATCAGCAGGAACACAGCCAAGTGTGACTGACCCTCTGGAGAGAGGACCGAGCTCACAGGTGTCAGCTCAACTGGCCCCAGTGGGGAGGAGAGGGCCCCTGTCCCTCCCATCTTCTCTCGGAAACAGGGGCCCAGCAGGAAGATCAAGGGCTACCCCATGTGTCAGCGGGGCTCACACCTGGCCAGGGGAGCACAGACCTTGAAGACAGGGGACTTGGAATCCTACTGGGGAGGCCAGATCAACAAAGGAGAACAATATAACCACAGGGGCCAGGAAAGTGGGATTGGAAGTAAAACAGCTGGTGGGCCCTGGCCTGTTCACTGGGACTTGGTAAACCCTTCCCGTTTTCCACTCCCGAACCCCACAGTTCTGCACCCTGCTCAGGACACGCAGCCAACACAAATCAGCAGTTCGTTTCTTAGCATTTGCCTAGAGGGGAGCATGGGCCCAGCATTTACTGGGTGTTAAGTGTTCTCTCTCCCCCGCAGTAATGAGATGGGTACAGGACTCTGAAAGGAAGTACGTTGTTTCCCATCACTGCAAAGCTTTGAAGTGGCCATCCTAGCTGTTAGAACATTTTCTCCAGGGCAATTTGGGTAAGCTTCCATCCCCTGTACGTAGCAGCCAACCAGCTAGGCCTCTCCAGGTGTGGTCGATGAGGCCAAAATAGGACTACTAAATGTGCTTATCCATACCAAATAGACCTATTCAATTAATAATGCACTTCTAACTATTCTAATGAAACAATTTTTCATTCACGCTGGAAGTAAGAATCAGTTTTCCTCTCACTCTGGTTTTTTATGATTACTCAATTCGGGATTTTTCTGAGAGAAAGCAGTCCCCTGGGACTTCCTAGAGTCCAGTGTTTGATGGGGGGAAATTATTGATACTGAAGAACTCTGCTCCCCCTCACACCTGTTAGCTGGGGCTTGGTTCCATCTCCCCGATGGCTTTGTTCCTCTTGGTTTCTAGGCCAAAGTGAGCTTCTGGGAAGCTGCAATTTGGCACAAGTGCGTACTTGCTTGGGTGTCCTCTCTCTCAGCTGATCTTTGCAGGTTCCTGGCAAGTCTCTCTCTTAGCTGAGACAATGCTCCCCCCCCCCACCCTCTTCCCGCACCTCTTAACTAGAAAAATAAAATAATATCCAGGTTCCAGAAGGTAATTTCTTGCTTAAGCCCAGGAAAAGCCGAAGAGAGCTAGCTTATCCCCACATCTGCCACCTGCAATGCTCAACCAAACAACAGGACAAACCATCTACGAAAGATCTAGCTATCTCTTCACTTCTGCAATCCCTGAAGCATTTCTTTGCCTGTTCGTGTGCACAGTGAGCTGCATCTGTGTGGCTTCCCCATGGACCAGAGCCCCTCTGAGCTGACACTGTGAGGAGATGCTGCCTAAAGGACGTCCCTTGAGTCCACTCCCCGAGCCCCGCGAGGTCCAGCTGGGCATCTCTGGGCACTCGGGGTCGGACCCGTCCTCCTGTGGGCACAGGGGAGGGGCCTCCTCCACAATCGCACTTTTCTTGCAAGCTGAACCTAAGGCCAGGCTCCCAGGCTGCATCACAGATGGTGAGCTTGGTGCTCTGCTCTGAAAGCGGGTTCCCAGCAAGGCAGCCTTGACAGAGCCAACGGAACACGGGGTAGACACCAAGAAAGAAACAGAGCTCTCCCAGGCCGAGTTCTTGTTGGCTTCAAGTTATTTTCTACCATTTCAATGTATTTCTGCACTAGCCATATATAGGCTTTTCTATTAAAATTCCAGAACTTTTCTAGGGAGAACTGCTCCCAGGTGCACAAATAGGAGGACGGCTCAGCTGACAAATGATCTCTTCTCACTGTAGATACTCTTCCGCTCAATGAAAACTTTAACGGTCATGCACTCAATTTGTGGGATAGGTAAGGAAGGATGGAAGTGAAAGAGGAGCTCCTGGGTCAGAGTGAAATATGAATTCTAGCTACATGCTACAGCAGCTTAGGAATAACCACTGTGATTATCCTACCACTAATCAGGACGCAGAGCTGTATTCAAATGGGCCACGTCTCCATCAGGCCTGGGCCTGCCTCAGCATCAGGGAATCTTAACTCACCAGCTCTTATGCACTAGAGGAAACCGGCAGAGCAATTACCATCAACCTATATTGTCCTCCTCCTTCCTTTTCAATAACTAAGGTGACCACATGACATATTACCCAAACCAGGACTCTTCTGAGAGTGAAGAGAGGAACTACCAACACTTATGCCGGGACTGTCCAGGGGAAATAGGATGTGTGTGACCACCTACTCACTCCCACCATCTCCCTAAGTCTGGATGTGACACATGACTTCAAGGATGTGTTCCCTGGCCACATTCACTCTGTTCCGGCCAAGCTTGTACTTCACATGCCCTCAGTCCAGGAAACTGTTATGTTATTTCACGCACTGGGTTACATTTGGACATGTTCTCATATCTGTCCTCGCTCCTTTTCTAGGCCATCAGTGTCTTAGTTTCTGACTTGTTTTTTTGAGCTATAGTTGATTTACAATACTGTGTTAGTTTCAGGTATACAGCAAAGTGATGCAGTTATATATATATTTTCAGATTCTTTTCCATTATAGGTTATTATAAGATATTGAATATAGTTCCCTGTGCTGTACAGTAATCCTTGCTGCTTATCTATTTTAGGTAGTTTGTGTGTGTTAACCCCATACTCCTAATTTATCCCTCCTCCCCTTTGGTAACCATAAGTTTGTTTTCTATATCTGTGAGTCTGTTTTTGTCTTGTATACTGTCTTGTATATAGATTCATTTGTATTATTTTTTAGATTCCACATATAAGTGATATCGCATAATATTTGTCTTTCTCTGTCTGACTTACTTCACTTAGGATTATAATCTCTAGGTCCATCCAAGTTGCTGCAAATGGCATTATTTCATTCATTTTTATGGCTGAGTTATATTCCGCTGTAGATATGTACCACTTCTTCTTTATCCATTTGTCTGTTGATGGACATTTAGGTTGCTTCCATGTCTTGGCTATTGTAAATAGTGCTGCTATGAACATTGGGATGCATGTATATTTTCGAATTAGAGTTTTCTCCAGACATATGCCCAGGAGTGGGATTTGTTGGATCATATGGCAACTCTATTTCTGGTGTTTTAAGGAACCTCCATGCTGTTCTCCATAGTGGCTGCACCAATTTACATTCTCACCAACAGTGTAGGAGGGTTCCCTTTTCTGCACTGTTTGCTGACTTTTTGCATGAACTTTAAACTCACTCTAGTTCCTTTGTTCCATCCACTTTTGTCATTGTTCATAAATAAATAATATTTGCTGAAAGTCTGGTTGTAAGTACGATTGCAAATGATTGCAAACTTTTTTCCTAACATAAATACTGTCGTTTTTGATATATTTTTCCAGTATTTTTCTATATATGTACTTTTTAAAACAAAATTATACATACACACTATCATTGCCTTCAACTTCATACTTTTGTTCATGCTAAACCACAATATTTTTCCTGGTTACGGAACATTCTTCCTAAGTCTCATTTTTAATAACTTTGTAACATTCCGTCAAGTGGATGAACCATCATTTACTCAATCACGTCCCTGTTATTTACCATTTAGGTTGTTTCCAATTTCACTAAAACAAACAACATCACAAGTCACAATTTCATGAACATAACTTCTCCTTCACTCTAGATTATATCTACTCAAGATATATTTCAAGAATTTCGATTACTAGGTCAAAGTGCTTGAAATTTTTATGGCTCTCAAATCCAGGTCCTCTTAATTTCTGTCAATGTACTACCTGGGGTGACTCCTGGCTCCCCAAATATTTTGCTCTCCTTCCTCAGCCCCAGTTTGATCTTGAGCTCCTTGATCTGGTGCCAGGGCCCAGGTATGAGCCAGGTCCAGGGATTCCCGCACAGTTTGAAGGGATGTGCACTTAGATATCTGACCAAGTTAGGCAAGGCTTGGGAAATGAGGCAAGTATTGAGCAAGACAGGGAAGGATCCCACCCCAAGGAGTCATGAAGTTCAAAACAACTATTGTTATCAAGCAAAACATGGGGCCTCTGCTCTCTCTCCTCTGTAATCCTGCCAGTGGGGGCAGCCCCAGATGCCTCTGAGCCTTTTCTGCCCAGCTGAGTCCTACCTTAACCTCAAGGTATCCTCTTCTCTAAGGCCTTCCCAGCAGGATTTATGACACAGGTTCTTGAGCACAGACTCAGACAAACTTTCCAGTCTGTGATAAAATACAGAAAATGAGGACAATACGTGGAATTTTTCATACAGCTCACTGCACATAGTTTAAAAGGCCATCCTTTAATCTCAGTTTATGTCCTTCACACTTGCTCGGAATTAATGTATTCTTTCATTTATTTGTAAAATTGTCCGTGGCTTTGTGTAATTAGTAGTTCGTTTACTTATGGCATATGTTTTGACAGCTCACTACCTGCCAGGTGCTATTCTAGACCCTAGAGACAGAGCAGCAAACACAAGAGACAAAGGTGCCTGACAACTAGCTTTTCTGATTGTGATATAAGTGCCCGACATGTAGCTTTTGATTGTTGAAGCCTCCACTTCAAAGACAGCCATGTGGAATAAACACAATGCCAGCTACAGGACTAGATAAACAGCCAGGCCGCCCCACCCATGAGGTTCCCTTTTTTTTAGAGAGAGCTCTGGTGACCTAGATAACTGACCGTTCGACGGTTTTTCCCTTCCTGTGCTTTAATTCCTGCTTTTATGCTTTAAATTCACCAATAAAGAGTGAACACTTGAAACCCTAGGTCCTCCAACCCTCGACCCCAATAAAGGCAGAACCCCAGGTCTGCTCCATCTCATGCTCTCTCTCCCTCTCTCCCCCCACTCCTCGCTGTGTGGTCCCAGGGAGGCCTTGCACCCTCAGGGACCTGTGAGCAATAAGCCTTGTCTTTTCTAAGTTCCCTGATGGTTGTTACTGAGCTGCAGCTTGCAGTCTTAGTAAGAACCACAAGGGTCGGTCCAGCCACAACATTGGCTCCAGGTGGAAAAGTGTCTGTGGGGGACCACCACAAGCAGCACGGCCCAGGGGAGTGCCCCCAGGCGTCTCTAGCTTGCAGGATCACTATCACCAGGCCGAGAAGACCCTGAAACAGCGCCCTTGCTCTGACTGTGGAGGCTCTGTCTCCGCAGCGCCCTGGAGGGTGGGGGGAAAGGGCTCAGGTTTGGCCATCGCTGTATCTCCATGGTGGTGTCCTGCACAGTCACTTCTTATTAAACACTTGCTGGGGATGGGGTTTCATAAAGACACTGACACTCCCTGGAGCATCAGTGGGGACACTTGGGTGCACAGCAGAGGGCCTGTGGGCGGTTTGAAAAAGGGTGTGAAATTAACCAACTCTGGGGCCACAGTGCCTGGCTTCCGATCCCAGCTCTGCCGTAGGACCTTCAGCAAATGTTTTCTCCTCTCAGCCTGTGTCCTCCCTTGTAAAATGGGCAGGATTGTAACAGTACTTGCTTGAAGAGGCTTGAAGATGGAAGCCCTCCGCACAGTCCTTGGCACACCAGAAGCCCTCAGTAAATGTGACCTAGTTGTAGCAATAACAGTAGCATCAATTGGGTGCTAAATAAACCAGCTAATAGGTGACTGTGTCAACATTAAACCAGGTGAAAGGTCACAGCCCAGAGAACCAAACTGAAATTGAAGGTACATTTGACAGGCCAGAAATGTTAAAGATATAACAGGGAAAATTAAATTTGTATATGAAGGAAGAAAAAAACAAACTGGCCAGACTTTCTCTTCCTTCTCCACATGTCAATGATAGAAACTGATAGAATTTCATTTATGTCAGTGATAGAAACAGGGCAAAATGCTCCTACCACATCCAGGTTTGTTCAATGATGGGCACATGCCAGAACTCAACCACAAATGGCCACGATTAGTTGAGGGGAACGGAACTAGGGAATAAACACACAAGTTCAGGGACTTTCCTAAAGTATGGACATTCCACAGACAGATAATTTCCAGTGCCACCCAGAACTCCGGAATTTAAGAAATCTGAGGGAGGGTGGGATGGGGTAGAAAACAGAATACTGGCCACAACGAGCAGCAGGACAAAGGCCCAAGTGTGCAGAGGTTGCTCTTAGCTCTGTGATTGAAATGCAACGCTGTGCAAATTTAATGTCGGCGGCTCAGATAAAATAATGTCAGCAGACTAGATAATTAAAGCTTTTTGGCTCACTTCTTTGTTCTCTTGCTTTCCGGAGGGAGGTCGATAGAAAAAGGAGACGGGTCCAGTAAACCAAGAATTCCTCAGAGTTTTAAGTATATTTTTAGTTACTCCCGACATCTGGGATAGCAGAGACATTATTTCGGGATCAGAGATCAGATCCTGATCATGCCCTTTACGTGGGGCTAAACATCACTCTCTAAAATCCTTTGATGAGAATGCACTTATTGCAAAGATACGCACAGGCTAACTGAGACCACATTTAGGGTGTCTGTCGCTTCTGACAGATGTTTCTGGCTGAGTGGAACAGATGCCATTAAACCAGCTGCCACCATTCCTATTTTTCACCATCTTCCCAAATTCCTTCCTGGACCTGCATCTGGACCAGACCTGTTCCACTCAGGACTGGAGCTGCCCAGGACCAGGGGAGTGACCACGGGTCCACAGCCAGGTCCTTACAGAGAAGCAATGGACCCAACCGCCTGGTCCCACTTGCTTTTTAAAGCATGGGCTACTCGACAAGGAAAGAGTAAATCACAAAACCACAGACACAGTTAAGAGTGCAGGGAGATCTTCGAACTCAACCTCCCATCCAGTAGAGGAATGCTGTTCTGCCCCAAACTGGGCAAGGGTGGGACTGATATGTTTGTGGACAATTGCCAGGACCTGGCTGAGCCATGAGGCTGCTGATTACAGGGATGGAACCAAACCCATCAGGGATGGAGGGAGGACTTAGCCAAGATCCTGGTGGGTCCCTCTGTAAGAATGCCGGGAACTGCAGGACTAGGGATGCATCTGAGACTAACCCCTCCAGCCCCCTTAGGGCAGGCTGGGGTTCCCTAGAGTTAGAACTCCCCCCCACCCCACTCATGCAGGAACTCTCTCTGGGCATGTCTGACAGGTGAAAATGCTCAGAGAGGGGACAGGAAGGGGTGGCAGGGGAAGGAGTTCCAGTCACTGTGTACAGCAGGGTCTGCTGAGCCATGATATGGCTTCGCCTAACTGGACCCAATTCTGTCCCCTGGAGCCACATGAACTCTACCTTTCTACAAGACATGGCTACAAATATCTGAAGACAATCATCATTTATCCTTTATCCTTCTGCAGATGAAACACACTCGACCCTTTCAACTGTTCCTACTTGCCATTGTTTCCAAACCGTTTCACATCCTCTGGGTTCATGCTAGTTTCACCAGGACCCCCTTGGTGTGACCCTGAGGACTGAAGAAAGCACACAGGAGCACAGTGGATAAACCACAGGTGTGAATCTCGGCGCCATCATCCCCCATGCCTCAATTTCCTCTGCAGTTTCCTCTGCAGCACCTGATAATCTTAGTCATGAGAAATGCGTAAGTCAGTTCATAGAGAACTCTTAGAACTGTGCCTGGTGAGGCAGCTGATACGCAGCTAATTAAGTCTCAGCTATTTCTTGGCACAATGCTTAGCGTAAGAAGTATGCAATGCATATGCAAATCCTGCAGCTGATACTCCATTACTCACCAGCTTTCTTACTCATAAAACAACAGTACCACCTCTCAGCTTTGATGAGGTAAGTTGTGAGAAGTCTCCTGGTCAGTGCGTGGTGCAGAACAAGCAGGCCATATACACTAGCTTCCTTCCCCTTTGTACGGATGCAGCAGCTAGGAGCCATTCTCTATGGGTCTCTCATGTGCTGTATATCCGACAAGCACAGGCACTGACTGCCTTTGCTCCAGATTATCTTTTCAAGAATATGTGTATCATAAACAACCTTGGAAGAAAGAGTGTCTTTCTTTGGAGCAAAAAACAGGCATGCTTATTGTCCATTATAAAAGGTCTGAGTTCCCTAGTCTCAGGATTTCTCTCCACTGTGTGGGCAGGTGTCACCCTATGGAAACTGGAGCTCAAAGAACCAGTGAGAGAAAATGCTGGTTCTCTGGTCACTGTCATTGTTATGAATCATAAAGTCCTGTCCCTAAGCCATGGAGCTCATCTTCTGCCAGCATTCACGAAACCTTGGCAGCAAACTCACTAGCTTGCCAATTGGTGAAATCTCAGACCCTCCATAGTGATTAAAGACAACCTGTAGAGAAGAGACAGTGACAAAATAACCACCCCCTGACCCCTACAGTAAAGATATTAAATTATCATCAACCTTATCATAGTCTATCTACACTTAGCTGATTTTCTAAAAATTCTAAGTGAAGAATTTTTATTTATTTCCTTATTTATTCATTTCGATTTTCATCTTCTTGATTTTAATCGAAAGTTCCATTCATTTGAGGTGTCTTCTAAAGTTTTTTTGAGGGGAGACATCTTCTGAACTTGAAGGCCCCCCTTTCCAGTGCCTCTGTCAGAGGTGCACAGACCACAGTCTCTCCTCCCGTTCCACTCACTTCTCCCACCAGACCAGGTAGACCCTCCTTCTAAATCTAGGTTCTCATCTGTAGCATGAGACACACGTTTGAATTGTATAAAGCTCTTGACAGGTTTCTACCTTCACTCAATTTGTGGCTAAGAGCACGGTGAGTTCTACAGTCATCCTAGGATGCTCTTTGTTCTCCCCGTACCCTTTACTGAGAGCACTGGGGGAGCCTCTATGTTAACACCTCCACTTCCAAAAGGTAGAGAGATGTGTGACCTATGGGATGCCACACAGCTGAAGATCAGCAGGACACCAGCTGGTGTAGTTAGGAAGAAGAGGTAAGAACACCCTGCTGGGAAATCTGGCCTAAAACCCCTGAGGTTGTAACCCAGAGCAAGTGGAGATCTGAGAAGGCGGCTGTGTGAATGGGGTAGGGAAGTGCAGATGCTGCCATGGATGTGCTTCAGACTCATCTCTGGCACTAAGAAAGACAGGGGCACAGTTAGGGACAATGTTAGGAAATGCAATTTCAACTCACCCCAAGGAGTTTAGTAGGAAGCCGGTAGATATGAAGCTGTCGGTGGTTCCAAATCTTCTTCAGACACCGTAAATTAGTGGGACAAGATCTTTACTCCCATCCTCTACCACTGCCACTACCACTGTCCCTTATTTTCAGATCAAGGATTCATGCCCGTGACAAACTCTAGCTCACAGGTACCCACTGACTATTCAGATAAGCAACCAGTGATTTTCATCGTTTTGTCCCTTGGGTACTTTCTTGCATTTTATATGTACCCTCCCTCTCCACCACAAAACTGGGTATATCTGGGTCTCAGCATCTGGCATTAAATTATAACATGATTCTTTACAAAAATAAATAAAAATAAGTGAGCCAATAAATCTCTTGAACTACAATGCTTTTTCTCTTATTCATCTTTTTAAATTGAGGGGGTTTTATTTTTAGATTTTACTGTCTGAAGATTTCTTACAATATTTTTAAGCATGACTGGGTATACCAAGATCTCAACATCTGGTCATAAGTTACTTGCAGAACTGTGGCATAGTTTTCTTTCTTTTGAAAAATAATTAATCTGTGATGGATTTAATGGATATCAAATGAATAATAACATAGTTTCAGCAGTAAGCTTGGACTTTATCAGGCCCCATGGTCAAGGATTACCCAGGAAAGTTTAGTAATTAGGTTCCCAGGGTAACTCCAGGGGATGGATCCTTGGTTTGCAGGCTTATTACCAGCTTAAACTCTCATCCCACACCCCAAGTCTCCCTTGTGCTATAGAGGGCTCTCAACTTCTGGTCCTGCCTCCTCAAGGTGGCCTCCCATCTCTTCAAAGCTCTCACAGTGTCCCATCCAGAAACTGCTTTTATGCTTTCCTATGATTCAACGGTCCTCTGGTTTCATTATGTCTGTGTAAGAGACAGGACAGGATCCAAATCTCATCCCAGACTCCCGATTGTCAGAAAACTCATCTCTCTACCTACACAGATTAACTCCTAATGTACTCAACCCTTAGGGGGTTTTGAGGCTGTTCCACAACAGACTGTCCCCAGTCAGAGATGGCCAGACCTTCACACCTGGTTACCCCCACAGGTACAGATCAATAAAACCCAGTCAGTGGAATACTACTCAGCCATAAGAAAGAATGAAATAATGCCATTTGCAGCAACATGGATGGACCTAGAGATTATCACACTAAGTGAAGTAAGTCAGACAAAGACAAAGTTCATACGATATCACTTACATGTGGAATCTAAAAAATGATACAAATGACTTATTTACAAAACAGAAACAGACTCACAAAACAAACTTACAGTTAGAAAAAGGGAAGGGGGGATAAATTAGGAGCTTGTGATTAACAGATACACACTATATATAAAATAAACAAGATCCTACTGTATAGCACAGGGAACAATAGTCAATATCTTGCAATAATTTATAACGGAAAAGAATCTGAAAAAGAATACATACATGTGGGACCTTCCTGGTGGCGCAGTGGTTAAGAATCCGCCTGCCAATGCAGTGGACATGGGTTTGAACCCTGGTCCAGGAAGATCCCACATGCCGCGGAGCAACGAAGCCCGTGCGACACGACTACTGAGCCTGCGCTCTAGATCCCATGCGCCACAACTACTGAGCCCGTGTGCCACAACTACTGAAGCCAGCGCACCTAGAGCCCGTGTTCCGCAATGAGAAGCCCGTGCACCACAACGAAGAGTAGCCCCCGCTCGCTGCAACTAGAGAAAGCCCGCGCGCAGCAACAAAGACCCAACACAGACAAAAAATAAAAATAAATAAATAAATATTTTAAAAAAGAAAGAAACATTTGCTAAAGATCCCTGCATCATCTATGAGGGGCCCACTGGCTCAGACTTTAAGGGTCCCTGGAGAAGGGCACCGAGTTCTGGGCAGCCTCTACACCGACCAGGTTAACGGCTGTGCTCATGAGGCCCTGTTTCCTCACTAAGGAGGAAAAAGAGAGTACTGGATGATTTCTGCAGCCCCATCTGCTCTAGGTTTTACAACAGAAGTTTGACTGTCCTCTTTTCCTCATTGCAAACTTCCGGGTCCTGAGCATAAAGCTGGTAACTACACAGAAAGGGCTTCACGCACAGCCCTCTCAGCACCAGTGGCTCTACTTTCAGCCCCATTTTAGCCAAGGCAAACCTGCCTTTAAAATAAAGCAACTTGGGCTTCCCTGGTGGCGCAGTGGTTGAGAGTCCGCCTGCTGATGCAGGGGACACTGGTTCGTGCCCCGGTCCGGGAAGATCCTACATGCCGCGAGAGGCTAGGCCTGTGAGCCATGGCCGCTGAGCCTGCGTGTCTGGAGCCCATGCTCCACAACAGGAGAGGCCACAACAGTGAGAGGCCCACGTACGGCAAAAAAATAAATAAATAAATAAAAATAAAGCAACTTGCGTTAATTTCTCCATCCTTTGATCTTCTGCCTCTGCTGCTTCACAAAGTCATGGCTTTAAGGCTTCGCCTTCCAAGGGAGCCATGCTCAGACATACAGAGTGTTCACTTTGATCCAGCCTCCCCTGAATACTAAAATAATGCCTCCCATGTCAGATGCAGGTTCTGTATTTTCTTTCAGGCAGCAGTAGGACACCACTACTTTTTTTCTTTATCAGCCACTTCAGAGTCCAACCTCACTGTCATTTTTTTTTAATTGCTTTAAAGTTACAGGATTTATTTTCTTAATGAAAGAGCAGCCCCTACATACTTTTTTTTGCCTTTCCAAGTAGTCTAAGAGGCTACTCTCTCACTTCAGTGATGGGGCCATAGCTCAAAGCACCTTTAGAACCATGGGGAAAACAATCAGTGCTATATAAAAGCACAGGCCACGCTTCCTCTCACTAATTCCTCTTTCCCTTCCTCTTCCTTCTCACACTCTTTGCTTCACTAGAATTGGTTGTGGCCCCATCAGCCTCCTTTGCGCTGAGAGTGAACAGATGGCCCCCTGGCTGACACTGGCTGAGGACCCCTGACACGCTATAAGCCTGAGCGTCAGCATGGCGGCAACAGAAAACCCATCTCCCTCACTGGCTAAACCTGCAAAAAGCAATGAATCCCGCCCCCCCTCAAATAACACATAGGAAATCCCAAAAGATCACTGACATGTTTGAAATACTATTGAGAAATATATTTCAGAATATTATTTGAAATATTATTCACCATTGGATAGCTGCCCAAAGAAGTCCCCATCTAAACACTCACTCTATGTTACCCTAACACAGAACTTCTCACTAAACAGAGTGGAGATGACCACGTCTGTGCAGCTCTTGGTTAGCACCCGGAATAGCTGGGCGCACATTAACACGGAATTCTACCTGTGCGCCAACCCCAACGAGGTCTGCTTGACAAGGAAACAGAGGGTCAAAGGGGAAATCAAAACCGAATGGAGGGACTTCCCTGGTGGCACAGTAGCTAAGAATCCACCTGCCAATTCAGGGGACACGGGTTTGATCTCTGGTCCGGGAAGATCCAATATGCCTCCGAGCAACTAAGCCCGTGCACCACAACTACTGAGCCCGTGCGTCTAGAGCCCGTGCTCTGCAACGAGAAGCCACCGCAATGAGAAGCCTGCGCACCTCAACGAAGAGTAGCACCGGCTCGCTGCAATTAGAGAAAGCCCGTGTACAGCAACGAAGACCCAATGCAGCCAAAAATAAATATTAATTAATTAATTAATTTCAAACAAACAAACAAAAAAAAACCAAATGGAGTTCATCACAGCAGCCTCCTGGAGCAGTGGAGGAAGAAGCTTGGGGCAGTCGGGAAGCTGGAGCACCACAGTTCGGCAGTACGAATAGCTTCTAGCAGAGGCCATGGCACCCAGCAGGCACTTAAGCAATCTTGATCCCTGGCTGGCTCCACCGATGGTCCCACTGACTTGACCAGTTCTAGAATTCTGACCGGCTAAGCCAAGGTCAACAGATAATGCTAAAGCATGTTGACTTCACCCCCACCTGCCTGGGCACCCGGCCAGGTGTCATCTCACCTTGGGCGCTGTGGTCCCCTCCGGCAGCTCCTCAGGGCGGACTGAGGGGGCGGGGTCAACAGCACAATTTAAACTCTGCCCACTCACCGATGTCTCCTCTGCTGCTTGTTGGGCTGAGAGGACAAGGAAAGAAGTCCTGGAGGTCTGCCTCACCGTGGGGAGCCCTCAGCCAGGACACTCGTGAAGTGTTCTGGACTGCAGCAGGGGCAGCCTATCTGGCAGCCACTTGGCCAGTGCCCGGCAGAAAGGAGGACAGGAAAGCCGAGGCGGGGACAGACATGCAACAGGGAGTGGAAGCGGCAGCCGGAGGACCTCATCACCAGAGAGGCTGTTGGAAATGTCCCAAGGTCAACAATTGTTGCTTTTATGACCACGTGTGGGCGGCTATGGGTTTAGAGTTCAGGAACAATGGTTACGAGGAGAACCAGAACAAGGTGCTTCCTTCCCCTACAGAGGACAGATGCAGGGGAGCCAGGGAGGAGGGTGCAGTGTCTGGGGAGAGTCCCTAGCAGGGATGAGGGAGGAAGGACACCTGGCAGGCCTCTCGGGAAGCCATTGGGGTCTCTGGAGGGGCCCGGCTTTGGTGACACAGCCAGGGGAAGGGGATGCCCACAGGATGGGGAGAAAGTACCCACATCTGGGAGAAGACTGCCCTCAGGGGTGAGTGAGCCCCCGCCCCCCACTGTCCCAGGACCCAGCCCACGTCCCATGCCCCGCAGAACCCACATGCAGGCAGCCCACGGCGCCCACCCCTCAGCCTGGTCCAGGCTCCCGAAGTTCACCCCTTCTCCCCCCTTCACAAACCTGTTTCCCTCCAGCAGCAAATCTCAGATATTCCTTAAGAGCGAAACAAATACTTATATCAAGCGATGCAGTAAATCCATTCTCTCAAAGGAACAAATGACTTATCTCTGAGCCCATTATGTGTTGCCCTTCCAGAAGGGGTATTAGTAAAAGATTCTTTGTAAACCCAAGGAAATCAAATGCTCATGACGGAATTTCAGCAGAGGAACTTTCAGGCGGAAAGGTCCTTACACATCCCTTCTATCACACAGGAGAACTAGAGGGTGGATGATCAGTCTAGGGTGGTGGTCCCCCCCACTTTGAGGTGTACATTGAAGAAGAAATGGGAGTGACTGGACCCTCTGAAGAGGGGTGGGATGGGGTGCAATTCTCACCCTGTTACAGTGCCACGGCTAGACGTTCTCTCCCACCTGGACAGGGAGCTTCAGCAGAGAGCTAATCCCAAGGGTGCCAGCCCCACCTGAACCCACTTGCTGCTGGTAACCCGTGTGGCCACAGGACCAGGTGGGAGCTGAAGCAGGATGGGTGCTCCTGTAAGTAATGGTTTCTGTGTCTCTCATGGCCTAAGCCAGTCGGTCCCAGCGGAACTGCTCTCCACCCAGCAAGCTCAGTCCGTGTGCTGCCCTTCTACTCAAGGATTCTCCACCCTTGGTAAAGGGCTCAGGCACCTGTGGCTTGACCCTGACTCCACCTCCAGCTGGAGCACACCCGGCACCTCATCCTCGCCAGCCACTCTTCCGCTGGCTGCCAGCAGGAGGCACCTCCTCACCTGTTCTCCTGTGCCTCAGGCCCACATCCCACCCTGTGCCCACGGGAGCCGGGGATGCTCCGCGGAGCCCATTCTTTTGTCCAGCGGATTAGGCCACTTCCGGCTATAATCCTTTCACAGCTCAACCTGCATCAAGGATGGTTTCCAAAAGGACCCGAAGTCACTCACAAGAAAATACAAAATTAAACTGATTATTTAAAAACTAAAACTGTATAAAAGCTGATAATATATGGAAAATGGTTTTCTAAACTAATTTTACAAACGTATCAAGCATTACATCTGTCCCCTAAGTTTCATGACACTCATAGTAAAAAAAAAAAAAGGAAACAGAATGGGTCACATAATTCTCCTTGCTGTGAGGATGCAAAGGCACTTCATCAGGAAACAGTGCTAATCTCTGCAGAGAGGGAACTGAACATCACATGAACGATTCCACCCATAGGGTTTTCAGAAAGAAATGCTCACTGTTCGGCCCCTTTTTAACATCAACACTTATGAAAGTAAGAAAAATATTAAAACATGACTTGAGATTTTTGCAGGGAACTAAAGCAATGTCATTTGGGCAGGGGTCTGGAAGCTTAAATACAAGGCACAGTGATTCTCAGGGCACCTCACCACGCATTCTGCAGCAAAGAGGGGAAGAGGAAGTTTCGAGGGGGAGGGGCACTCGGAAATGTGGTGGGATTATTAATTCCCATATGACTTGGGGGTGGGAGGACAAGAATGCTAAAATCCTACATTAAACAGAATACTCATTATAAAGAATTATCTCATCTAAAATGCTAATAGTACCCCTGCTGAGAAACAGTGGAAGGGGAATCAGTAATTAGCATGACTCTTTTAATGCCTTAAATACCAATTAAATCTTCACAGAGAGTTGACAGCAAAGACTACAAGAATGTCTGCTCTGGGAGTACAGATGAAGGGGGATGCAGGCTTCTGATGTGTCAGTCCTGCTGGTGGTGACATGCCGATCATTTTATAAAGGGATTGGAGCCTGATGAGTACTGTTGGTTAGAGAGAGAGCTGGATGATGGCGAGCTATACGCATGCCTGTGGAAAGGGACAAACCTCTCCCGTTTTTTCTTTCTTTATATGTCTAAATGAGGACACAGTTGGGACATCAAAACTGCACATCAACACATCACAGGAGAAACTAGTCTAGAGCACTGGTTTTCAAAGTGTGGTTCCCAACTAACATCACCTGGGAACTTGTTGGAACTACCCCACACCGGCTGAATAGAAGAAACTGAGTGGGTCCAGCCAGGTGTGTTTTAACAAGCCCTCCAGGTGAGCCTGATTCAGGCTCAAGTTTGAGAATAGCCAGTCTAGAAGGTTTAGGGCTGAACATGGCCATTGGTCACCAGAGATATTTTAGAAATGCTGGCTCACCCCTGTGCCTAGTCTCTATTAGACTCTGACAGGGAGGGGGATATTGCAACATGTCTGCTGCAGGCAAATGATCAGGGACAGAGGGTCTGAGAGGGAAGACCTAAGTGATGAGAAATGGGAGCAAAGAGTGAATTATCAGGGGCCAATTTAAGTCTCAAGTCAGATTAACCACCCTAGAAGGATTTTGTTTTATTGAAACATAGTTGATTTACAATATTATATTAGTTTCAGGTACAGATAGTGATTTACAGCATTTACAGTGATTTACAGCATAGTGATTTAGTATTTTTATATATTCCATTTAAAGGTATTACAAAATAATGGTTATAATTCCCTGTGCTATACAGTATATCCTTGTTGCTTATCTGTTTTATACATAGTAGCTTGTATCTCTTAATCCCATACCCCTATCTTGCCCCTCTCCTCTTCCCTCTCCACATTGGTATCCACTAGGTTGTTTTCTACATTGGTGAGTCTGTTTTACTAGATATATTTAATTTTTTATATTCCACATATAAGTGATAACACAGTATTTGTCTTTTTCTGTCTGACTTATTTCACTAGCATAATACACTCTAGGTCCATACACATCGTTGTAAATGGCAGAATTTCATTCTTTTTTATGGCAGAGTAATATTCCATTGTATACAGCACCTTCTTTATCCATCCATCTATTGATGGACATTTGGGTTGCTTCCATATTAGCTATTGTAAATAGTGCTGCTATGAACATTGGGGTGCATGTACCTTTTCAAATTAGTGTTTTCATTTTTTCCAGATATATACCCAGGAATGGAATTGCTGGATCATATGGTAGTTTTATTTTTAGTTTTTTGAGGAACCTCCATACTGTTTTCCATAGCAGCTGCACCAATTTACATTTCCACCAACAGTGTACAAGGATTGCCTTTTCTCCACATCCTCACCAACATTTGTTATTTGTAGACTTTTTGATGATAGCCATCCTGACATGTGTGAGGTGATAACCTGTTGTTTTGACTTGTAATTCTCTCATAGCGATGTTGAGCATCTTTTCATGTGCCTGTTAGCCATCACTATGTCTTCTTTGGAAAAAAATCTATTCAAGTCTTCTGCCCATTTCTTCTTTGGATTGTTTTTTTTTTATATTGAGTTGTATGAGCCATTTGTATATTTTAGATATTAATCCCTTGTTAGTTGCACCATTTGCAAATATTTTCTCCCATTCAGTAGATTGTCTTTTTGTTTTGTTGATGGTTTCCTTTGCTGTGCAAAAGTTTTAAGTTTAATTAGTCCCATTTGTTTATTTTTGCTTTTATTTCTTTTGCATGAGGAGCTAGATCCCCCAAAATATTGCCACAATTTATGTCAAAGAGTTTTCTGCCTATGTTCTCCTCTACGAGTTTTATGGTTTCATGTCTTATATTTAGGTCTTTAACCCTTTTTGAGTTTATTTTTGTATATGGTGTGAGGAAATGTTCTAATCTCATTCTTTTACATGTAGCTGTCCAGTTTTCCCAGCACCACTTATTGAAGAGACTATCTTTTCTCCACTGTATATTCTTGCCTCCTTTGCTGTAGATAAAGTGACCACAGGTGTGCTGGTTTATTTCTTGGTAGAAGGATTTTGTTTTTAATCAAACTTGTACTTCTCTTTGAATAGTCAATACATTTATATGATTCAAAAGATTCAAAGGGTATGCAGTAAAAGGTCTTTCACCCTCCCCTGCTCCTAGGTATTCAGCTCCAACTTCCCTTCCTCAGAATCAGCCATGTCATCAGTGTCTTCTAGGAATATGTTATAAAAATACATATATGTTTTTGTCCCCACTTTCTTTCTTAAAAACACACTGTTTTGTACCTTGCTTTTTTCACTTAATATATTTTGGGGATTATTCCATATTAGACACATCAAGAACCACCTAGAAGACTTCCAAGTATCTGGAAACATACAACACCCCAGAGACATGTGTGCCTTCCCTAAAGAGAAGGAACATCTGCTAGGCATTACATGATTCCTGTGGATTTCTTAGTGAACCCTCTATAGAGAAATTGTCCTGAAATTCTCGGTTTGGAGAACTCTCCTCAGGCCCTACTTGTATGCTGTGTTATAACAGAAGGAGGTAATATGGAAACTCTGAGGTCATTGAAGTCCAAGAATAACACTACCAGATAACATTAGCAACTAGTGGGTCAGACACCCTATGATACACAGCAGAGGAAAGCTTGAACCCTGGAGAGAACTCAAAGCAATGAGATGACTTGAACTTTTTGTCTGTAAGACTAATAACCATAAAACACATTTTATCTATAGGAATTCACAAAACACATGAAAGGATAAAGACATGAACTAGTGAAGAATACTTAGGTCAGTTTTCAACACTTAGAATCAGATATATAACAGAATAAAATTATATATATATATATATATATATATATATATAAAATCCCTATCCTTCTACAAGCTTCAGTTACAGTAACAGTTCCTTCAGAATTACTTTTTGTTCTGTCCTTCAGCACTATTAGTAGGATTAGTGATGTTGAGCACATTTTCATATACCTATTGGCCACTTGGATGTCATTTTTGGAAAAATGTCTATTCAGGTCCCTTGCTCATTTTTTAATTGGGTTATGATATCTTTGTGGTGGGTTTTTGTTTGTTTTGTTTCTGCTATTGAGCTATATGAGTTCTTTATATATTTTAGATATTAATCCCTTTTTAGATATATGGTTTTCAGATATTTTTTCCCATTCTGTATGTTGCCTTTTCATTTTGTTGACGGTTACCTTTGCTGAGCAAAAGCTTTTTAGTTTGATATAGTCCTACTTGTTTATATTTGCTCTTGTTGCCTGAGTTTTTGGTGTCATATCTAAAAAATCACTGCCAAGACCAATGTCAAGGAGCTTTTTTCTTATGTTTTCTTCTGGGAGTTTTAAAGTTTCAGGTCTTCTGTTTAAGTCTTTAATCCATTCTTATTTGACTTTTGTGTATAGTATAAGGGTCTAATTTCATTCTTTTGCATATGGATATGCAAAATTTTCCCAACACCATCAGTTGAAGAGACTCTTCTTTCTCCATTGTGTATTCTTGGACCCCTTGTCAAAGATTAGTTGACTGTATATGTATGGGTTTATTTCTGGGCTCTCTATTCTGTTCCACTGATACATGTCTGTTTTAATGCCAGTACCATACTGTTTTGATAAGTATAGCTTTGTAATATAGTTTGAAATCAGGAATTGTAATGCCTCCAGCTTTGTTCTTCTTTCTCAAGAGTGCTTCGGCTACTCAGAGTCTTCTGTGGTTCCATACTAATTTTAGGATTGTTTGTTCTATTTCTGTGAAAAATGTCATTGGAATTTTGATAGGGATTGCATTGCATCTGTAGATCTCTTTGGGTAGTACAGATGATTTAACAATATTAATTCTTCCCATCCATGAACACGAGCTATCTTTCCATTTACTTGTGTCTTATTCAATTTCTTTCATCAATGTCTTATAGTGTTCAGTGTATAGGTCTTTCACCTCCTTAGTTAAATTTATTCATATGTATTTAATTCTTTTTAATGCTATTGTAAATAGGATTGTTTTCTTAATTTCTTTTTAGGATAGTTTATTGTTGGTGCCTCCAGCTTCTGACACAGGTTTTAATGAAGACAAGTTCCTTCTGCAGGGAGGCACCCCTTTCCAAAGGCCACATCAATTCAGAGAGAAAAACCAAAACAAAAGCCCCACAGCAAGAGACAGGAAGGAAGGGAAGCTATTCAAACTCCCTGTCCCTCTCTTCCATAGCACACAATAGCTGAGTCCTCTACTGGAGAATCATGGCTCCAAAAGAATCCCTCTGACCTGGTGTTTTCTGGTTTTAAAGCCTCCGTTTGAGCACTGTCACTATGGCGACAAGTCTGGGATGCTCTACTCTAAGTGAGGAAGCTTATCCTTCAAACATGCTTCTTGAGTTAGCAACAAAGGAATTCACTGAACCTCAACTAATCTCATATTCTCCTGGGAGACCTCTCTCAAGAGGCACTTTCCTCCCCTTGCCCTCACAAACCTCCCAGGTTTACACTGTTCGGCCAACAACCACATTTACATAGAGATTTACAGTTTACTGTCAACCACATCACCCCAATCAAGCCCTGAGGAGTCCTCTTCAGTCACATGAGCCTCTTCTACAACAACTAAACAAAACGAGGCCCTTGGTTTTAGGGAGCCCTTCCCCGGAAGGCTAGCAGACACAGGCCCTGCAGCTGAGATGGGACAGAGGAAGGAGGAGCGGGAGCGTAGGGAACTTACCCACATGACTTTTTCTTTTCCGGAGGGAAGAATCTGCAGTGGCTTCTAACCCTGGCAGGCCTGATGCCCACTCCCCTGAAGCTCTTCTCAGTCTGTTCCGGGCTGTTGTTCTGCCTTGGCTCATGTTCTACATCATTCCCAGCCCCAGCTCTTCCAAGAGTGGCTGTCGGCTCTGGGGAATTTATCCTCCCTGACTTCAGAGGGGTCTTCCTTAAATATGAGTTCTTAGAGTCTGCCCTGGCTTCCTATAACATAGGTGTAAAAGGAAAACTCTCCTTTACTTTTCTCTACTCTGTGATGACATTCTGCTTCACTTCTGGTCACCAAATGTGTAGAGGTTTGCCCCTCAACAAGCAATTCTCTGCAACACCAGCTGAGTGTCCTACAATTGAATTCAATTCTGACACTATCTACCTGGAGAGAGCATCAGATCCCACAGACTGCCCCCACTTCAGATACCAACTGCAAGTCCAGGTTGTTACCTGGACTTCTGACTGACTGGCTATAAATCAGAGACTCCCACGACTCCCCTCCTTGAGTTTGATCACTTGCTAGGACAGCTCACAGAATTCAAGAAAACAGTTTACTTATTAGATTAATGGTTTATTACAATGGATAGTAAAGAACATGAATGAACAGTCAGATGAAGAGATACATAGGGTGAGGTCCGGAAAAGTCCCAAGCACAGGGGCTTCTGTCTCGTGGAGTCTGGGGTATACCACCCTCCTGGCACATAGATGAAACAACCCAAAAGCTCTCCAAACACCATCTTTTTGGGTTTTGATGGCGGCTTCCTGTCATAGGTACGAATGAATACATCATTGGTCACTGGTGATTAAGTCAATCTCTAGCCCTTCTCTCCTCCCCAGAGGTCAGGAAGTGGAACTGAAAGTTCCAACTCTCTAATCACCTGGCTGGCTCTGCTGGCAACTATCCCCCTTCCTATGGTTTTCTAGGGGCTTTCCAAAAATGACCTCATTAATATAAACTCAGTGGTTGAAACAGGTTTCTTATGAATAACAAAAAACACCCATTTCATCTTTATGCTCTAGTGCTACTTAAGGACTTAGGAACAAAAGATGTCCATATAGTTCTTATCACTTAAGAAATTACAAAGGTTTTAAGAGCTATTTCCAGGAAACATAACAAATTTATTACATCAGCGTATCACAATAGGCCTACCTCTTATTAGTTTTATAACCTTGAGGAAGTGATTTAACCTTTCTAAGCCTGTTGCCTCTTCTGTAAGATGGGGGCAATTACATCTATCCAGATGGTTCTGATAAGGACTGAGGTCACAGATACATTCTACAATTCTTAGTTCCCTCCCATCCCAGCCCACTCTGCCCTCAGGGGGTAGGCAGTCTCAAATCCTAAGGAGGTTCATAACAAAGAGACAAAATGATGTACCAACCTCGCATTGACCTCTCTACCTTGTGACTTTGGTCATTTCTGGGTGATATGTAATTCTTTTCCTCCGGTTTTCAAAACAAACAAATAAGGGAGGCTGTTCAACCTCATTTGTCTTTATTATGAGAGGCAATGAGGTAGGAACAAAGATCATCCTAGGAGATAAAACTTGGTTCCAGTCCTCCCTGCTCACTGAGTTCCTCAGCCTCTCTGGTCTCCAGGAGTTTCTTTTTAAATACCTTACCTGTCTTACCTCCCAGAGGAAAGGGGCTGGATACGGTGCTCTGTTAGAGCCCCTTCCTGCTCTAAGATCTCTGAACTTTAAGGGAGTACCAACCATGAAACGGGAATAAATCAGACTTACCAGAGAGACTGGTCTTGCCCTCTAGGAGTGTTCTAAAGTGTTCTAAACTCTGCCCTCACTTCTTAAAATAAACATTTCATTTCGGAATAATTTTAGATTTTTAGAAAAGTTGCTAAGATGATGCAGAGAGTTCCTTTAACCAATTTCCCCTAATTTTGACATCTTACATTACCATGGTACATTTGTCAGAACTACAAAACCAACATTGGTACATTATTTACTAAATTCCAGATTTTATTTGGATTTCATCAATTTTTCTACTAATGTCTTTTTTTCTGCTCCTGGATCCAATCCAGGATACCTCATTGCATTTAGGATAAAACAACTTTTAAATGGTGAAAGATTTCCAACATAGCGACAAACAGATCTTCAATAAAAAGAACATCAGATACACTGGAGTCTATTTTTGAGCCCTCTCTTCCCATTTTCAAGCCCTTTCCTTTCTCCCTAGAGAAGCATCATCACAAACTCATTGTTTATCATTCCCTGGCATGTTTGCATGGATTCCTAAAAAGAAAATATAAGCATAAACACTATTTATTATTGCTTTTCAGACTTTAAAACTTATATAAATATTATTCTTTTCATATCCTTCCATACCCTGCTTCTTTCATTCAACTATGTTTTTGAGATCCATCTGTTAAGAAATATAGCAATAGTTCTTTTTGCTCCTGTGCATAAGATGTACAGCATTTCATTCTATGAGTACACCACTATTATCATTCTCCTACTGATGGACATTTAAACCGTTTCTTTCTTTTCTTTTCTTTTTTTTGCTGCAATAGATATTTTAATGCATTTGCTGAAACATAAGAAAGATTCTCCATCTAGGACTAGAATTTCTGCATTAAAAGGTGTAACCAGCTTTCTGGTGGAGATGACCTTCCCATGATAACATGACTCTCGCAAAGGATCTCATTCATCCCTCTCCAGAAGAGGAGAAGAAGAAACACAAGAAGTGCCTGGTACAGAGCCCCAATTCCTATTTCATGGATGTGAAATGCCCAGGTTGCTATAAAATCACCACCGTCTTTAGCCGTGCACAAACAGTAGTTTTGTGTCTTGGCTGCTCTATTGTCCTCTGCCAGCCTACAGGAGGAAAAGCAAGGCTTACAGAAGGATGCTCCTTCAGATGGAAGCAGCACTGAAAGCACCCAGAATCAAGATGAATGGGAAACCATCCCAATAAACGCATTTTGGATACATCCTGTTTATTGTCTTGTTTTACTGCTAGGAAGCTCCTACCTCACGTATTCAGGGGCAACTCTAGAGTCAGTTGGGGCAATCTGTGAAATCAAATGAAGGCAGTTTCCAAGTCAAAAGTCCACAGGGCTGAATATAAGGACTCCTTACCAAGAAAGAGGAAAGCTGTTGATGCCAACACCGCAAAGAGGGTAAAGAGGAAAATCTGGTAAGAACCCAAGAACTTCTGGAGGACACCTTAATCTTCACACTGATCGACGCATTGGCAGAATAAAAGAAGATAATAGTTATTTAATACATCCAGGACAGACGCTGCATTAAAAATCTTGTGTGGTCCTAAGAGTATCTAGCTGAAGCACTCAAAACCTAGCCCTCTAAGAAATTCTTTTGCTTCTTACCAGAGAAAAAGGGGTGAACTGTACTTGGCTCCTCTACCTCTTTTTGGCTTTTTACCTCTCTAACGTAATAAACTACAATTATTGAGTCTCTCATTTCTTTTCAGCTTACAAAAGAATATTTCAATCCTCTGCCACTTTAAAGTGCCTGTTACCTTTCCTGTGCACTTTAACTCCAGGTAACATGCTTCCCTTCACCAAGTTTGTGACAATGTATGGTGATTCAACTGTTACTTTTAATCCCTCTAACCTAAAACATTTCCTTGGATCACCAATGATCTCTTATATCCAGAGGCCACTTGTCCTTTTTTATTCAGGTGTCATTTCTAGGGAACATTCTGATTTGTATATAACCTTGTCCTCAATAAATCTTCAGCCTTGTGTCTTTGAAGCATTAAAAAAAAAAGGTGTAACTAAATTGTTCCTTAAAGCTGTTGTACTGATCTACACTCCTTTCAGAAGTGAATGAGTCTGTTGTTCCACGTCCTCATCCATACTTGGAAGGGCATTCATTTTATAAATTAATTTGGTGACAACTGGCATCTTTATAATGAGTCTTCCAGTTCATGAACACTGCCTTTTTTCCCATTTATTAAGACTTTTTTCTTTTCAGTAATTGTAATTCCTCCAAAAATTTCCTGTACATATTTTGGTTAGGCATACCACTAGGTATCTTGAAGCTTTTATTACTATTGAAAATGGGATCCTTTATTTATTAATTTTTCTAATTGGTTATTACCGGTGAATAAGATTTCTATATGCTGATTTTGTGTCTAGGGAAACTGGCAAGCTCTTCCTATATATTTTCTACTTAAAAAAACTCAAGAAAATCATATTGTATGCAAATAAGGACATATCTTTCCAACATTCACAACATTTTTCTTATCTTGTTGCATTGGCTAGAATCTCCTGTACAATGCTGAATATGAATGGTGAGAAAGGGCATCTTTATCTTTTTCATGTCTTTACTGAAAAGAAGCCTAGAGTCTTATTGTTAAGGATAGTTTTTGCTGGAATATTTTGATAGATGCTCTTTATCAAGTTAAGGAAATTCCCTTCTAAGTTTCCTGAGAAGTCTATTCAATCGTGAACAAACACTAAATTCTGACAACTAACTTTTCTGTTTCTTACAGATTGTAAGTATTATTGATCTGTTAACATGATTTATTACATTAACATATTTTCTGATGTTGGATCATTCTTAATTTCATGCATAAACTCTACTTAGAATGTAAATATTTGAAACAGATTTGCAACTATTCCATAAGCATCTATGTTTATAAATTGGACTGTTTTATAATTTTCCTTTCTTGTATTCTTCTTGTCTGGTTTGGGTATTTAGGTTATATTATCATTGTAAAAGTAGATAGCTTTTCCTAATTTTCTATTCTTTTAAACAGTTTGTTAATATTAGGATTATCTACTTCTTAGAAGTTGAATAAAGTACAGATGTAAACCACCTAAGCCTGATATTTTGGAGAGATGAGGTCTTGGTTATCAGCTTAAGTTCTTTAATGATTTTTGCTTTTTGGTATTTTCTATATTTTTTAAAGTAGTTTAGGCAAATTATATTTACCTAGAAAACTATGTCTTTTCCCAATCCAAATTTTGTCATAAAATTCTTCAGAGTATAATCTTATGATTTTTATTATCTATTACGCATCTGTAGTTATAGTTCCCTTTCTTTCAAAATATTATTTGTAGCTCTTTTTTGAAAAATAAGAAACTTAACTAGGGATTTATCTATTTTATAACTCTTTTTGATCCTCTAAATTGCTTTCTATTTCATTTTGTTTGTCCTCTTAGTTTCCTTACTTTTACTTTTCTAAAGGCTTATTTTCTTCCTTGTCTATCTTCTTGAGATGGACATGCATCGACAGTAATAGTCATCCACACAATATGTATTCTCCCTTTGTTCTTTATTAGCATAACCCCTATTTAGTTTGGGAAATCAATATGCCAAGCTAAAAGACAAACAAATTATGTTTTTCAGACTCCCCTGCAGCTAGGAAATGCCATATGACACACTTGTTACCAACGACATATAAGTGGAAATTATTGGGTAGGGCTTCCAGGAAAACTCTTTAATTACAGGTAGCAGACTCAGCTGGTACATGCCTCTTTCATAACCTGTCCTTTTCTTCCTCATCATGTTTGGAATGTGCATACAAAACTGGAAGTAGAGCAGCCATCTTACAACCATGAGGCAGCTAGCATGAGTATGAAAACTAAGTTTAGATGAGTCAAAAGTTAGAAGAGCCTGGGCTATCATGGCATCATGGAACCTCCATATCTGATTTGAACTGTCTACCTCCAAATGAAATCAAGTCCCCCATAAAACTGTGTTCCTCTGAGACAGGAGGGAAGAGGGCAGGGCACAACCATTAAAAGAATGATACAACCATTAAGAACAGAATATGACATAAACCGGTTAGAACCTATTAGGCCCTAGATGGTGGAAGATTTGACTTCCAGTAAACCTTGATCCTCATTACACACTCACTGTAATAATTAGCATGCTAAATGACATACCCACAGGCACCATGACAGTTCCAAGGCCAACCATAAAAGGCCAAAAAGTGGGCAGTGGCCCAATTCCTGGAAATCCCCGCCCCTTCCCCAACATAGCTGGAATACTTCCAATTTATTAGCCTATGAAATTACCCAGCCCACAAAAACTAACCATCCCATATTTTGGGGCTGCTCTTGCCTTTTGAGATAAGACTGTATTCTGTCTATGGTATGTGTATCTCTCTAAATAAATCCATTTCTTACCTATCACTTTGTCTCTCACTGAATTCTTTCTGCTATGAGACATAAAAAACCTAAGCTTCATTAAATCCTGAGACCAGGTGTGCGATTTCAATGAAAAGACAGTGGGTTCAAGTCCAAGTCTGAATTTTGGCTGGGTTTGAGTCCCATTTGAGGTGTGATTGGGTTCAAGTCCCAATCTGAGGTGTGCGGTTTCACCTCTGCAAAGTTTATGATTAACCTCTCCAACCAAAACTTTATTTCCTTTTTTATCCTGCACCAGTTTCCCTCAGGATTGAGGAGTATCAAAGAAAAGGGGGGACTGAAACTGAGCAGGACCCTGCAGCGCCCTCCCAGGTACAAAAGCCTTTCTGTGTCCCCTGTTTCCTGTTTGTAGAAAAAGGCTTTAGTGTCCTAGGCCTTCCCTGATTTCCAAAGAGCTGAGCCAGTTATGATTTAGGGAAGTGAGGGAATGCAGAAACAAAGGAAAGGCAGTCAAGAAACAATAGTTCAGCAATCAGAGTCCTAGTTCCTCTTCAAGGGATATAAGTAACCATCTGATGCATATCTTTGAGTTGTTCTGCAGGAACTAAGACTCCCACCCAGGTGGAGGATGGTGACTACATGCTGACCACAAGCACAGAGACCCCAGACTGGCTGGAACCAGAAGGTTGGTGATTAAGATTCCTGAAACACAACACTGTTTCCTCACCACCAACCAATCAGAAGAAAATCATGCCCTCCACAACCTTCAGCCCAAATGGTGCCTTTAAAAACCTTATAGTCCAGCGAGCCAGGAAGATGGATCTGAGAAAAACCTATGTCTCATATCTTCTTGGTTGGCACCCTCTTATCAATAAACTGCTCCAAACTCTGATGTTTCAGTTTGTTTGGCCTTACTGTGCATCAGTACAGGAACTTGAGTTTGACAAAACAAACTTCCTGTTACATGACAAGATTAAACCTCTAGGTCATTTAACCCATGATCATTTACACACAGCCAAATGCCATTTTAAATAATACAATATTCAACTATCTTTCATTTTATTTATTTATTTTTATTTTTATTTTTTTTGCGGTACACGGGCCTCTCACTGTTGTGGCCTCTCCCGTTGCGGACACGCAGGCTCAGCGGCCATGGCTCACGGGCCTAGCCGCTCCGCGACATATGGGAACTTCCCGGACCGGGGCACGAACCCGTGTCCCCTGCATCGGCAGGCGGACTCTCAACCACTGTGCCACCAGGGAAGCCCATTTTTTTTATTTTTAATAAATGTATTTAAGGTCATAAATTTTCCTGAAAGAAAAGCTTTCTTGACTAAACTGAGAGATCAACTGTGCTGGTCCAGACCAGAAAGACCACCTAGCCAACCCAAAAAGTAGTGATATAAATGAAAATGGCCATGGTTTAAGTCCCTAAATTTGGGGGTGGTCTGTTATACAGTAAAAGCTAACTAATACAGAAATTGGTTTCAAGAGTCGGGTGCTGCCATGACAAAATCCTAAAACATGTGGTGCTGGCTTTGGAATAGGGCAGCGACCAGAAGATCAGTCAGGAAACAGACTGCAAAGGTGGCCAAAATGAAAAAACAAACAAACCCAGAAACCCACCTGCTGTAGCAGGTCTGGAAAATGCCGACTCATACTATGTAGAGACAGAACAGTTGGTAAAAGTGAAGTTGACACTACCTTGAGAGGAAAAAAAATGAACCTAATGAACTTTCGGTTACAGCTAAGTAGATCTCCAGAGAGAATCTGGAAAGTGCCACTTGGGCACTCTTCACGGCATGTGATAAAATATGGCAAGACAGAAGAATGGGCAAAAGAAGGAAATGTTCAGTTTGCAACCAGAATTTAGATGGAATACAGCGGGCCCAGGGCCTGCTGTGTTGGAAAATAAAACTCTCATCTCCAGTCTCCCCATATCTGAATAGTCTTCAAGTACAAGATTCTTAAAGTAAAAGGAGACCTTAGGACAAAGAGAAAAGCAAGGGTATGGCCACTTGTTAAGATCTCTGAAAGATTTAAGATAGTGCCTAGTATACTTTCTCAACTAGACAAAAAGGCATGACAGAAGCCTAATCCCAAATCACAGCGAATAAATCTAGAGAAAAAATAATTGTGGGTATAGCTTTTGTTGAATAAAGCAGACTATAATCTGTTACACCGAAAGCCCAAAATGTTTAAAAAAACAAAAACAAAACAAAACTATACCAGCAAAAGCACCATCAGCTTGGACTAGAGGGAACTAAGATTGATTAAACTGCAAAGAAGGCTCTAGGCTCTCAACTACCCATGGGCAGGAAGCCAGATGAGAAAGCTGCTGAACTGTTAACATGGCCATTTCTTATGGAAAGGAAAGATTTCTCAAGATGAGGAACCAAGGGACTAGAGAATGGAGTCTAGGGCCTTGGAGAACAATGGAATGGGAAGGCACTCCCAGGAAGCAGAACTAAGCCCTGATCAAGGGCCTAGGGGGAATTTTAGACCAGTGATTTTATGTATCCTCTGATCTTCCCCCCTTTGAAGGGATGCGTCTATTCAGTTAACCTGTCTCTGTCTCACCACTGTACGTCAGGTGTGCAGGGAGAAGGTGACTTGTCATTTTAATTCACAGATCTCTGAATCAAGAGGTGCCTTACCCAAGGATCCTCATTCATCCTGATGTGATAAGATCATGAGATCGCAACCTTCCAGCCTGATGCTATATGTAGGATGAGACATGTAAACTGGGAGAAATGTGAATAATTTGTGGCAAAGGAGCAAACTGTGGTAGATTCTAAAAGCAGCCACACACGTCTATACAATGGAATATTACTCAGCCATAAAAAGAAACAAAATTGAGTTATTTGTAGGGAGGTGGATGGATCTAGAGTCTGTCATACAGAGTGAAGTAAGTCAGAAAGAGAAAAACAAATACCGTATGCTAACACATATATATGGAATCTAAAAAAAAAAAAATGGTTCTGAAGAACCTAGGGGCAGGACAGGAATAAAGCAGCAGACATAGAGAATGGACATGAGGACACGGGGAGTGGGAAGGGTAAGCTGGGACAAAGTGAGAGAGTGGCATGGACATATATACACTACCAAATGTAAAACGGATAGCTAGTGGGAAGCAGCCACATAGCACAGGGGGATCAGCTCAGTGCTTTGTGACCGCCTGGAGGTGTGGGATAGGGAGGGTGGGAGGGAGGGAGATGCAAGAGGGAGGAGACATGGGGATATATGTATACGTGTAGCTGATTCACTTTGTTATAAAGCAGAAACTAACACACCATTGTAAAGCAATTATATTCCAATAAAGATGTTAAAAAAAATTTTTTAATTAAAAAAAATAAAAGCAGCCACAAATTCTTTTCCTCCTACCAAGGGGTGGAGTCTGTTTCTCCACCCCTTGAATCTGGGCTTGGCCTCGTGACTTGTTTTTGCTAACAGGACATTAGTAAATGTAATACAAACAGAAGATTAAAAAGTGCTTGCAAAAGGAGGCTTGCTCTCTGGCTGCATTTGGAAGCCTGGACTATCATGTGAACAGCCTCAGTAGACAATTTGGAAGATGAGAGGCAATTTGGAAGAGAACTAAGGCATCCCAGCATGCAGGCCGTCAACTTCCAGACATTGAAGCTATCCTAGATCATCTAGCCAGCCACCAGCCCATCACAGATGTGTGTGATGGTCAAGATCAGCTGAGCTGGCCCAGATTTTTAAAACTACACAGCTACCCCAAAGATTCTAGAGCTGAATAAGATAGTGTTTCTTTTAAGCCATTAAGTTTTGTAGTGGTCTGTTATGCAGCAAACCTCAACTGTTACAATTATAATTTTTTTTTTACATAGTCCATAATTATCATCTTCCTGACTCTGAATATGGCTTTAACATCCCTCCCCCCAGAATAGCCTGCCCCATATTGCTATTGTCGCCTAATTTTCATTTTAATCATATTTTTAAATCACACACACACACACACACACACTCACACACACTCAGGAATTTTTTATAGGTTAACAGTTAAATGAATATAAATATATTTAATCAATTTCTGTGTTCACTGTTGTTTATTATATTTGTGCATCCGTTCTCATTGTTTGATTTTTTTCCTTCTAAAGTATATCTTTTAATAGTTCTTTTAATGAGAGTCTTGAGTTTATACCTTTGGTCTTTATTTTTCTCTCACTGCTGTAGGATAGTTTGTCTAGGCATAGTATTCTAGGTCCAACACTTAGAAGTTGTAAGTCTGTTTTCTTACTTCTCCTGCTGCTAAAACATCTATTAGTCATTTATTTATATATGATTTTTCTTTTTTTTTTCGGCACATGGGTCTCTCACTGTTGCGGCCTCTCCTGTTGCGGAGCACAGGCTCCGGACGTGCAGGCTCAGCGGCCATGGCTCACGGGCCCAGCCGCTCCGCGGCATGTGGGATCTTCCCGGATCGGGGCACGAACTTGTGTACCCTGCATCGGCAGGCGGACTCTCAACCACTGCGCCACCAGGGAAGCCCCATGACATATTTTTAACTCTGATTTTTAATTGGTTGCTATGGACTGAATGTTTGTGTCCCCCCTAAATTCATATGATGAAGTCTCAACTCCCAATGTGACTGTATTTGGAGACCGGACCTTTATGGAGGTAATTAGGGTTAAATGAAGTCATAACAGTGGGGCCCTGATCAGATAGGATCAGTGTCCTTAGAAGAATAGACAGGAGAGAGCTCGCATTCTCTCTCTCCCTGCTACCTCAGGACACAGTGAGAAGGCGGCCATCTACAAGCCAGGAAGACAGTTCTCACCAGAAACTAAATCAGTTTTGATCTTGGACTTCCCAGCCTCCAAAACTGTGAGAAATAAATGTCTGTTGTTTAAACCACCCAGTCTATGGCATGTTGTTATGGCAGCCCAAGCAGCTTCATATACTGGTCTCCCCCCTGCCCTTGATAGTATGCAGTTTCACTGCGATATGTGTAACTGTGGGTTAACTTTTATTTAACCTCCGTAGTATTCGGAGATACTTTTGATCCAAGAACTCATAGTTAGTCAACTCTGGAAAATTATTAGCCATGTATTTAAATATTGCTTCTCTTTCATTCCCTCTGTTCTCTCTTTAACTTTTATTATAGAATGTTGAAGCCAGTCAATTTATCTTTCATATCTCTAAACTTACAGGGTAAGTTTCTCTGTACTGCTTTCCAATCTGTTAACTTACTTCAGTGGTATCTAGGAATCAGTGTACCCTATCTATTGTATCTTTATTTCAATAACTACAGTTTTCATTTCACATTTTAATTTTTTATATATATCTGATCTCATTTATGCTTTTTTTCATAATTCCTTATTTTTTAATGAAAGTTATGCCTTTTTTTAGGGCAGGGCACATCCTCTACCTACTTATTATAAAGTTATTTTCAGACTAGTCTATAAAATTAATTTCATTTGGGATAATTTCTTATTCTTACAGTTGATTCTGTTACCTCATTTATTTGCAATTTTGGAGTTGCAAGTTCCTTTTGAGTCTGTTCTTCTCACTTTTGTTACTTTGTTCCTCTCTCTCTGACCCCATTTCTCCTTGACCCTCCGAGCCCCCAGTGCAGAAGCACGTTGGGTGTTACAGTCCCACAAGAACATGGCAGCCGCAGTCACAGAACCAGCAGGCAGCTGGGCTCAGTTCCTGGTAGCAAGGCTATGTGCTTGTTCTTGCCTTCCTTAGCCCACAACTCCTGTCCCAGTCTCCTCCTTCCCTCTCACACACCCAGCCTTCCTTCCTGACTTGGTGAGCTCTTCTTCAGCCCTGGCTTCAAGCCTTACTCTGGTTTCTCAATGCCTGCAGAGCACTCTTATTTTTTGGGTCCCTTTATTTCATAGGAGTCAAACTCTTCATAGCCACTGCCTCCAACCAACCTACAGCACAAGAAACTTCAGTCTCTGATCACCTTTTTGCAATTCTCTTCTTTTATGATCCACAGAGACGGTTACTTCACATCTGAGGCTGGTGATGTCCATTTTTTGTTTCTCTTTCCTTTTGTCCCTCAGAGATATGAGTTTGGGGAATCAGTTTTCAAAATGTAAACAAAATGTACATTAGGAATCTGGTCCTCCTTCCCAAAGTTGCACGTGCCCCCAAAATGAAACTTTAACAAAGGACAAGGGGATCATATGTGAATGCCAATCATTTCTCTCTTGAGCCAGAGAAGCATCTCCACCTCACTAAAGCCTCTCTGTCCAAAAGGCAAGCATGGTGAGGACGGCAAAGAGAACCACTGCTCTTGGCTACCATATACCCTGGAGATCTGGGAACTTCTCCTTTTAGATCTAAGCTATTTATTGATCAAACGAACCAGAACAGAGGACTTTGGCAAGAACTTGAAAGACTAATATAATCTTTCCCATTCATTCAAAAACTTCAGTTAGAAAGAATGGGATGGAAAGAGGACACAGGAAATACTGTGATGTGGCATATTCAAAACTACAAGTCCATTCTTTTTGGAACAGAACTTGCTACACTGGGGCATGGGCACCTGAGTCTTCAGTGTCTGTGACGTTGTCCTTATAGTTACTGGACAAATAAAGGGATATAACTGAGTCTGGAATTAATAAGTGGAGAACGCACAACACAAGTAGCTTTCCTTCCCCTTGACCTGGAGAGAGACGTCTTCCTTGCCTATAAGCATATAGGGAGAAATTTCACTTGCCGTTGGAACAACTCAATTTGGCATTCCCCTATAACATACCACCACAACTCTCATCTGTTTATCCACCGGGAACTTCCCCGAATTGGCCTCATCAGGGTACCAGGTGGGATGAGATGGGGCACATCAATTTCAGCACTAACTTCCAGGGGTTTACTTTTGTATGTGTGCTCATCTGGGGGGTTGCTTTCTGCCGAGTCTACCGTAACACAGCCAGTTTTCCATTTAGCTACACGACTCATTCTAATATTTATTGAGCATTTACTGATAAGAACAGCTCCTATGTAACGGGGCCCTCTGTTTGCATGACAGTGAATTTTATATACTCATTTAATCTTCACAGCCGCTAGTCATTCAAAGTAGGCACTGTTATCTTCATTTTTCAATAGAGAAAACAGGCTTAGAGAAGTTTAGTAGTTTCTCAAAGTCACACAGGCTGGAGCTTGAATTTGGATATGACTCCAAAACCAAAAATGTTTTTGTTATTGCAATCTGAGGACACCCCTTCTTTCCTATAGAGAAACTGTGTGTTCCAGGCTATGGCCCTAAGTTTTCTACACTGAGGCAAGGCCAGCCTAAAACAGCCCACTCCGGAGCTGTCCCCTGGCCTGTATATATTCATTTTCCCCTCCCACCTCCATTCTGCCATTTGTGCTTCCGGGGCCTATGACCTAACAACTCTCAGCTACAGGCAGAATCAGACAGAGGCAACAAGAATTTTTGGGTCGCTATTGGTATTGGATTCTGGGCCCTTCTCATTCAGGGCCCCAAGGTTTCGTAGTTTTCCTGCTGCCTAAGCTCTGGGGATTTGTCTCCTTGTCAAGCTTATTTTTATCACTTGCAGTGGTGCCCAGATCCCGTGGTATTGGCCTTGGCCCTGAAGATGGTATATAATAGGCAGAAAAATGCAGTGGGACTTGGAAGAACTGAGAGGTCTCCAGAAAGGGAGAGGCCTCGAAGTACGAAGGAAAGGAAAACTGGAGCTGGTTTCCCAGAAATGTGGATGGGCTCTAACCTTCCACTCACTCCTTTGGCCTCTTTAGTAATTCCCTGGACAGCCTGGGAGAGTCATGGGCCTCAGCTCACCAAAATGCTTCTCCCCACTCCATCCTGACACCTAATGTGCTAAGTGCTTTGTGGGCATTACTTCATTTCATCCTTATGACATCCTATGAGGTATAGGTGTTATTATCTCCACATCATAGATGAGAAAACCAAGGGAAAGAGAAGTTTTATAACTTACACAAAATCGCACAGCTAGTAAATGACAGAGCTAGGATTTGAAACCAAGCAGTCTGATGCAGAGGCTGTATGCTAAACTACTACAGAAATAGCCTCATAGAAAAAACAGAAAAGATGGATGTAAAATATGTGTCTATAATTAGTTACAGGGATTTGGGGGGATTGGGCAATGCTTGGTCAACACCATATTTTGACTGGTGAAGGGCTAGGCTCTGTGACCTTCCCACACACTGTCTTCTAAAGGATGCCCGTTCAATTGGAGTGGACAGAAGGGTTCTTGGCCCACAGCACATTTGACTCACGGCACTCACTCACTAAATGTTAGCTAGAGTAGAAGCCCTTTTAAATAACCTCCATTTACCAGAATACCCTTTTAGGCAACATTCTCCATTCCCTCTGTACCAGATACTGCCTGATGCCACCATGCTGAATGCTCAGGGCTACTAGGTATTCTCTAGTATACCTGAACCTTCTGCTCCTTCCAGGTAAGCTGTTTGCAAGAGTCAGCTGGCTTGTCCCCAAAACCACTTTTTCCAATTGTATTTACTACTTAGATTATATAAGTGAATTCACATATAATTCAGCCTGATTCAATCATACCAAATGCCAGCCATTTCCAGAAACCTAACCCATGTTCAAAAGATGAAGTGTCATCATAACACAAGATGTTAGAAAGACTGTCCAACTATCACTATCATAGAAAGACTGTCCAACTATCACTATCATATAAAGACTGTCCAACTATCACTATCATAGAAAGACTGTCCAACTATCACTATCATATAAAGACTGTCCAACTATCACTATCATATAAAGAGGTTCTATAACTCAAGAAGAAAAAGACAAATCATTTAATAGAAAAATGAGCTAAGGACAAGAACGATTTACAAATAGCGAGAAAACATGGCAACGTGCCCAATCTTACCAGAGGTAAGTAAAAATTAAATTAACAGTGAGATAGCATTTACTATCCATTAGACTAACAAAAATTTAAATGACTGATGTCATCTGGTTTTGGTAAGGTATGGGCAATCAAACTGTTACCAGTAATTTCTTGTAGGCAGTAGAAACAATACATTCATATACATAAATACATTTTTAAGGGGATTTTCAGTGTTTTCGGATGCAGCTAAATAAAAAGCAAAACTCACCCTCAGAAGGAAGAAGGAACTGTTCTAAACCTTAAACACTATTCTAAAACTGAAATTCGAAAAACATTTACAGCAATGTGGCATCACCAGATGAAGAGGTGATAATACGCACCCTCCTAAGAGGACTACTGTGATTTAGACGAGGACTTCCTAGTGTGGTGATTCAGACGCCCATCTCCCAACTCTGCTGGCCTATCTTGGCGGGTGTGGCAGCGCCCATCCCCAGCAGGCCCGGCACAGGACGCCATGCTGTTCAGCAACACCCCTCTCTCTCTTCCCCACTCTCTCACGTACAAGGCTCGGGTTGCACTGGGGTGGACAGTTTGCCTCTCACATTCTTTGATCAGAACATTGCTGGGTCTCCAACCTCTCATGCTTGAAACAGACTTGCTGGTATTTGAGCCCTTAGGACACCCAGCGCCTGCAATAAAATAAAGACTCAGCTTCTCTTGGAGACCCACTGAGCCAAGGACATAGTGTTCTATCTATACAATGAAATGCAGATTTCCCAATAAAAGGCAAAATTCTTGACTTCGGGAGGTTGAATAGGATGGAAAAGAATTCCAGCTGGTTAAAGTTACGGCCCTGAAAAAAGCCCTGTCTGAGAATAATTCTTGTGTCTGAGGCCAAGATGCTGTCATCTTGCCACAGGCTGTTAAAATATTCACTCACGGCGTGCTCCAATCCTCAAAGCTGTGCCCTGAGACAGTCTAAATTGGTCAATAAACACAGTGGTTCAGTCTTGCTGCCTTCTCTTCTGAAATTAAGAATACTTTAGCTGAATTAGTGCCAGGGCAAAATGTACAGGAGGCTGTATTTAGTTAAAAACTGGTTGGACACAATGATTACATGTTAAGATCATGAAAGAAATGTCAAGAATCCTCCTTCCTGCTGTACAGCTGAAAGAAGAAAGCCATAAAACAGAGTCAGCTGTGTCCTGTGGGCCTAATAAGGTGGGCTCTGGGGTGAGACTGCTGGGTTTCCTCCACAGCACCATCACTTCCAGCTCGGTGACCCTGACTAAGTCTCCTGGCGTCTCTGTTCCCCCATTTCCTCGTCTGAAATATGGGGATGCTAAAAGAGCTCACCACATAGGCTCATCAGAAAGGGCAATGAGTTAATCCACTGAAAGCGCTGCTCTCCAAGGAAGCACTCAAATGTTAGCTATCACCCCTGGAAGGGAGAAGTGGTGGGCTGGAGAGAATGCTGAAGGACTCGAATGTCTATCACCGGTTTGACAACCCCTGTAGAAGGCATTTATTCATGTGCTCTGCCCAAGCTGTCCTCTGGCCATTTCATGTGTTCAGCCATTTACCTCTGACACTTACCTCGTAGCCCTTTGGGTGTGTGTCATCTCCCTAACTAGATGGTGAACTCCTGGAAGGCAGAAGTGGTGTCTTCACCTAGCACAGAGTCTGGTCCCCAGTAAGCACTCAACAAATATCTGATTGACCCTGCTAGCTGTTCATATGCAGAGTGAACTGGACTCAAAATTAATCACACAAACTCCATTTAAATGGGCTTTTCTAGAAGCGCAGCTAAACTTTGCAGGATACATTCATCAAAACCAGAGATAGAGATGGGTCTCTGTGATCCACTGGACAACGGCACTAGAAGGTGCCACCCCTGCCAGAGGCAGGGTGCTCTCTTACTCGCTGTCTGGGAGCTCTCGTCGCTCTCAGCAGGAGAATCCTCCCTGCCCGCAGCAGAGCTCCAGGCCCGCAGAGACCCCGTGCAGAATCCGGGCAGCCGTCTGCATCTTTCCCCAGGAAGTCTTTAAGGCCCTGTTGGCTAAGCCCCGGCCATCTGGACCGGCTCCTGTGCCACCTGGAATATTTAGAGACCAGCTCCAGTTCACAATCCTAGCTTCGTACTCTGACCTCCTGGCCACGTGTTCTCAAACTGCCAAGTTGTGCAATTTAAGTTGGAGAATCCTGTGTCTCTCGAGGTCATTTGTTCATTCAGCAAGCTTCCTAGAGGGTCTTCTATATTCCAGGTACTAACCACGTTCTTAAAATACCAAATCGTAATAAAAATGACTAACATGCCAGTTACTGAATATTGAGTATGTGTCAGATACTGTGTTAAGTGCCCTCAGTCCATTGTCTAATTTAATTCAGGGAGGTTGGTATTATTCTCATTTTACAGATGAGGAAAATGAGACACAGAAATGAAGTAACTTGCTTGCACTCCCATGGTCAGTGAGCTGCAGGGCTGGATTAAGGCCTGAAGCCAAGTCGGTCTGAGAGTAAGCACTCTGATCACGAGGCTTGCTGACTCTCCCTGCCTCACTTAATCTATCTCTCTTCTCTAGCTTTATGACTCTTGCTCACGTCACCCTTATCACCTATATTCAAAAGATCTAAACAAATTGGATCTTGCCTATTTCACGGGCTCTTCTGGACCAGGTTTGATGTGACAGGTTATCAAACCCCTGACACTAAACAAAAAAGGTGAAGTTCAGGTTGGGCCGAATAATATCGCCTTTCAGCACCTCTTGCATCCCTCCTCCCTTGTCCACCTCCCCCTTCCCTACTTGTCCTTCTCTCCTTTTTCTATCTGCTTCCCAATACACCCATTCAGGTGTCCCACGGGCTCCCCAGCTCAACCCCAAATGAAACTCACCCTGCTTCCTGACTTCTCTGCCAACGCTTTACACTTAGCTGCCTGCTATTCACGTTGAAACCTCAGAGTCATCAGCATGAGAAGGAAATAGAGCATACTGAATAAAAATACAGGCTCTGGGTTCAAATTCTGGATCTGACCCTACCAGCTGCAGGACCTAGGAACAAGTTACTTAATCTAGCTCTGTCTCAGTTTCCTGATCTGCAAAATGAGGATAAAAACAGCACCTACCAAAAAAGAAAGTGTTTTGCCACAAATATGGCAGGAACAACTGGATATCCATTAGGGGAAAAAAAGAATTTTGACTCCCCCATTTCATATGTTACACAAAAATTAATTTGAGATGGATGATAGATCTAAACACAGAAATTAAAGCTATAAAGCTTCTAGAAGGAAATATAAGAGATGATCTTTGTAATATGGGAGTCAGCAAAAGTTTCTTAGGATATGGAGAAAAGAACAGCCTTACAAAGAAAATGATAAATTAGACCTTGTCAAAATTTAAAACTTCTATTCATCGGAAGACACTGTTAAGAAAATGAATAGGCAAGCCACAATTAGGAAAAAGATTTGCAAATCACGTATCTGACAAATAAGGAGTATTCAGAATAAATCAAGAATCCCTAAAATTCAATAAGAAAAACCACAATTTTTAAATGGGCAAAATATTTGAACAACACTCAGAAAGCAAGATATAGGGATCTCAGAAACATTATACCACGTGACAGAAACTTCAAACCAGAGAGTACATAC
Organism: Tursiops truncatus; assembly: GCF_011762595.2. Taxonomy (NCBI): domain Eukaryota; kingdom Metazoa; phylum Chordata; class Mammalia; order Artiodactyla; family Delphinidae; genus Tursiops; species Tursiops truncatus. Next base: position 74,949,218 of record NC_047037.1, on the reverse strand, counting down.
TGTACAATTCCATTTATATGAAGTTCTAGCAAAGGCACAGGAATCTATGACTTAAAATCAGAACAGTGGTTGCCTCTGAAGAGTGGGGACAGGGACTGATTGAGAAGGAACATGAAGGAATTTCCTGGGATGCTGGTAATGTCCAAATCTTGAAAGGGGCTTGGGTTGCACAGTTGCATGCTTTTGTCAAAAGTCAGACAATGGTACAGTTAAGATCTGTGCATTTCACATATGTAAATTTTTCTCGAAAGGAAAGTAATGTAAACAACTATTGAGCTCTAATTAATGGTACGTGTGCTTAAGTATTTAGGGGAAAATGTACTAATGTCTGCAACCTAATTTGAAATGCATCACAAAAACAAGATGGTCGGATGGATAACAGTAGGATGGATAGATTCGTGACAAAGCAAACACAGCAACATGTTAATTTTAGAATCTAGGTGGAGAGTATATAGGTATTCACTGTACATTTGTTTCAACTTTGCTGCATATTTGAAACTTTTCATAACGAAATAACAGAAAATAGTACCTACAATATAAGATTGCTTTACCATCTTTTACCCTCTTTCCTGTCACCACTCACATGGTCTCCAACACCTGCTACCTTTACATCACTCACATTCCTCCCTTCGCTGGCTCTTCTGCAATCTCCAGCTAGGTCCAAGCCATGGACTCATACCTGGATTGCAGACCTACTGTCCTCCCTACTGCTGGTGTTCCCTCACTCCAATCCATCCTGAATGTCAATCTTCTCACTCACAGCTCTTATTATGTGAACGCTGCCGCTCAGCAACTTTTGATGACTCTCCCTTAACAATCTCAAAACTCTCAGCCTGCAACAAGGCCTTTGCATTCCGGCCTCGTTCTATCAATATGATTGTCCTATGGAAATACAGAAATTCTTGGCTACAGTCAAACAACTACTTATCCCCTAACACAACACACACTTCCTATCCCAACACCCTTGCCTCCTCTACAGGAACCTATTCCTGGGTGTCCAGGGGCCCAGCTACAGGTCTCAGCAGTTCAGCACATGAACAGAAGGTGGTCAGAAAACTTTGGCCTTGACAGGTATGAGTTTCAAGGCCTCCTATAGAGACTCAGCAGTGTTATGCCAGCACAGAAAGCACCTACTCCCTTTATTCACTTGTTCGTTCATTCATTTACTCTCTAACTCACTTGCTAAGTACTTACCATAGCCAGATAATCTGCTAGAGGCTGCAAAGGAGGTAAAGTGACAGGACCCCAGCCTGAAGAAACCCAGTTAGTGAGAGTAAGATTGAAGAATAGTCATAATTCATAGTAAGTCCTATCCTGAAGGCGGCAGTACCAGAAATCTCACTCAAGGTTCATTCCAGATTGAGTCTGGTGAAAGGGTAGTGAGATCCCTGTGGCAGTTTCAAAGCATGGCCTCAAAATCTTTGACACTCCTCCCACTGAGGTAGGGGAGAATCTGTGTTCCCTCCCCCTTGAATCTGAGCAGGCTTGTGACTGTCTTGACCAACAGAGTACAGGAAGAGTGATACTGTGTGGCTTCTGAGGCCAGGTCATAGAAGACCAGGCAGCTTCCACCTGGCTCTCATGGAGTGCTCATTCTCCAAAGGCTCCTGGGGACACTCCCTCTTGGAACCCAGCCACCATGCTGTGAAGAAGCCCAGGCCACATGCAGAGGCCACATGTAGGCACTCTGGCTACATGGGCCCCAGCTGACCCCAGCCTTCAAGTCATCTCAGCCTAGGCACCAGACTGTAAGTAAAGAAGCCTCCAGTGATTCCAGCTCTTAACCATTTGAGTCATCTGAGCCACCCAGGTCTTCAGAAAACATCCCCACCATGTCCTGCTCAAATTCCTGACCTGCAGAACTCCTGAGCATAATAAAGAACAATATTTATTAGTAGTACTATGCTGAACATAATAACGTTGTTTTATGCTGCTATGTCTGGGGGTGTTTTGTTACCAGCAATGGATGACTGGAACAATCCCTTCAAAAACAAGTGCTACTCATGGCAGGGCCCTGGGCAGCCTAAGCCGGGGCCCTGAATCCAACAAAGAGTGACACCCCCAAAGATTGTAACTGGAACACCCCTCTAAAATTTTTACCCCATTTATCAAGTTTATAATATCTTCAATCGTTTAACATTCAACAAATAACGTATTAATTGCCTAGATGTGACAGTTACTGTTTAGTATTAGATAAAAATCCCTGCCCTCCGGGAGCTTACTACCTAATGTAGAAACAGACAGTAAGTGAGACAAGTAAGGAAAATATAACCCACGTTGGATAGGGGTTAAATATAAGGAGAGAAAATAAAGCCGGGAGACAGGTGTGGGATCAATATTTTAGAGAGGGTGGCCAGGAAAGGCCTCATGGAGAAGGTGACTTGAACAAAGCCCTTTCGGAAAGTCCTGGGATGGGAATACCAGGCCCCCATGGCTGTCTCCTTCTAAGCACCCTTGCCATGTCACTTGCTCATACCCCATCAGCTAGACAGACCTCACAAAAATCCACAGGGTCAAGGAGCTTCTCCAACACAACTCTCAAATAAGAATTATGTGATGCCAAAGCAGAAAGGGCCCTCAGAAGCCATCCATTCTCACCCCCTCACCTTTCAGTGGAGAAACTGAAGCCGTGGTGTTCCAGCTGGCCTAAGACTTAACCTGAGACGTGCACGTCTGCCCAGCCCTGGGCTCTTGCTCCTACTCTCCACTGATTACTGGAAAACCCTTCTCCCTTGGTAACTAAGCTCTTTCTCCCTTGGTTGCATCACCCCAGCCAGTTGCACCTGATCCTCCCCATCTGTCACTGACATAGTCTGAGACCAGTCCCCAGAGTGGGTGGGTAAGGGAGTCCAAGATTAGAACCAGCACTGGCCCAAGACAACAGCCAGCATTCCCACCAATAGTGCTACCAATGTCTATAACACCTCCATCAACAGCCCCTCCACAATGCAGTCAGTGACACAGAAAATGGACATCTTCCACTTTCTCTTCTTAGTTGCTCTGTTGTGCGTTGAACTGGGTCCTCCAAAAAGTCATGTTGAGAGACTAGTTCAAGATGGCGGAGTAGAAGGACGTGCTCTCATTCCCTCTTGGGAGAGCACCAGAATCACAACTAACTGCTGAACAATCATCGAAAGGAAGACACTGGAACTCGCCAAAAAAGATACCCCAGATCCAAACACAAAGGAGAAGCTGCAATGAGATGGTAGGAGGGGCGCAATCACAATAAAATCAAATCCCATAACTGCTGGGTGGGTGACTCACAAACTGGAGAACACTTATACCACAGAAGTCCACCCACTGGAGTGAAGGTTCCAAGCCCCACATCAGGCTTCTGAACCTGGGGATCCGGTAATGGGAGGAGGAATTCCTAGAGAATCAGACTTTGAAGGCTAGTGGGATTTGACTGCAGGACTTTGACAAGACTGGGGGAAAGAGAGACTCCACTCGAAGAGGGCACACACAAAGTAGTGTATGCATCAGGACCCAGGAGGAGGAGCAGTGACCCAATAGGAGATGGAACCAGACTTACCTGCTAGTGTTGGAGGGTATCCTGCAGAGGCAGGGGGTGGCTCTGGCTCACCGTGGGGACAAGGACACTGGCAGCAGAAGTTCTGGGAAGTACTCCTTGGCGTGAGCCCTCCCAGAGTCCGCCATTAGCCCCACCAAAGAGCCCGGTAGGCCCCAGTGCTGGGTCACCTCAGGCCAGACAAACAACATGGAAGGAACCCAGTGCCACCCAACAGCAGACAAGCAGATTAAACTTTTACTGAGCTGTGTCCACCACAACAACACCCAACGCTACCCACCACCAGTCCCTCCCATCAGGAAGCTTGCACAAGCCTCTTAGATAGCCTCATCCACCAGACGGCAGACAGCAGAAGCAAGAGGAACTGTAATTCTGCAGCCTGTGCAAGGAAAACCACATTCACAGAAAGATAAACAAAATGAAAAGACAGAGGAATTTGTCCCACATGAAGGAACAAGATAAACCCCAGAAAAACAACCAAATGAAGTGGAGATAGGCAACCTTCCAGAAAAAGAATTCAGAATAATGATAGTGAAGATGATCCAGGACCTCGGAAAAAGAATGGAGGCAAAGATCGAGAAGATGCAAGAAATGTTTAACAAAGACCTAGAAGAATTAAAGAACAAGCACCAAAAGGATTAAAGAACAAACAAACAGAGATGAACAATACAATAACTGAAATGAAAACTACACTAGAAGGAATCAATAGCAGAATAACTGAGGCAGAAGAATGGATAAGTGACCTGGAAGACAGAATGGTGGAATTCACTGCAACAAAACAGAATAAAGAAAAAAGAATGAAAAGAAATGAAGACAGCCTAAGAGACCTCTGGGACAACATTAAACGCAACAACATTCACATTATGGGGGTCTCAGAAGCAGAAGAGAGAGAGAAAGGACCCGAGAAAATATTTGAAGAGATTATAGTCAAAAACTTCCCTAACATGGGAAAGGAAATAGCCACCCAAATCCAGGAAGCTCAGAGAGTCACAGGCAGGATAAACCCAAGGAGAAACATGCTGAGACACATAGTAATCAAACTCACAAAAATTAAGGACAAAGAAAAATTATTGAAAGCAGCAAGGGAAAAACAACAAATAACATACAAGGGAACTCCCATAAGGTTAACAGTTGACTTCTCAGCAGAAACTCTACAAGCCAGAAGAGACTGGCACAATATATTTTAAGTGATGAAAGGGAAGACCCTACAACCAAGATTACTCTACCCAGCAAAGATCTCGTTCAGATTCGATGGAGAAATCAAAAGCTTTACAGACAAGCAACAGCTAAGAGAATTCAGCACCACCAAACCAGCTCTACAACAAATGCTAAAGGAACTTCTCTAAGTGGGAAACATAAAAGAAAAGGACCTACAAAAACAAACCCATAACAATTGAGAAAATGGTAAAAGGAAAATACATATTGATAATTACCATAAAAGTGAATGGATTAAATGCTCCAACCAAAAGACACAGGTTCGCTGAATGGATACAAAAACAAGACCATATATATGCTGCCTACAAGACACCCACTTCAGACCTAGGGACACATACAGACTGAATGTGAGGGGATGGAAAAAGATATTCCATGCAAATGGAAATCAAAAGAAAGCTGGAGTAGCAATACTCATATCAGATAAAATAGACTTTAAAATAAAGAATGTTACAAGAGACAAGGAAGGAAACTCATAATGATCAAGGGACCAATCCCAGAAGAAGATATAACAATTATAAATATATATGCACCCAACATAGGAGCACCTCAATACATAAGGCAACTGCTAACAGCTATAAAAGAGGAAATCGACAGCAACAAAATATTAGTGGGGAACCTTAACACCTCACACCAATGGACAGATCATCCAAAAAGAAAATTAATAAGGAAACACAAGCTTTAAAGGACACAGTAGACCACATAGATTTAATTGATATTTATAGGACATTCCATCCAGAAACAGCAGATTACACTTTCTTCTCAAGTGTACACGGAACATTCTCCAGGAGAGATCACATCCTGGGTCACAAGTCAAGCCTCAGTAGATTTAAGAAAATTGAAATCATATCAAGCATCTTTTCTGACCACAACTCTATGAGATTAGAAATCAATTACAGGGGGAAAAAAACGTAAAAAACACAAACATATGGAGGCTAAACAATATGTTACTAAATAACCAAGAGATCACTGAAGAAATCAAAGAGAAAATCAAAAAATACTTAGAGACAAATTACAACGAAAACACAATGATCCAAAACCTGCAGCAAAAGCAGTTCTAAGAGGGAATTTTATAGCAATACAAGCCTACCTCAAGAAACAAGAAGCATCTAAAATAAACAATCTAACCTTACACCTAAAGGAACTAGAGAAAGAAGAACAAGCAAAACCCGAAGTTAGTAGAAGGAAAGAAATCATAAAGATCAGAGCAGAAATAAATGAAATACAAACAAAGAAACAATAGCAAATATCAATAAAACTAAAAGCTGGTTCTTTGAGTAGATAAACAAAATTGATAAACCTTTATCCAGAATCAACAAGAAAAAAAGGGAGAGAACTGAAATCAATAAAATTAAAAATGAAAAAGGAGAAGTTACAATGGACACTGCAGAAATACAAAGCATCACAAGAGAGTACTACAAGCAACTCTATGCCAATAAAATGGACAACCTGGAAGAAATGGACAAATTCTTAGAACAGTATAACCTTCCAAGACTGAACCAGGAAGTAATAGAAAATATGAACAGACCAATCACAAGTAATGAAATTGAAACTGTGACTAAAAATCTTCCAACAAACAAAAGTCCAGGACCAGATGGCTTCACAGGTGAATTCTATCAAACATTTAGACAAGAGCTAACATCCATCCTTCTCAAACTCTTCCAAAAAACTGCAGAGGAAGGAACACTCCCAACTCATTCTATGAGGTCACCATCACCCTGATAGCAAAAGCAGACAAAGATACTACAAAAAAAGAAAATTACAGACCAATATCACTGATGAATATAGATGCAAAAATCCTCAACAAAATACTAGCAAACAGAATCCAACAACACGTTAAAAGGATCATACACCATGATCAAGTGGGATTTATCCCAGGGATGCAAGGATTCTTCAATATACACAAATCAATCAATGTGATACACCATATTAACAAATTGAAGAATAAAAACCATATGATCATCTCAATAGATGCAGAAAAAGCTTTTGACAAAATTCAGCACCAATTTATGATAAAAACTTTCCAGAGTGTGGGCATAGAGGGCACTTACCTCAACATAATAAAGGTCACACATGACAAACCCACAGCAAACATCATTCTCAATAGTGAAAAACTGAAACCATTTCCTCTAAGATCAGGAAAAAGACAAGGATGTCCACTCTCGTCACTATTATTCAACATAGCTTTGGAAGTCCTAGCCATGGCAATTAGAGAAGAAAAAGAAATAAAACGAATTCGAATTGTAAAAGAAGAAGTCAAACCGTCACTGTTTGCAGATGACATGATACTATACATAGAGAATCCTAAAGATGCCACCAGAAAACTACTATAGCTGATCAATGAATTTGGTAGAGTTACAGGATACAAAATTAATGCACAGAAATCTCTTGCATTCCTATACACTAACAATGAAAGATCAGAAACAGAAATTAAGGAAACAATCCCATTCACCATTGTAACAAAAAGAATAAAACACCTAGGAATAAACCTACCTAATGTGGTAAAAGACCTATACTCAGGAAACTATAAGACACTGCTGAAAGAAATCAAAGATGACACAGATGAAGAGATATACCATGTTCTTGGATTGGAAGAATCAATATTGTGAAAATGACTATACTACCCAAAGCAATCTACAGATTCAATACAATCCTTATCAAATTACCTGTGACATTTTTTACAGAACTAGAACAAAAAATCTTAAAATTTTTATGGAGATACAAAAGACCCTGAATAGTCAAAGCAGTCTTCAGGGGAAAAAAACAGAGCTGCAGGATCAGACTCCCGACTTCAGACTATACTACAAAGCTACAGTAATCAAGACAACGTGGTACTGGCACAAAACAGAAATACAGATCAATGGAATTGGATAGAAAGCCCAGAGATAAACCTACACACCTATGGTCAACTGATCTATGAGAAAGGAGGCAAGGATATACAATGGAGAAAAGACAGTCTCTTCAATAAGTGGTGCTGGGAAAACTGACAGCTACACATAAAAGAATGAAATTAGAACACTCACTAACACCATACACAAAAATAAACTCAAAATGGATTAGAGACCTAAATGTAATACCGGATACTATGAAACTCTCAGAGGAAAACATAGGAAGAACACTCTTTGACATAAATCACAGCAAGGTCTTTTTTGATCCACCTCCTAGAGTAATGGAAATAAAAACAAAAATAAACAAATGGAACCTAATAAAACTTAAAAGCTTTTAAAAGCAAAGGAAACTACAAAGAAGACAAAAAGACAACCCTCAGAATGGGAGAGAATATTTGCAAATGAATCAACGGACAAAGGATTAATCTCCCAAATATATAAACACCTCATGCAGCTCAATATTAAAAAAACAAACAACCCAATGCAAAAATGCACAGAAGACCTAAATATACATTTCTCCAAAGACATACAGATGGCCAAGAAGCACATGAAAAGCTGCTCAACATCACTAAATATTAGAGAAATGCAAATCAAAACTGCAATGAGGTATCACCTCACACCAGTTAGAATGGACATCATCAGAAAATCTACAAACAACAAATGCTGGAGAGGGTGTGGAGAAAAGGGAACCCTCTTGCACTGTTGGTGGGAATGTAAATTGATACAGCCACTATGGAGAACAGTATGGAGGTTCCTTATAAAACTAAAAATAGAATTACCGCATGACCCAGCAATCCCACTACTGGGCATATACCCAGAGAAAACCATAATTCAAAAAGACACATGCACCCCAATGGTCATTGCAGCACTATTTACAGTAGTTAGGTCATGGAAGTAACCTAAATGCCCATCGACAGACGAATGGATAAAGAAGATGTGGTACATATATACAATGGAATATTACTCAGCCATAAAATGGAATGAAATTGGGTCATTTGTACAGACGTGGATGAATGTAGAGACTGTCATACAGAGCAAAGTAAGTCAGAAAGAGAAAAACAAATATCGTATATTAACGCATATACGTGGAACCTAGAAAAATGGTACAGATGAACCGGTTTGCAAGGCAGAAATTGAGACAGAGATGTAGGGAACAAATGTATGGACACCAAGGGGGGAAAGCGGTGGGGGTGGTGGTGATGGTGGTGTGATGAATTGGGAGATTGGGATTGACATATATACACTAATATGTATAAAATGGATAACTAATAAGAACCAGCTGTATAAAAAAATAAAATTCAAAAATTCAAAAAAACATAAGTAAAAATAAAAGCAAAAAAAAAAAAGAAGTCACGTTGAAATCCTAACCACCCCCCGCCTCCCATCCAACCTGTGAATATAACCTTATTTGGAAATAGAGTCTTTGCAAGTTAAGATGAGTTCACACGGGAGCAGGATGCTCCCTAATGAAATGACTGGTGTCCTTACAAGAAGAGGGAAATTTGGACACATACACAACACACAGAGATACAGAAGAGAGACAGCCACGTGCAGATGGAGGCAGAGATTAGAGTGATGCATGTGCAAGCCAAGGAATGCCAGCAGTTTGTCAGCAACCCACCAGATGCTAAAAGAGACGAGGAAGCAGTCTTTCCTAGAGCCTTCAAAGGGAATGTGGCTCTGCTGACACTGTAATTTCAGACTTCTAGCCTCTAGGACTGTGAAAGAATAAATTTCTGCTCTTCTAAGCAGCCCTAAGAAACTAGCACCCTTGCGTATATAAAAAGTCTGGAGGTACCCGTGGTCCCCATACACAGGCTTTCTCCCTGTAATTCCAGGTCAGGTACTCAGAAGCAGCTCCCACCTCCCCCTTCACCACTCCTCATCCTTCATATCTACCAAGAGTGCATGTACCGAGTCCACCCAGGGAGCCTGCAGGAAGCAGGTGAAAAGCCAGTCATGCCTAGGGTTTGGGGTACAATTTGCTGACCACGTTGATCTATGTCTTGCTATGGGCACAACCTGTTTTATACGGTTTGGCTCCAACCAGTCTAGGATCTGTTGGCCTTTTTATCCTACTTAAGAACGACTGATGGTCCCTGTGACAAGCTGAGAGGTCACAGGGAAGTACCATCCACAGAAGACTGGTCACTCTCATGGGTCCAATAGCGACCTATTAAACAAAAATCATCCCAGTAATAGGCTCTTTGGCAATATGGAACAAAAGCAAAAAAAAAAACAAAGAAGAGGATCGTAATGTACCTTTCAACCTGCTAATGCTATTCTTGGAATATCAAGGAAATGACACAACAGAAAAAAAACAAACAATTTGGACAAAGATAATTATAGCAGTGTTACTCATAATTGTGGAATAAAAACTGGAAACATTAATTGCAGAACAGTTAAAAGAGAGTGTCATAATAGTACCTAACATTTCCTGAGCCCTTACTATATGGCAGACAATACACCAAATGTTTTGCTTGATTATCTTCTTTCACCCTCATAAAAATCTTATGACAAAGCTGTGTTATCCCTTTTTTAGAGATAAACCTGTTCAAGGTCACACAGCTAGCAAGTGGCAAGTGACCACTACTTTATGCCCTCTGCTTAGAGTAGTGACTTTACCATGGCCATGTGAAATAGGACAAGTTCTTTTTAAATTCCCTGAGTCTTAGGCCCTCAACTATAAAACAGGAACAAGAATAACACCATAAGACTGAAAAAATTAAATGCAAAATGTGTGAACCATTAAGTAAACTATAAAATCATTATCCAAATGAAAAGTACTTACAGACTCAATGACAACTGAATATCTCATGGGGTGGGAGTCCAATTGTAGCCTTTCTTGCATGCCGAGTTGAACAGTTAGAATTTTGTCTTTCATGTAGTAGAAGATTAACACTGTTTTTTAACCAGGGATGTTACACGTTAATGTTGTTTTGAGGTACGATAATATAAAATCATCTCAGGATGAGCAAACTGGAACTTTATTTAATTTCCAATCCTCTCACAAGTTTTATGAGCTCTCTAGTAAAAGCCCTGGTCTGATTCCTCCAGAGGGTGGGCAGGGTGGGCCTGGAAGCAACAGTTTCCTTGATTCACTGATTTCCGGCAGGAGACACAGGGGTCTCATCCCCTAACAACCGTACTCAGGGGTCTAGAATGCCAGCAAAGGAAAGCAGAGACCCCAGAGCACACAAAGAGGTGGGGGCGTCCTGATGGCATCTGGAGAGAACTCTCCTCACCCCTCCCGCACGTCACTGGGCAGTAAGGATGGTACAAATGTGTTCTGTCCACAGTGAGGGCCTACACATGTATAAAGGACGGTTATTACTGTCACCAGGTCCTAGGGGTCTGACACTGTCAAACACCAGGCAATTATGCAATCGGTTCCACTCACCAGAGTCTGGCACAGTCCCAGGACCCTGTTCCCATCCCAGTGAACCAGGCTGAATAAGGCAAAAGCACCAAACAATCCCAGGCCCCACCCAGACCTGGTAGCCGGCCCCTCCCTACTCCAGAGCAAAATCAGACACTCAGCCCCTGAGTCACCCCTCCCCAGCCTTCAGTCAAAAAATACCTGAGAAGGGAGAAAGCGACTAACACCCCTCTCCATACCCTAGATGTCTAGTGGATTTTCCCATCATGTTTGTAACCTGTTTTGCATTTCTTTTGCCCACGACTCCCTGCTTAATATCCTTCAGAGTCCCCCCTCATCTCTCAGGAGAGGGGGTGGGGTGTTTAATGTAACCCTCGCAACAATGCTGGGAGGTTGTGAGCATCTTCATTTTAGAAATGAGTGAAGGGAAGTTCAGAGTAGTTAAATAATTTCCCAGGCTCACCCATCTAATACGTTGCTGAGCTGGGATTCAAACCCAGGTGTGTGAGCTGCAAAGCCCGGACCTCCCCATCAACCACACACCTGCTCTCCCAGTCAACGAGAAGAAGTAGCCGAGATGGATTCTGCAACCTGCCTACACAAAATCTGTCTGGTGCACCAAGTTGCCATGGCACTACGTGGTCAACACATAGCTGCCAGGGACACAAAGGTCAGGCGTGTTCACATTCAGGAGCCAGACGGGACCCCCTCCTGCTCCGGCTCTCCCACACACTGGCACACCCTCTGTAAAAGGAGACCAGGGCCCTGGTAGGGGTCAGCCAAGCCCTTTCAGAACACCAGCACTAGGCTGGCATCTGGATGCCTGACTTCCTGTGTCAACCACAATTCTTAGGAAAAGGAGAGAGTAATTAGAAAGCAGTGCCCCACAGACCAAACTTAAGTCATGTTTCCAAAATAGACTCCGAAATGAAAGATCAGCCTGTGCCTGCAGTGACAGCACTTGGGCCCAACTCCTCCACACAGCCCCCATTTCCTCTGAGCCCAAAGGGAGGTCAGCAGGAGCACCATGGACATGCACAGTTCTTTCCATGGGCCGCAAATATTTACTAACCATCCACTATATGCTTGATGGGAGATAAGAGGTGGTACTATACTATGACCCTGGTCCTGAGAAGCTCCCAGCTCAGTGACAAGCTAAGAAACAAAGACATGGATAGGTGCAGACCAGATGCTCTAAACTAAGTGAAGCTTATCTCGGGAATGCAAGGCTGGTTCAACATCTGAAAATCAATCAATGTAATTCACCATATTAACAGACTACAGCAGGGGTGGGCAAACTATGCCCCATAGGCCAAACTGTCTGGTTTTGTAAATAAAGTTTTATTGAAACACAACCATGACCATTCATTCACATATTATCTACGGCTGTTTTCATTCTACAAAAAAAAATGGCAGAGTTGAATACTTGTGACAGACATTATATAGCCTGCTAAGTTGAAAATTTTTACTACTGGCTCTTTTCAGAAAAAGTTTGTTGACCCTTGATCTAAATTACTGGGAAAGAGCCCTTTCACCCATAAAACTACAGCAACTCCAACTCCCTCTACTCTCTGTTCTACAGACCAGGTTGGGAAGCAGATGCGAGCATTTGGGTCCCAGACTCTCAGGGCTGGAAGACCAGGCCATTGCCTTCCACAAAGTCCAAGGTACAACTTCCACTCCTCCCACCCACTGGTCCCACTCTCAGGTAAAAACCTCAGGGCTCTCTGGAAGAATCTGGCACAGGCTTTTACTAAAGCTTTCATAATAAATGCTTGTAGATGCAGAAAAACTCCTTCTATTCCTCCATGTTCACCTTCCCAACCCAACTACCCCCAAAAAGGAGAATTCTGGAGGTCTCAAATCAATGATCTAAGCTTCCACTTTAGCAAACTAGTAAAGGAAGAGAAACTAAACCAAAGCAAGCAGAAGAAAACAAATAATAAAGAGAAGAAATCAATGAACTTGAAAACAAAATTAACAGAGAATGATCAAAGAAACCAAAAGCTGGTTCTTTGAAAATATCAATAAAGTTGACAAACCTCTGGCCAGACTGGCAGAGAGCAAAAAAGATACAAACTACAAATATTAGTAATGAAAGAAGAGACATCACTATAATCCCTAAAGACATTAAAAGGATAATAAGCAAATATTATCAACAATATTTGCCCATAAATTCTACATTTTGGATGAAACAAATTACCCCCAAAGCACAAACTACCAAAAAACACTCAAGTTGACACGGACTTATATATACCACCAAATGTAAAATAGATAGCTAGTGGGAAGCAGCCACATAGCACAGGGAGATCAGCTCAGTGCTTTGTGACCACCTAGAGGGGTGGGATAGGGAGGGTGGGAGGGAGAAGCAAGAGGGAAGAGACATGGGGATATATGTATATGTATAGCTGATTCACTTTGTTATAAAGCAGAAACTAACACACAATTGTAAAGCAATTATACTCCAAAAAAGATGTTTAAAAAAATCACTCAAGGAAAAAATGATGACCTAGATAGCCCTACACTTATTAAATAATTTAGTTTGCAGTTAAAACTATCCCAGAAAACACACCAGGTTCAAATGGCTCCACAGGAAAATTCTACCAAAAGTTTAAGAAATAAACAATAGCTACCCTGTACAACTCCTCCAGGAAATAGAAGTGGAGGAAACACTTCACAACTCCTTTTATGAGGTAACCAATACCCTGACACCAAAATCAGACAAAGACATTATAAGAAGAGAACTAGCCCAATATCCTTCATAAGTATAAATGCACACACACAAAAAACCTCAATAAAATGTTAGTAAATTCAACCCAGCAATATACAAAAAGATTAATAATATATCATGACCAAGTGGAGTTTATTCCTGGAATGTAGGGCTGGTTAATCATACAGAAATTAATTAATGTAACTCAGCATATCAACAGACTAAAGCAGAGATCAGCAAACTATGCAGCCTGTCTTTGTAAATAATAACTACTGGAACACAGACATGCGCATTCATTTATGTATTGTTTATGGTTGGTTTCATGCTGCAATGGCAGAGCTGAGTCATTGATTAGAGACCTTGTAAGAGTCGAGTAGAGACCTTATGGCCCACAAAGGCTATAATATTTACTCTCTGGCTGCTATGATCTGAATGCTTGTGTCCTTCCAAAATTTATATGTTGAAATCCTAACCCCCAAAGATGATGATATTAAAAGGTGGGACCTTTGGGAGGTGCTTAAGTCATAAGGATGGAGCTCTCATGAATAGGATTAGTGCCCTTATAAACGAGACTCCAAAGAGATCCCTAACCCATTCTACCATGTAGAGGACACAGGAAGAAAGTGCTGGCTATGAACCAGGAAGAGGACACTCTAAAACTTGACCATGCTGGAACTCTGATCTTGAACTTACCAGCCTCCTGAACTGTGAGCAATAAATTTCTGTTGTTTATAAGTTATCCATTCAGTGGTATTTTGTTATAGCATTCTAAACAGACTAAGACACTTGCCCTTTAAGAAAACATCTGCCAACTCTTGGACCAAAAAAAAAAGATATACATGATCATTTCAACAGATCTACAAAGAGCACTTGAAAACAAATCATTATCCATTCAAATTAAAAAATCTCAACAAGCTAGGAGTAGAGGGAACTTCCTCAACATAATAAGGAATATCTACAAAAATCACACAGCTAGCATCAAACATAATGGTATGAGACTGAATGCTTGCCACCTAAGATTGGAAATAAGACAAAGATGTTTATTTTCACCACTCCTTTTTAACATTATACTGAAGATCCTAACCAGCACAACAAGGCAAGAAAAATAAATACAAGTCAAATAAATTAGATTGAAAATAAAACTGTCTTTATTCACAGATAACATATTACCTGCATAGAAAATCCCAAAGAATCTTAAAAAAAGCTACTAGAACTAGTGAGTTTAGAAAGGTCACAAGATACAGGGACTTCCGTGGTGGCGCAGTGGTTAAGAATCTGCCTGCCAATGCAGGGTACATGGGTTCAAGCCCTGGTCTGGGAGATCCCACATGCCGTGGAGCAACTAAGCCCATGCACCACGACTACTGAGCCTGTGCTCTAGAGCCCACGAGCCACAACTACTGAGCTCGCATGCCTAGAGCCTGTGCTCCACAACAAGAGAAGCCACCACAATGAGAAGCTCACTCACTGCAACCAAGAGCAGACCCCGCTTGCCACAACTAGAGAAAGCCCACGCACAGCAAAGAAGACCCAATGAAGCCAAAAATAATAAATAAATAAATATATAAGAAAGGTCACAAGATACAAAGATTAATATACAAAAATCAATTGTTAGAAAGAGAAAAGCTCAGGGAAATAGTTAAGAGGCAGAGGAGGGTTGAAAATTGGTTCTATAACTCAGCCTCCTAAATTACATATTTTTATGGTGTTGGTTAGCTTCAAACAATTATATACCAATTATATTAATTTCCAAATTCTATAGGTACATATTTTGGTACACTTTATCCTCTGATTTAAATCTTTTTAAAATCCACTGAAATAACATGTCAATTGTATTTACAGTTGACCCTTGAACAGCATGGGTTTAAACTAAGTGGGTCCACTTATACATGAATTTTATCAATAGTAAATACTACAGTACTACATGATCCTCGGTTGGTTGAATCTGCAGATGCAGAACCTCAGATAAGTAGGAATCACAAATACAGAGGACTGACTCTAAGTTATACACGAATTTTCAACTGCAAGGAAGGTCAGTACTCCTAACCCCCAAGTTGTTCAAGGGTCAACTGTACTAGCAATGAACAACTGGAAAACAGAATTTTACTGAAAGTGCCATTTACAATTACACCAAAAATATGAAATACATAGCTATTAGTCTAGCAAAATATGTCCAATATTTACTATGCTAAAACTACAAAACACTGATGAAGAAATCAAAGACCTCAATAAGTACAGAGATGGAGTTTATTTATGTATTAGAAGACCCAAAACTGTTAACATGTCAATTCTCCCTAAACTGATCTATAGATTCAATACAATACTAATGAAACTTCCAGCAGGACTTTATGCAGAAACCAATAAAATGATTTTAAAATATATATGAAAGGCAAAGATATAGAATAGTCAAAACAATTTGGAAAAGGAAGAACTAAGTTGAAGGATTCACACTACCTGATTTCAAAACTTAAAACAAACCTACAATAATCAAGACAGTGTGGTATTGCTGAAAGGATATACACATAAACCAATGGAACAGAATAGTCAGAAACAGACACACACATATATTCTCAACTGATTTCCAACAAAGATACAAAGGCAATTCAATCCTTCAAGGGGAAGGATAGTCATTTCACTATGGTGCTAGAGAAATTGGACATCTGTATGCAAAAAGAACCTCTATCTATACCTTGCTCCATGTACAAAAACTAACTCAAAATGGATTAGACCTAAATGTAAAACCTAAAACTATAAGACATCTTAAAGAAAGTACTGGAGAAAATCTTAATGACTTCATATTAGGTAATTCTTAGATACAACACCAAAAGAATATATTTTTTCAATTGATAAATTGGACCTCGGCAAAATTAAAAACTTCTGCTCTGCAAAAATAGACTTTGTTAAGAGAATAAAAAGACAAGCTATAGACAATGAAAAAATATTTGCTAAACATGTCTGGACTCATGTCCAGAAAATGAAAAATTATATCTCAAAACTCAATGAAAATGAAACAAAGATGCTAAACATTATTATTCATTAAGGAATTGCAAATTAAAACCACAATGATAAAAGTATACCTATTAGAATATCTAAAAATTTTTAAAAGTCTGGCAATACTAAGTGCTGACAAGGATATGGAAACTATAACCCTTGTACATTGCTACTGGGGATGCAAAATGGTAGAGCCACTTTGGAAAACAGTTTGCCATTTTATTATAATACACCATATCACCCAGCAATCCCATTCCTATTTACCCAAGTGAAGTGAAAATCTATGTTCACATAAAAACCTGTACACAAATACTCAGAGTGAATTATTCATTATTACCCCAAACTGGAAACAGCCCTAATGTCCTTCAACTGGCTAATAGAGAAATACATACAATGGAATAACACTCAGTAGCATACAGGAATGACCTACTGGTATACCCAACAACACAGATAACTCTGCAACACGCTGATAAAAGTATACCTACTAGAATATAGGTATGAATATCAGAATATAGGCAAAATGAAAGAAGGTAAACTTAAAAGGCTACGTACTATATGACATTCTGAGAGAGGCAAAATCATAGGTACAGAAATCAGACCAGTGATTCCCACTTAGGGTCTTCAGGTGGTAGAAGAGTTTACTATAAAAGTGCCCAAGGTGGGCTTCTCTGGTAGCGCAGTGGTTAAGAATCTGCCTGCCAGGGCTTCCCTTGTGGTGCAGTGGTTAAGAATCCGCCTGCCAATGCAGGGGACACGGGTTTGAGCCCTGGTCTGGGAAGAACCCACATGCCGTGGAGCACCTAAGCCTGTGAGCCACAACTACTGAGCCTGTGCTCTAGAGCCCGTGTGCCACAACTACTGAAGCCCGCATGCCTAGAGCCGGTGCTCTGCAACAAGAGAAGGCACCACAATGAGAAGCCCGTGCACCACAACGAAGACCCAATGCAGCTAAAAATAAATAAATTAATAAATAAAAATTTTTTAAAAAAAGAATCCACCTGCCAAATCAGGGGACACGGGTTCAAACTCTGGTCCAGGAAGATCCCACGTGCCACGGAGCGACTAAGCCGTGCACAACTACTGAGCCTGCACTCTAGAGCCCGCAAGCCACAACTACTGAAGCCTGTGCACCTAGAGCCCATGCTCTGTGACAAGAGAAGCCATGCAATGACAAGCCCATGCACTGCAAGGAAGAGTAGCCCCTGCTCGCCGCAACTAGAGAAAGCCTGCGCGCAGCAGCGAAGACCCAATGCAGCACCCCCCAAACTAATTAATTTTAAAAAGAAATTTTTTTAAAGTGTCCAAGGCAATTTTTGGAAGTGAGGGAAATATTCTGTATCTTGATTGTGGTAATGCTTATATGACTATCTATGTTTGTCAAAATGCAAAGTTGTACACCAAAATAAGTTAATCTTATTATACATAAATTATACCTCAATTTTTTTTAATGAGAAAAAAATGTCTTAAAAAAGATTCTGGGGACTTCCCTGGTGGTGCAGTGGTTAAGAATCCACCTGCCAATGCAGGAGACACAGGTCCGATCCCTGGTCCGGGAAGATCCCACATGCCGCGGAGCAACAAAGCCGATGCGCCACAAATACTGAGCCTGCACTCTAGAACCCATGAGCCACAACTACGGAAGCCCACGCGCCTAGAGCCTGGGCTCCGCAACAAGAGAAGCCACCGCCATGAGAAGCCTGTGCACCACAATGAGGAGTAGCCCCCGCTCGCCGCAACTAGAGAAAGCCCGTGCACAGCAATGAAGACCCAATGCAGCCAAAATTTTAAAAATTAAAAAAAAGAAAAGATTCCGCCATGATGCAGCATGGAAAAGAAAAGTTATTGTGTAACTAAAACAACACCTACCACTTGTCAAGCAATGGAATCAAAGGCAATAGAAACTGCCACATGTATCAGAATAAAGCATAGACTTTTCAAAGATAGGAAAAGTTGGTGTCACTAATTCATGTGCAACACATGATCAGCTGGGTACTGAACAATAGTTTTTTCAAAGCTTCCAGTTAACTTTCAGAAGAAGACTTTTAGCAACATTATTTTCTTATAGGACTTAAACCAGAGCTAAAAGTTTAACCTAAATGAAACGTAGATAAAACCCTGGTATACTTAGGTACTCCTCAGAATTAGTCTGTCGATCCTAAAGGGGCTGAAGATGTCAAAATCGTGGGCACACACAAAATCAGCCAAGGGCAAAGACAGTTATTAGTTCTATCTCACTTATGACCATAAATGCAAAAAAAAAATTCCAATAGAGTATTAGAAAATCAAAGCCGACAAGGTGTTTACCAAAACTATACATGACCAAGTATTTATTCAAGAATTTATCTTAGGAATTCAAGGATGGCTCAACATTCAAATATCATGAGCACACATTATCAAAAACAGCATTTTATCTTGAAGTCTTGTGTAATTCTGATAGACAAACACAATTCAGAAGGATCTGAATACTTTGATTGTGATAATGATAAAGAAAGTGAATATGAATAAAAGCATACTGAAATTTAGAAATTCTTCTAAAATTGTGTATATTAAAGGAAGTGTTTTTTTCCCCTAAGAATCTAGAAAGTGATATGAATCTTACAGCCTATGGTAACTTGAAATCAAGAAAATATGGGAATGTTATCTCCTTTCACTATACAACTATTACCTTTTTTTTTCTCTTCAACTAGCCTGAGTTGGTTTCTGTTAATTTTGAAGAATCTTTCCTAATACACAAATCAAAGAAATAATTACATAGTGAAAAAGCAACCAAGATTGATTCTCAAATCTGGCTGACATTGGAAACACCTGGGGAGCTTTGTAAAAACAGATTCCCTGACCACACCCAGGTCTAGGCTGGGGACTAGGAGGCATGGATTATTTTGCCAACAAGGCTCCCAAAGGAATTTTTGTTATTAGTGGGATCTGGAAGACTGCTATTAGGAGATAAAGGCTTTAGGCATGTCTTTCCCTTGAAGTTTTTTCTGTGTGGTTGTAGATATAAAAATTTTAGCATGAATAAAACTAAACAAGTAAACTTTCCATAATAATATATGACTTGTCACCATCAAACAAATTTTACAGGGACCAATTCAAGGTTCCTACGGAAGTTCAAATGAGGAGGGGAACTTGAAGCTCAGGAGGTCAAAGGCAGTCTCCATTTTGGGGCAGGTGCCTGACATGTATTAGGAACTTAATTCATTCCCTGAACAAATATTTAAGGATAGAAGAACTTGTCAGACAAAGAGGCAAGCAAAGAATATTCCTGGAGAGGATAAACTCATAAACACAAAGAGATAGGAAACTGGGTTCAGGGACAGTAAGTTAATGAGTCTTGTTGCCTTGGAGGTCAGATTACAGAGGCCCTTGCGCTTCAGGTTAAGGCTTTTCTGTGAGAAGCAGGGAGCCACTGAAGGTTTCTGAAGGTGGAGTGACACAGCCAGACTGGGCTTTAAGATTAACAAAGCAATCAAGTGTAACATGTATTTGTGCCACAGAGAAGCCAGTTTATGGTCCAAGTGTGAGCTAGCAAAGGTCTGGTCGTGAGCAATAGCAATATGAAAGTAAAACCCAGGGATTCTCTCTGCCTGGGATAACCAGAGCAGGGGGTAACCACAGGAGGAGGGGCTGCGTGGCCGTGGTCATCTGCAACCAGCCGGTGCCCTAGGTGACTGCCCAATCACAACAAAAGCCTGAGAACTCCCTAAAACACTTCCGTTGAAACGCCATGGGGTAAAATCAGTAGCAACTGCGTTAACTGTCTCATGCCCAGCATGAGGCCCTGCGATGAAGATAGAAGCTTCGGTAGTAATAAGAGGAAAGTTACGGGCACACTGAAACAGCCTACTGCCTCTTCTTGAACATATCCATTTCCACAAGGTTACCAACCAAGCGACTATGCTCTGTTGACACTAAAACAAAAATATGGACTGAGAACTGAACCTGGATAATGAGGAAGGGTAGAAACAGGTCCGTTTTAGGCACATTCTCTGAATAGGCTTAGTACTCCGCAGGAAAAGTGCATAATGTTTAGGAGAAAAATGGAAGTTATGCCTAACCATGAGGTAGATGAGTGAAAAGTACCTTCTCTGGGAGCAGATGGGAGATGCCTTAGGATCTTTCTTGAACACTCCCACTCACTCACTAGCCAGGCCTTCAACCCAGCACCTGTGGCGTGTCAGGTACTAAGACTACTTACTGGTCTAAGAGTAAGGACACGGAGATGAACCATGGCCTTTGCCCTCAGGAACTCGAGGCCTAGTGGGCCACCACACCTTATAACTGCATCGCAATAAAAGTTACCAAGCATTTGTTTATCTGCCCACAGCCTCCTCAGGCAAGCAGAGAAGGGGTCCACGTGTTCATGGGATCTCTGAACCCCTAACTCCAGGCTGGGCTCCATTTATATGTGCCCTTGCAGAGACCTGGACAGCGCTGGAGCTGACTCCAAACCACGGCCTCTTCCTGGTTTGTCACACAGCCTCAGGAGACATTCTACCTAGTCCAGCCCTAAAAAAGGAGAAGAGCATTCCTGCCAGGGTCAGTGCAGATGGCCAGAGCCTCCAATGGTTCATAGGGTGAAAATTCCTGCGAAAGATGGTACATTCCAGAGTCAAGGCAGACCCAGAAGACAGTGTCAGCCACAGGTGTCGAGTCTAGCTATCAGGTGGGACGCGGGCTAGGATGTCAGGGACGGGTGGAAGCTGTGTGGGCAGATATAAGGCACGCAGGGGCCCTGGCAGCAGAGAGATGGCAGTGATCACAGAGTCAGACCAGATAAGGAACACTCACCTCTGCTCCTCAGGGCACCCTCAGACTGAAGAGGCCAGCCTTCAAGGACTTCGGAGAACCTGGTGGGACAGATGATAGAACCGACATGCATCCATTTCTCTGGCCGAGGTCAGGCCTTCCCACCCCATCACCATCCCCCACCAGGGTGGAGTGATAATAGCTCTGGCTGTTCCCGGTTCTGCCACCAACGCCTTGGCCCCTTAGACGAGGGCGTCCGCCTCACGATAATGCAGGTGTCAGGTGGACTGACAGAAATGAAGCATGAGGAAAGAACGCAGAGCCCCGGGAACCCAAAAGTCTTCGTGGGATGGGCTTGCACTCTGGCTATAGATTTGCCTCACATAATTTTTGATCCAGTATAAAGTGAAAACAAAATTGTTCCAGGAATATTCTGGGCAGCAGAGGGAAAACACCCCCAAAATAAATCTCAGGACAAGCTGTCCTGCATGGTTGAGAGCTCTCCACAGGGTCAAAGGTTCTTCACCAGGTTCTAACAAAGGAGGAGCTGAGAGCATCTGGACACTGGAACCAAGTGTTCCCACCTTCTTCTCTTCGGGCCTGTACCCACCCTCCCTCTTCCTCATCTTCGAGGCCTTTCCTTGTCACGCCAGCCTCTGAAATTCCCCCAAATGAGTCTGTGCCAGAGAACTTATCCCTGTTTTCTAATTATATACTTCATACATGTTAGCTGTCTCCCCACAAAAACCCGAAGTCTCTTGGGCATACTAACTTCCTTTTATAATCCTCCACAGGGCTAGGTGGAGAGGAGGTCTGTAATTCATGTTTGTTGGCCGATGTACAGGTCATTCCACAGACCTAGCGAACACTACTCAATATGTAGAAGAACGGGTATTCCTTCTTTTGTGCCTCCTTATATCCACATATTCATTTCATTTTTATGACCACCTTCATTGTCAGAAGAAGAAACTGCAGTCAGCCCACAGAGGTTGAATATCATACATCCAGGAACATCCAGCCAGTAAGGGAACAGGATGGCTCTGAACCCAAGTTTAACTCCAAAGATCACATTCTACTCTCACGCTGCCTGTCCTGCCAGAAATCTGAAGGAGAGCTACGCTGTACCAGAAATATCCATCTCTGAAAACAAAAAACATAAACAGCATCCTCAACGACGGAAGCTCAACAGTGTAGCTATTTGGTTCCTGAAAGATTATGAGAACTAACTCATGAGGTCCTGCGTTAAGAAATCAGCATCCATCCGATCTGGGGGCCCAGGGTCCGGGGTGGGGGGAGGAGGGCGGAATCAAGCAGCAGATCCGAAAGAAAAGGAAATCCTCTCCTCATCCCATTTCTTTTGTCTCCAGACGGCCCAAGAGAAGAGGGGAGGGGAGAAAGGGGGACAGAAGTACCAACAATGGGGGGAGGGGACAACAGTGGGATATTCAAGAAGCCAGATCTATACATAAATTGCCACAACTCCCTTGTAGGGTGTCCATTGTACGCATTCACCCTCAGATAAAAGGGACAGTGAGCAGCGGAACAATGTGAGCCTCTGGAAATCCAGCCTTATCCCCACAAGCTACAAACAGGGAGCAATTCTTACTGGCTCGCCTCCATTTCACAAGGGCTGCAGCCCTGACAACAGGTGCATCCAACAGGGCAGGAGGGACGCATCTGCTGACCTGTAGTGACAAATACTGAGGTCCACCCACCTTGAGAGTGTAAGAACTGCATTTGCTCAACCTGTTGGCTTAAAACAAATGGAAAAGTATGAAGCCAAAACTCAATAAAGAGACAAGGGCATTCATCTGCGGAACTGCACAGGTGGGAGAGGCTCACACGGCAGACCCTGGCCCAGCACACTCACCTTTCAGTGCTTGTGGAGCAGGGGGCTAAGGGAGCAGAAGGGAGGAGGCAGATGTCACGTGGCACAGGATCCTGTCCTAGTGACTCTTCTGCGCTGTTCTCACTCTGGACTCCCAGCCCCATGCCACCCAAGTGTCCACATGCAAACAGTCCTACCTCGTGTCCTCTGGGTGCACTCTCTGCAGGTCAGAGGAGAATGACAAATAGTCAAGCTGGGAGAGGACAACGTCTTCTGTTGGGAAAGGTTACTTTCTAAGGGTTGTACTCTAAATTTCCCTACATTTACAGAAAGGATAGGACAGGAAGCTTTTAAGAATGAACAATTTCCCAATCAGAGTGTGTTGGTTTGAACTGGGGGAAGGGCAGTTAGGCTTCCAAGCGGCCCTGGTGTATATTTCCAGAATACGAAGAAGTGTTGTTCTCAGAAAGATACTAAAAGTCCACATGTTCATGGGATCTCTGCACCCCTACCTCCAGGCTGGGCTGCATTCTCAAACTGTCACCTCTTGAACCTCTTAAAAAGCAAAGCGCCAATAAATCAACTGTTTCACAGACTCAGACTCATATCTTGGGGGGGAAGCAAGGGGTCATTCTTGTAGACACTGAGTACACGGTGACCCCAGAGCATTCACAGTCTATTTCTCTGAGGCTGGGGCAGAACTCCCCAGCTACGATCAAAACCCCTCCTCCACTTGTGGCACTGCAAGGGCCTCTCAACCCCAGCACCATCTGGGGCCAGCCTCCTTTTCTGACAAGCCTTCCCAGCAGACTCCCCTGCAGCTGCCAGCCAGAGGCCCCTGCCCTATAGTGACTACACCTGTCTGTCTAAGGTCCAGGCTGCAGGTGAGTCCACCTAAGCTTACCAGTTAGACCAGGAACTTCCCCAGGGCCTAGTCTGCTCTGTACATGTCCCCCAAGATCTAACCCCTGAGGAAAGTCTCCTGATAAGAGGATCAGCAAACCTCATATAAAGAAAATACTCCAAGGCCCCAGCTACCCCCTCCTCAGTTATTTAGTTACTGCACAAAAGAAACCAAACACACAGATCCTTTGCCACTGTGGGGTAGTTTTCCGAGCTCATGCCTAGTAGTGCCCGAGGACCAGCATTTTTTTGTTATCATGAGTGAAGGGACAGAGAGGCACATCTTGGTGAAAAGGCTCTTGTCCCCAGAGTACCCACTACCCCATCCAGCAGCCAGCGTCCAGCCACTCCCCACCCAGGGCCAAGTACCCAGGCTCCTCCCTGCTCTGGATGAAGGCTACTGGCCCACCTAGGATGGGAGACAAAGGGCCAACCTCACTCTGGGCATGAAGAAAGAACATTCCATACCAGCCTGGGGCACTATGGTGCCAGCAGCCTCACCTTCTACATCCCTGCAGTACGCAGGGCAGGGAAAGAGACTACGACAGAGGATCACCGAAGAGAGAAGGGAAGGGGGTCAGGAATTTAAAAGTAAAGAGATGGAGGGGAAGAGGGAAATAAAGTGAAAAAAACAAAAAATATTTACTAGAACCTGAAATGCCTTTTAGGCACCCAGAAGCACCTACACTTCCCCCAGAGACTTGCATTGTGGATCCCTGATGCTTTGAAGTGTGAGGGGTTCCCTAAACGGTTCTCTCAAGCCCCTCATTTGCAAATAACTCATTGACAAGTTGTGCATTTTGACAAAAGATTGCACTAAAGCAGGGAAGAACCTACAGCCCCAGCTGGAAGGGGGATGCAACACTAGGCAGGCTCCCGAGGTCTTGGGGGGTGCGGGGGCGGATTGCACATACTCTGCTCTTTGCGCTTGGAGAGAGGAGGGATGGTAAAACCAGCGGCCTGAGGCCTGGCACTGTTCCCACCGCCCGGGTGTTCCCCCACCAGGGCCCAGCTCCTTCAATTGCAAGGGCTATTTTTACCCCTTCTAGGACTCAAAGAAGCTGGGTCTTTCTCCCTCAGGTTACTATATAGAGGATGTGCACTCCCAACAACAACGAGATGCTCTCCCCATCAGCCCGTCTTCACATCTGCAATACCACTCCTAGAAATTCAGCCCTTTGGGTCTTGAAGAGTGTAAGTAGCCACAAGTCCCAGGGAGGAGCTCTGCCTTAACCATAGACAGCTAACACCTGGGAATTAGTTTAGCCTAAACTTTCCAACCGCAATGATCTGCGAACAAGGGTCCTTCAACCATGAAACTCCGGTCGAAGACAAGGAGGCACAGCAGGCGAGGGGCTTCAGTGAGGAGCAGGGAGGGAGAGCAAGACTGTGACGCCCGACGCCCCAGTTTTGCCTAGGACGCCGGGGCTGCCGCCACTGCCCTATCTTCCCTGACTCGCGTTTAGGCTAGAAGGACTTTCACGTGGCACCTTCGCCCCCGCAGCTGGGAGAAGAGCCCACCTCTCTTCCTTGAAGGCTAGCGGCTATTTGCAGCCCTCAAATCAAAAGCGCCCCCTTCGGATGACGCCTATAGAGACAACGGCATAACTGTCCCCAAGCACCTCACCTTTCAAAAGAAAACCGTGCTGCCTGGAAACGCTGGGGTCGCCGCCTTACGCGCCACACCCCGCCCCAACTCCTCGCCGCACGTAGGAACCCCTCTCGAACAGTGGAGCCAGGGGCAGGCTCCCGAGGGAGGGTCCCGACCCCGGGACCCCCGCCCTCAAGGAATGACTCCCAGGGACCGCGCCGGGACAAAAGCGTGGGGCGGGCTCACTCACCCGCGCGGCGAAAGCGGCCCGGGAGCCGAGGCACGGCGCTCGGCGGGGGCGTCCCGGCCACCGGCGCGCAGCGCAGGTTCAGCGCTCAATCCGCCGCCGGCTGCGGACCGGGCGGCGCTGGGAGCCCGCGAGGCCAGTCCCGCACGGGACGGGGCGGGGCGAGGGTGAATAGCCGGCGAGAAAGCGAGCAAGTGGGAGAGCAAACGCGAGCGTGCTAGCGACTGAGAGCACGGCGCTCCGAGTCCAGACCCAAAAGGCCGCCTCTGGCTCACACGCGCTGATTTGCATGTCATTTGCATAGCGCTCTGGGAATGGACCTGCGGTCCTTCCGCCACGCCTACTCGCCCTCCTCCCACTGGTCGGGAGAGGAGAATCCGGAGCGGAACCGAGCGCTGGACGTCGGTTCACCTCGCCCTTCCCCCGCACCGCCCCAACTCCTCCTTGCACACCGGACTGGTGGCCTTCAGGGTGTTTTCTCATGTTTTCCCGTGGAAGACCACTTGATACACAAAAGAAGAACACACTGGAAAAACTCTGTAGACTTTAAAATTAATTTTTTCTTTGATATGGCTATCAAAAACAACAACGAATCGAGTAGATTTCCCCCAAATGAATGCAATTTTGGTTTTTGGACAAAGTATCGCGAAAAACTTGCTCATTTTCAAAATTGGACACAAGGTGCAATTTTGTTCTGCCTAGATAACACAGTCCTTAAAAAGGCGGGTTCTGGGGCTTCCTTGGTGGCGCAGTGGTTGAGAGTCCGCCTGCCGATGGAGGGGAGACGGGTTCGTGCCCCCGTCCGGGAAGATCCCACATGCCCATGCCGCGGAGCGGCTAGGCCCGTGAGCCATGGCAGCTGAGCCTGCGCACCTGGAGCCTGTGCTCCGCAACAGGAGAGGCCACAGCAGTGAGAGGCCCGCGTACCGCAAAAAAAAAAAAGGCGGGTTCTGGAGTTGAGAACCCTACCGCTTACTTTACAGCTGCAAAGTTTGGGGCAAGTTACTAATCTCTGTTACTCTGTCTTCTTATCTCTAAAATGGGACAATCTGCCTCATAGGAATGTAAAGGCTTCACTGAGATAAGCCAGGTAAAGTGCTTAGGATAGCGCCTAACAGTTACTTTTAAACGTGCGAGTATGATCTATATCTACTTAATGGAGAGGCAATCAGACCAAGGCGAGGCAAAAAAGGAAGGTAGAGGTAGAGGAAGAGGCTATAGATGGCAAAGAGAGAACGGCCTAAGATTAGAGACAGTCTCTCAAAGGTTCAGGCCAGGGTTCCCCCACCCAATTCTGCTGTTAGGCTAACCAGACCCAGCTCTGAGAAAGCATTTCTATATCTTATTTCCCCTCAGAAGATCCAGCTGTGAATGCAATTTGAAACGTTATCATGGGATGTTCTGGATAAATATTAAAAATGTTCAACTCAGCTACTTCTTAAAAAAAAAAAAAAATTGAATCTAAAGGAAGCAAAGTCTGTTCTGTGGTGGAGAGTCCCAGATTGGGAGACCTGAGTGTTAGACCTGGTTCTGGCACTAACTTCGTGGAGCTTGTGGGAGTCACCATCTCTGGCCCTCAGTTTTCTAATCTGGAAAATGAGGAAGCTCCTTGGGATGTTTTTTGTTTTTTTGTTTTTTTCAGGCATCTTCCAGCTCTAGCCCCAGGGTTCCTCTGATATTTTCCTTTGTTGTGTGTTAAGAATCCTTCATTGGTTTGGAGGATAACTATACAGCCTTTTCAAAATTAATATTTTTCCTCTTGCCTAATATTTAGTTTGCATCTGATATGAAATATTTTGTAGAGCTTCCTGATCTCTTCATTTGGACCCTTTCCTTCCCCCCCCAAACTGTTTATTCCAGGTAAAGGAGTACTTATTATGCTTTTTATAGTAAAATAAAACACAAGTACAGAAAAACCACACAAAACAAGTATATAGATTATATAGACTGGTGAATTTTTATGAGGCAAACATCCTTGTAGTCACCACCCAAGTCAGCAAATAGACCTCTGCCAGCCACCCCAGAAGCGTCTCCATGTGCCCCATCCCTATCCCTATCACTTTTGCTAGTTTCTTTACATAATTATCTCCCAAGTTGCATCCTGCCCATTTTTTTTTTTAACTTGATGTGCCTTTTAAGCCTTTTGTTACAATTTATCTGTTGAAGGACAGTAGACCTTTTGACCTGTGGAGTTTCCCACAGTCTGGGAACTGTACTTTTTATTTTTATTTTTATTTTTTTTTTGTGGTACGCGGGCCTCTCACTGCTGTGGCCTCTCCCGTTGCGGAGCACAGGCTCCAGACGCGCAGACTCAGCGGCCATGGCTCATGGGCCCAGCCGCTCCACGGCATGTGGGATCTTCCTGGACCGGGGCACGAGCCCGAGTCTCCTGCATCGGCAGGCGGACTCTCAACCACTGCGCCACCAGGGAAGCCCTGAGAACTGTATTTTAATAGGGTACTTCAGCATATTCCTCTGTCCTCTGCATTTCTTGCAAACTGGCAACTGCCCCAGAGGTTTCACCAGTCTGAGGTTCCATCTGTCTGGCAAAACTGCAGATGGTGGTGTGTTCTTTCATCAGGAGGTTGGTAATGTCTGGTTTTGCTCTTTTTCTTTTGAGGCTAGCAGGTGTTCATGCTGAATTCCGAGAACCCTGAATTAAGTCATTGAGGGTTGCAAAATGGTGATATTTTAATTCTATAATTTTGTTTTTATTTTTTAGCTGAATAAGTTTATAAGGAGATGTTTCCTCTCATCCAGTATTTTGTTACCATGAGATAAGTTCTTAAGAGAAAATTTGGGTAAATACTTGCTTTTTTCTTTTAATTTACCAGTTTCCAAGATAATGAATTGGTTCTCTGTCATCCTCAAAAGGTGACTTAATTAGGTTTCTTAGTGTCAATATAATTCATGGATTTACATCTAGTTGATGTGTTTCAATCTACTGTAATTCTAATCTTTATTAAAGCTCAAACTGTCCAATCTTTGGCCAGTAGGTATCTTCCTTTCTACCTAGTATGACAAGATGTTCCAGGCTCATTTTGTACATTTGCTGCTCCAGACCTGGAATCAGCCATTTCTCCAAAAGAAGCACTAATTACCTTTATTTATTGATACCTTTATTGATATGGACACTAGGGGGTGTTCATTGCTACTAGGTTGGTAACTGTTTCTAGGTCTTTTCAATAGGTAAAATTGGGATAGAATACTTCATGAGTTCATGTTACTATTTCTAATTCAATTTCAGGACTACAGTGTTTTCAATTAACCCCTTCTAAATTACATCAGGATCTCAGAAGAAATTCCACATGGAGAATTCCAGTTCTCAAGAATTTACGGATCCACCAGAGGGCAGACAGCAGAAGCAAGAAGAACTACAATCCTGCAGCCTGTGGAACAAAAACCACATTCACAGAAAGATAGACATGGTGAAAAGGCAGAAGGCTATGTACCAGATGAAGGAACAAGATAAAACCCCAGAAAAACAACTAAATGAAGTGGAGATAGGCAACCTTCCAGAAAAAGAATTCAGAATAATGGTAGTGAAGATGATCCAGGGCCTCAGAAAAAGAATGGAGGCAAAGATCAAGAAGATGCAAGAAATGTTTAACAAAGACCTAGAAGAATTAAAGAACAAACAAACAGAGATGAACAATACAATAACTGAAATGAAAACTACACTAGAAGGAATCAATTGTAGAATAACTGAGGCAGAAGAACGGATAAGTGACCTGGAAGACAGAATGGTGGAATTCACTGCTGCAGAACAGAATAGAGAAAAAAGAATGAAAAGAAATGAAAACAGCCTAAGAAACCTCTGGGACAACATTAAACGCAACAACATTCTCATGATAGGGGTCCCAGAAGGAGAAAAGAGAGAGAAAGGACCCGAGAAAATATTGAAGGGATTATAGTTGAAAACTTCCCTAACATGGGAAAGGAAATAGCCAGCCAAGTCCAGGAAGCACAGAGAGTCCCATACAGGAGAAACCCAAGGAGAAACATGCCGAGACACACAGTAATCAAATTGGCAAAAATGAAAGGCAAAGAAAAATTATTGAAAGCAGTAAGGGAAAAACAACAAATAACATACAAGGGAACTCCCATAAGGTTAACAGCTGATTTCTCAGCAGAAACTCTACAAACCAGAAGGGAGTGGCATGATATACTTAAAGTGATGAAAGGGAAGAACCTACAACCAAGATTACTCTACCTGGCAAGGATCTCATTCAGATTCGATTGAGAAATCAAAAGATTTACAGATAAGCAAAAGCTAAGAGAATTCAGCACCACCAAACCAGCTCTACAACAAATGCTAAAGGAACTTCTCTAAGTGAGAAACACAAGAGAAGAAAAGGACCTACAAAAACAAACCCAAATCAATTACCAAGAAAATGGTAATAGGAACATACATATCGATAATTACCTTAAATGTGAATGGATTAAATGTTCCAACCAAAAGACACAGGCTCACTGAATGGATACAAAAACAAGACCCGTATATATGCTGTCTACAAGAGACCCACTTAGGACCTAGGGACACATACAGACTGAAAGTGATGGGATGGAAAAAGATATTCCATGCCAATGGAAATCAAAAGAAAGCTGGAGTAGCCATACTCATATCAGATAAAATAGACTTTAAAATAAAGAATGTTACAAGAGACAAGGAAGGACACTACATAATGATCAAGGGATCAATCCCAGAAGAAGATATGACAATTATAAATATATATGCTCCCAACATAGGAGCACCTCAATACATAAGGCAACTGCTAACAGCTATAAAAGAGGAAATTGACAGTAACACAATAATAGTGGGGGACTTTAACACCTCACTTACACCAATGGACAGATCATCCAAACAGAAAATTAATAAGGAAACACAAGCTTTAAATGACACAACAGACCAGATAGATTTAATTGATATTTATAGGACATTCCATCCAAAAACAGCAGATTACACTTTCTTCTCAAGTGCACATGGAACATTCTCCAGGATAGATCACATCTTGGGTCACAGATCAAGCCTCAGTAAATTTAATAAAATTGAAATCATATCAAGCATCTTTTCTGACCACAAGGCTATGAGATTAGAAATCAATTATGTGGAAAATCCATAAAAACACAAACACATGGAGACTATACAATATGTTGCTAAATAACCAAGAGATCACTGAAGAAATCAAAGAGGAAATAAAAAAATACCTAGAGACAAATGACAGTGAAAACATGATGATCCAAGACCTATGGGATGCAGTTCTAAGAGGGAAGTTTATAGCAATACAAGCCTACCTCGAGAAACAAGAAAAATCTCAGATAAACAATCCAACCTTACACCTAAAGGAACTAGAGAAAGAAAAACAAACAAAACCCAATGTTAGCAGAAGGAAAGAAATCATAAAGATCAGAGCAGAAATAAATGAAATACAAACAAAGAAAACAATAGCAAATATCAATAAAACTAAAAGTTGGTTCTTTGAGAAGATAAACAAAATTGATAAGCCCTTAGCCAGACTCATCAAGAAAAAGAGGGAGAGGACTCAAATCAATAAAATTAGAAATGAAAAAGGAGAAGTTACAACTGACAATGCAGAAATACAAAGCGTCCTAAGAGACTACTACAAGCAACTCTATGCCAATAAAATGGACAACCTGGAAGAAATGGACAAATTCTTAGAAAGGTATAACCTTCCAAGACTGAACCAGGAAGTAATAGAAAATATGAACAGACCAATCACAAGTAATGAAATTGAAACTGTGACTAAAAATCTTCCAACAAACAAAAGTCCAGGACCAGATGGCTTCACAGGTGAATTCTATTAAACATTTAGAGAAGAGCTAACGCCCATCCTCTCAAACTCTTCCAAAGAATTGCAGAGGAAGGAACACTCCCAAACTCATTCTATGAGGTCACCATCACCCTGATACGAAAATCAGACAAAGATCCTACAAAAAAAGAAAATTACAGACCAATATCACTGATGAATATAGATGCAAAAATCCTCAACAAAATATTAGCAAACAGAATCTAACAACACATTAAAAGGATCATACACCATGATCAAGTGGGATTTATCCCAGGGATGCAAGGTTTCTTCAATATACGCAAATCAATCAATGTGATACACCATATTAACAAATTGAAGAATAAAAACCATATGATCATCAAAAAGAAAAACTTTTATATATTAGCAAATAAAATCCAGTAAAAAAAAAAAGATTTATATATAAAGTAATTGACCAAGTAATGTTTATATCAGGAGTGCAAATTTGGTTTTACATTTGGAAATACATTTCACCATATTAACAGAATAAAGGAGAAAATCCATATGATCATCTAAATAAAGACAGGAAAAAACATATAACAAAAATTTAACAACAAATTGATAA
The DNA here is from genome assembly GCF_011762595.2 of Tursiops truncatus. Taxonomy (NCBI): domain Eukaryota; kingdom Metazoa; phylum Chordata; class Mammalia; order Artiodactyla; family Delphinidae; genus Tursiops; species Tursiops truncatus. Next base: position 74,916,801 of record NC_047037.1, on the reverse strand, counting down.
GAAACACTATCACCAAATTAGGAACAGAACTTCCTCAATCTGATAAGGAACTTCTACAGAAAAATATAGCACTGACGCCATGCTTAGTTATCACACTGTATGTTTTTGCTATAAAATTTGGCACACGGCAAGATTGTCCTCTCTCATCACTCTTATTCAACATTTCAGCAATAATGTGTAAAAAAGAATTAAAAGACATTCAGACTGAACAGGAAGAAGCAAAGGTGTCTTTATTTGTAGATTTCATAATTGTTATTTTAAAAATGCTAAGAAATACACACCAAAACTATTATATTTAATAAATAAATTTACCAACATTAGAGAACAATAGGTTAATATACAAAGAGTAATTTTATTTTTATTTACTAGCAATAAACAATTGGAGATAAAACCTATTGAAAAAAAAGAATTTATTTACTACTTTGTTTTATTTCATATTAAACACACAACAATCACAAAGTAACAATATTAATACTATCATCACCAATTCTAATTGTTGAAAACAGTTAATTTTTGCATATATTATCCATTTTATTATAGTTGGGCTCTAATAGTTGTCAGCCTCTATAGCTAGCCCGTGTGTACTATAATCTTCCTCATTTAGCCCTCATTTAATCTTTTTTTTTTTTTTTTTGGCCATGCCACACGGCATGCGGGATCTTAGTTCCCCAAACAGGGATTGAACCCATGCCCCCTGCAATGGAAGCATGGAGTCTTAACCACTGGACTGCCAGGAAATTCCCAGCCCTCATTTAATCTTAGTTCCATAGGTAAATATATATTTAATCCTCATCATAAATTCCTTATGTCTCTCTAATCTAGCCATTTTGGTTGTCTGAAAGCTTGTCCTCTGTAGATTCCTTAGAATGGGCTTATGGAAAGAGTATTCCCTGAGTTTTTTTATGTTGATTACAATATATCTATGCCATTTATACTTGAAGGTCAATTTTACTGGATATTTTACTTGACTTGCATTTTCTTTCCTTGAAAATCTTAAATATGTTTTGACACTTACTTATGGCATAAAGAATTGCTGTTAAAAAGTCTGATAGTCTACTTTTCTATCCCTTTTAAGTTATATGCTCTTTTTGCATAGATACTTAAAGAACTTTATCTTTTTTCATTAAAGTCCAGTGATTTTACTAGAATATGTATATTGATTATTCTGGTTTGCTATTTCTCAGGTAGACAGTGTGTTCTTTTAAAATGTAGCTTTAAACATATATATTAAATTTCTCTATATTTACATTATATATTTAATTTTAGGAAAGTTTTTCTGTAATTATAATTTTTAATATTTGTTCTGTTCCCTTGCTTTAAATTGCTTCCCTGGGAACTTCCATCATCTGTATGTTGGACCTCTTTTGCCTGTCTCCAATATTTCTTCCTTTCCCTCAAATACTTTGAATTTCCTTCTTCATTTCTTTTTTTTAAATTAATTAATTTTTATTTTTGGCTGCCTTGGGTCTTCATTGCTGCGCACGGGCTTTCTCTAGTTGTGGTGAGTGGGGGTTACTCTTCGATGTGCTGTGTGGGCTTCTCGTTGCAGTGGCTTCTCTTGTTGTGCAGCACGGGCTCTAGGTGCGTGGGCTTCAGTAGTTGTGGCACACAGGCTCAGTAGTTGTGGCGCATGGGCTTAGTTGCTCTGTGGCACGTGGGATCTTCCTGGGCCAGGGCTCGAACCCATGTCCCGTGAGTTGGCAGGCAGAGTTTTAACCACTGTGCCGCCAGGGAACCCCCCTTCATTTCTTTTTGATTTTAAAATTTTCTCTCCTTTTCACCTTCTCTTTCAATGTTTTGTTTGTTGTGTTTCTTTGCTTTTGTGTCACTTATACTTTAATCTTCATTTCTCAATTTTTTTTTTTTTTACTATTCTAATTCTTTGAATTCTGATCCAATTTCTGAGTTTCTCTAATTCTGATGTATGTTGTTCTTATGTCACTTTCTCAATGACTTTCAGCTCTCTTAGGACATTAGAGCTTTGATTTGTTTTTTGAGCATATCTTTCTGGCAGGTATTCATTGTAGGGATGTTAATCTGATCTGATCCTTATTCCCTTTTTTTTCCTTAGTTTTGCTGGAGAGTTGACTTTGACTCTTTTCTGTTGTTCATTTTAACATGAATTTTATTTTCCTGAACTTCTAGAAGGAGATTTAATCCAGATAGCTTTTTTTTTTGTGTATGTGGTACGCGGGCCTCTCACTGCCGTGGCCTCTCCCGTTGCGGAGCACAGGCTCCGGATGCACAGGCTCAGCAGCCATGGCTCTTGGGCCCAGCCGCTCCGTGGTATGTGGGATCTTCCCAGACCCGGGCACAACCCACATCCCCTGCATCGGCAGGCAAACTCTCAACCACTGAGCTACCAGGGAAGCCCCAGATAGCTTTTTTAACTTCACAGAACTCTCCATTTTGTTGTTTCTGTGGAATGTTAAAAAAAATTTTGGTGGCTGGACTTCTGAGATTTCCTGGCTTTGCTCCTCTCACTCACTTTTATCTGGCTCTTCCTTTTCCTTCAACTCTGTTTTCCCTATCATGTCAATTTTTTTTCACTTTTTAAAAATTGTGGCAAAATATACGTAAGATATACCATTTTAACCATTTTTAAATGTACAATTTAGTGACATTAAGTACATTCACAGTGTTGTATAACCACCACCATTATGTATTTCCAGACTTTTTCATCATCCCAAACGGAAACTCCATGTACATTAAGCAATAACTCCCCATACCCCCTTCTCTCCAGTCTGTGGTAACCTCCATTCTACTTCCTGCTTCTATCAATGTTCCTAATCTAATAGATACCTCATATAAGTGGAATTATACAATATTTGTCCTTTTGGTGTTGTTATTTCATTTAGCATAAAACAAGGGTCATCTATATTGTACCATGTATCAAAACTTCATTTCTTTTTATAGCTGAATAATAATATTCCATTGTATGTATAAACCAAATTTTGTTTATCCATTCATCTAGTGATGGCTGCTTGAATAGTTTCCACTTTTTGGCTATTATGAATAATGACATTATGAATATTGGCATACAAGTATCTGTTTGAGTCCCTGTTTTCAACTCTGTTGGGTATATATCTAAGAGTGGAATTGCTGGGTCATATGATAAGTCTCTTTATAACTTTTTGAGGAACAACCAAACTATTTCCATAGTGTCTGTACCATTTTACATTCCCACCAACAATGCACAGAGGTTCCAAATTCTCAACATCCTTACCAATGTTTTTGAGATTTCTTATTTGACCTATGTGTTATCTAGAAGCATATTGTTTAATCTCCAAGTATTTGGGGGCATTTCCCAGCTATCTTTCTGTTATTGGTTTCTAGTTTAATTCCATTGTGGTCTGAGAGCAGACATTGTGTGGTTTTTATTCTTTTGAATTTAAGGTGTGCTTTAAGGTCCAGAATGTGGTCTATCTTGGTGAATGTTCCATGTGAGTTTGAGAAGAATGTGTATATTTCTGTTGTTAGATGGTCTATAGATGTCAATTTTTTTCCAGTTGATTGATGGTGTTGTGAATTCAACTATGTCCTTACTGATTCTACCTGCTGACTTATCTATTTTTGATAGAGAGGTGATGAAGTCTCCTACTGTAATAGTGGATTCATCTATTTCTCCTTGTAGTTCTATCAGTTTTTGCCTCGTGTATTTTGTTGCTCTGCTGTTACACACATACATGTTAAGGATTATTATGTCTTCTTGGAGAATCGACCCCTTCAGCACTATTTAATGCCCTTCTTTATCCCTAACTTTCATTGCTCTGAAATCTGCTTTGTCTGAAATTAGTATAAATACTCCTGCTTTTCTTGATTAGTGTCAGAATAGTATATCTTTTTTTTTTTTTTTGTGGTACGCGGGCCTCTCACCATTGCGGCCTCTCCTGTTGTGGAGCACAGGCTCCGGACGCGCAGGCCCAGCGGCCATGGCCCACGGGCCTAGCCGCTCTGCGGCATGTGGGATCCTCCCAGACCGGGGCACAAACCCGTGTCCCCTGCATCGGCAGGCGGACTCTCAACCACTGCGCCACCAGGAAAGCCCAGAATAGTATATCTTTATCCAACCATTTACTTTGAATTTGAATGTGTCATATTTAAAGTGGGTTTCTTGTAGACGGCATAGAATTGGGTCCTGTTTTTTGATCCACTCTGACAATATCTGTCTTTTAAGTTGGTGCATTTAGACCATTGACATTCAAAGTGATTATTGGTATAGTTGGGTAATAAGCTACCATATTTCTTACTATGTTCTATTTGTTATCCTTGTTCTTTTCTTTGATACTCACTGTGAGAACCAACTTTAGGTATTGGAGGTGAAGCACAAAAGTGCAGGCCACTTCCCCACTCCATGTCTGGGTGTCTCTAAATTTTTTAACTCTTAGACTCCTCTACACTGAGCTTCCATCAATTTGTCAATTGATGTCAATTTGACAATTGTCAATTTGTCAATCCAGGTTTTTCCTCCCCTGGCGCTCATTCCTGCAGAGGTGTCTGTTCATGGGTTTTTGCAGTAAGCTGTGATCCTTTGTCTCCATCTGTTTGTCTCTCCAATATTGGAAGCAATGGTTTGCCCTGTGAGATCACTTCTCTTACAGATCTAAGAAGTGTTGTTAATTTTTCAGTTTGTTCAGCTTTTTATGTGTTGTCAGGGTGGAGATGTCCATACTTCTTACATTCCAGACCAGAAACTAGAAGTCTCTCATCAACATTTTAAGTTTTCTGGGATTTTTTTTCTTTCTTTTTTTTTTATAATAGCCATCTTAGCAGTTGTGAAGTATATCCCATTGTGGTTTTGATTTGCCTTTCCCTGATGACTAATGATGTTAAGCATATTTTCATGTGCTTATTGGCCATTTGTATATCTTCTTTGGAGAAATGTCTTTGAATTATTTTGCCCCTTTTTAAATTAGATTGTTGTTTTTTTTTTATCATTGAGTTTTAGGGGTTCTTTATATATTCTGGATACTAATCCTTTGTTGGATATATGATTTGCAAATATTTTCTCCCATGCTGTGGGTTGCCTTTTCACATCATTGTGTCCTATGATGCCAAAAGTTTTAAATTTTGATGAGATTCAATTTATCTATTTTTTCTTTTGTTGCCTGTGATATTGATGCCATACTTAAACTATTGTCAAATCCAAGGTCATGAAGATTTTCTCCTATGTAAGAATTTTATAGTTTTAGCTATTGCATTTAGGTCTTTAATCAATTTTGAATTAATATTTGTAAATGGGGTACGGTAAAGGTCCAACTTCATTCTTTTGCATGTGGGTATCTAGTTTTCTCAGTGCCATTTGTTGACAAGACTGTTTTTTCCCCATTGAATGGTCTTGGCAGTCTTGTCAAAAATCAATTGGCCATATATGCAAGGGTTTATTTCTGGACTGTCTATTGTATTCCATTGGTCTATATGTCTGTCCTTATGCCATCCCACACTGTTTTGATTATTGGGAGTTTTGTATTACGTTTTAAAATCATGAAATGTGAGACCACCAACTTTGTTCATCTTTTTGAGATTGTTTTGGTTATTTGGGGGTCCCTTGAGATGTCATATGAATTTTAGGACCTTTTCCCCCCCCATATTTGCAAAAAAACATCGAGATTTTGAGAGAGATTGCATTGAATCTGTAGATTGCTTTGGATAGTATTGTCATCTTAATAATATTAAGCCTTCCAGTCCACAAACACAAGATGTCTTCTCATTTATTTTCTTTCTTTTCTTCTTTCATTTCTTTTTGTAATGTTTTGTAGTTTTTGGTGTAAAAGTCTTTCACCTCCTTGGTTAAATTTATTTCTAACTACTTTATTCATTTTTGATGCTATTGAAAATGGAATTGTCTTCTTAATTTACTTTTCTGATTGCTCATTCCTAGCATATAGAAATGCAACTGATTTTTGCTTATTGATTTTGTATCCTGCCCTATTATGACAATTTTATTCCACTTCCAAAAATTTATCCTTAATGTGAAGTCCTGTCCTAAAAGGGAATCCTGGCTGGTCAGTTTTAAGAGTTAATGGGGGCTGGACTGTACCAGTCCTTATAAACTATGGCTAATGACTAGAGATCAAGAGGGTTTGCATAAAGTTATTGGAAATATATCACTTAACCTGAAAAATACCATGGTCCAAACACACAAACCTAGTGCACGATGGCTGATTTGTCAAGATTAAATAAGTCAGCTTCAGAGAGAAATTTTTCTGTTTGTCCCCTTTGATGTCCTGAAATAATGCAAGTTAGCCCCATCGCCCCACAGCAAGACACTAGTTGTAGAAAATATTCCTTTGCTTGATGGGGATGGGGTTTCCATTTATTTTTTCTGCCTTCCTAGGAAGTTTAATCTGCAAGTCCTGGCCTCCATCTGTCTGTGCACATCCTCTGCACTTCCTTCCTGTCTTTGGATCCCTTCTCTGGCCTGGTCGTCTTCATTGCTGGGCCCTTATTAGGAAAGCCAAAGGAGAAAGAAAGGGAAGAAAGAGAAGGTAAAATATAATTGATTAATCTCTGACAAGTGTCAAATATTAAATAGCTCACCTTAGTTTATGAATTCATTAAATCCACCTAGATCAGCATTAGTGGATTAAGGTTAAACTCAGTTTTCTGCATAATGAGAATCTGTGGCCAGATGATATCATCTATTAAAAATCCTTTGTTTTTCAGAAATGGAGGTTAGAGAGTAAGTCATACATTTCCACCTCAAATTTGTTGTGTGAAGGGAGTATAGTTTAGTGCTAAGATCTTCTGAGTCAGCCACTTGGTTTGCATGGCAGCTTTGTCATTAACTAGTTGTGTGACCTTGGACAAGTAAATTCTTCTGGGCCTTAATTTCCTAATTGTTAAAAAATGAGATACAAACGAAATAAACCCTGTCTACTTCATGGTGTTGTTTTGAAACTTGAATGAGAAGATGCACTGCAAATCATATTAACTCTGGCCTCCAGTGGGCTAAAATTCTTTCCATTATCTATGAATACACAAAGTGAATGAAGGAGTATATTTATTGTAATTATTTATCTGTGGAAATAAACAACGACAAAAAGGTATTCATTGCAAAACCAAAACAATCAAACAACATCATAACAGCAAAATGGCATTTCTAAGAGGGAAAAAACAAACAGAAGAAAAACTTCCTTGGGAAATTTTTACCCTGGATTATCCCAGCATGTTTTATAATGGTCTCCTACATGTCCATGTACCCACTAGAAAAACTGGCTAATTAAGTCAAGAGCCCTCACGTGAGGGCTGACATTAGGATGTTGGCTAAAACAGCAACATTCCAGATTCCTCTTCTTTGTGGGTCTTCCAGGGCTCATCTGGTTCCCTCCCCCAACCTCTTAGCAAGACCTTACCTAAATGATCTTAGAGAGATGCATATCCACCTTTCCTTCCTGATAATATGAGAAGGAGCTTTCAATTCAATTACAAGTTCCAGTGACTGGACAGTCTGTCTAAAAAGTTCTTTCTTATGCCTTTAGAATCTTCATGCTGCCAATAAAATTCCATTCAAATCATGTTAGTGACAAAAATTCTAAATACTATAAATAAATTTAACAAGATAGACTCAAAATCTATATTGAAACAAACTGAGGGAAAAAACTATTAAAAGACACAAAATAGGATTTTAATAAATTGAAAGTCATATCATGTTCCTAGAAGGAAAGACAATAAAAAACTGTTAATTCTACAAATTTTAATATATAAATTTAATGTAGTTCCAATTAGAATTCCAACAAGGTTTTTCTTGGAATTAGATAAAATGATTCTAAAATTCAATAGAAAAAGAATGCCAAAGAATAGTTAACACAACTATAAAAATGTAAGAAAAGACAGAGTGGGTGTGTACAGGGGCTTACTAAGATATCAGTTGTACTATAAAGTTTATGTATTCAAATCAATATGGCATTAGTAAGGGTGTATAAAAATGTATTTGTGGAACAGAATAAATAATTGATAATTATATTACAGTGGCTATTGTTTGTGTGCCAAACTGGTAGTTCAATGGGAAAAAGATGAATTCTTTTTTTTTTTAAAGTGCAGTCATAACAGGCTACCCATCTGAAAGAAAATAAAAATGGACTACTATATTATACTAAATTCAAAAGTAAACTACAAATGGATTAAAGATTTTAATGTAAAAGAAAAATATTTTTAAACTTGAAGAAAACTGTCTACGAGATTATATGTACAATCTATGGTTTGGGGAGACTTTCCTTACCAAGAACTAAGAAACTATAAAATAAAAACAAGCATATTTGACCATATACAAATAATTTTTTTTTGTTTGTTTGTTTTGGCAAAAGATACTAAGACAGTTAGTTGCAATCAATATGTCTGGAAAAATGTTTGTGCTACTATATTCTCACAAAGGATTACTTTCTATACAAAGCACCCTTAAAAATTGGTAAGACAAAATCAACAATGGGAATAGAAAATTGTGCAAAGGATACAGACAAACAATTCACTAGTGAGTAAAGCCAAAGGGCCCAACAAACACATGAGTATGGTCAAATTCATTCATATGGTAGAAATCAGGGAAATAAAAATGAAAGTAACATAAAATTGCTTGACACCCATCACACTGGCAAACACAAAAACAGCCATAGCAAAGCTTCCACTGATCAAATGTGGGACAATTTAAGTACCAATAAGAGTCATAACAACAGTGGATTAAAACACATCAAATAAATTTAATCCATGAATTCATAACGATACTGAAAAACAATTCACCACTGAAGGATACTAGGGAACCAATTCATTATTTTGAAAACTGGTAAGTAACTGGAAAGAATTAAGCATTTTTCTTATTTATGTAAATGAACTGTTAGGCAACCAAATAGCAGATGGGAGGGAGTTTTTCTTTATAGATGTATTCTGTGTCACAAATGAAAAAGGATAGAGTTGGACGGTCATCATTTTGCAACCCTAATGGATCTGGACATTGACAATCAGTGGTTGCTAACATCACAAAGGGAGAGACAACCAGACATTATGTGAGTCCCAGTAGAGGAACAGACACCATCTATGAATTATTCTTGTCATAAAGGTCAAACCTGAATTTGACCAAGCCTCTAGATTCCACTACCAATTCACAGGAAATAACTAGGATAACATTCCACTACAACATAGGGATGCAACCTACAAAATTCAGACTGCAAGAAACTTCACGGCACTGACAACTGAGATCTTTTAACAAATAAATTGTAAGGAACAAAAAGATGGAGGGAGAGACTATAAATTAAATGACACATAAAACACTTTAATTCGTTGCAATTTGTAGGCCTTATTTGAATCCTTACTCAAATAAAATGTAAACACTGGCTGAATATTTAATGAATAATTATTGTTAATTTTTTAGATATTATAATAATATTGTGTGATTTTATCTTTTAGACATACTTTTTTTTTTTTTTTTTTTGCGGTACGCAGGCCTCTCACTGTTGTGGCCTCTCCCGTTGCGGAGCACAGGCTCCGGACACGCAGACCCAGCGGCCATGGCTCACGGGCCCAGACGCTCCACGGCATGTGGGATCTTCCCGGACCGCGGCACGAACCCGTGTCCCCTGCATTGGCAGGCGGACTCTCAACTACTGCGCCACCAGGGAAGCCCTAGACATACATTTATACTTATATTTATAAATGAAATAATATGGCATCTGGAATTTGCTTTAAAATAACATAAAACAGGGGGAATTAGGGACAGAATCAGCCATGGCAGATGGCGGTTGAGGCTGCCAGATAGGAACATGATAATTCATTATATTATCTGCCTACTTTGTGCATGTTTGAAATTCTCCACAATAAAAAGCAAACACACACACACACACACACACACACACACACACACACACACCCAAGCCATCGTTCCTATTGCTGACTGCGTGGTATGCATGAAGGCAATTCTCACACATGGCTGGCAGAAATGTAAAGTGTTACAACCTTTGCAGAAGGCAATTTGGCAAGATCTATTTTTTAAAATACATATATCCTTTGTCCCAGAAATTCTACTCCTGGGGCCCTATTCCTCAGGAATAGAAGTAGAAATCCACAAAGCCACATTACAGGTATGTTTACTGTGAAACTGTTCATAGGGGAACCCAATCTACAGCCATCTACAGTCTACAGCAGATTTGGTAGACTGGTCCACACTCCCTCTAGTTCACCCTTTTCTTATGTGTCTTTCTATTTTGCAGAGGCTGAAAAACTAAAGACATGGTTCCCAGACTGCCTTGAAGCTAGTGTTCTAGACTGTGATTTAATTTCACCAGTCAGATGTACTAGTGCAGCTCTGACAGATGCAGTATGGGTCTGGAGTCAAAAGTTCTGGCGGTAGCTTCCTACCCCCCCAAGTTGCAGGTAGGGTGTCATGATTCTGGAACCTGCAGCTGGGACAGCAACTTCCTGACTGTTTGGATGTTGTAGTTCCCTTGGGGGGCAGGTTCTTTGGGACCGTTGTGGGAGTCATCCCTGGAGGCCCAGCCTAGAGCCTGCTATATGGGTCCCTCTAATGATTTACTAAGTCCCAAATTTCCTACATTAAATCATTTTCTACTTAAAATAACTAGTTTCTGTTATATACAACTGATCCAAATTATTGAATAAATTGTAGTATTACAACTCCATATCATAGAATATTAAAAGAATGAATTAGGTCCATATAAATGACATACTAGTCATCTAGAGGGATTTTCATAGGTACTTCTAAGTGTGAGAAAATAAAAATACAGAAAAATGAGTATCTTATGACCCATTTTTGCAAAACAATGATCAACTCCCTGAAATTTCTATAAATACAAGGATCCATATAGGATTTTATGAGCATGGAGAAAATACTGGTTATGAATATAGGTTACAGGTGTGTGGCTAGGGAATACAAAAGGGGCTAATATGGGGATAGGAGGTGTAGAATGAATGTTGGTGAAAAAAAGCAAGCATGATATGATCTTACACATATACATTATTTGGTCAAAATAAAAATTAAGCGACACATAGGTTTGAAGTAGAAGCTTAATAGGAATCAAAGCAGAGAGAAAAACAAATTACAAGGAAATATTTGAAGAAATAATGACTGAGAATTTTCCAGAATTAGAAAAGGATGTAAGATCACTGATTTAAAGAGCTCATAGAGCACTAACAGGATTCATTAAAAACAAAAACAAAACACTGTCATATTCATTAGAGTGAAATTTAAGATCATCAAAGCCAGAGAAAATTTTAAAGGCTTCCAGAGAGGAAAATTATATCACCTTGAAAGCAACAAGGCTCTGGTCCATGACAGTCTTCCTCAGAGCCACTGGGAGCCAGAAGGCAACAGTGTAATGTGCAAAGTGCTGAAGGAAAACAAGTTTGAACCTAGGATTTTATATCAAAGCCACTATGTTTTAAATCTGATATTCCCTCATCCTACTGTCAATTTTGCCTTCGTTTCTGAGGTGGCTTAATCTTTTCCTTCCATTTCTTTCCTAAACTCTGCCAGCTTCTGCTTCATTTCCTCCTGCTGTCTCATCGCCTTGTCCCTAAGTTTTTGCTTCTCTGTTCAATGTTCTTGATTTTAATAAATATTCGTTAAAATCAGTTTTAAAAGTTCATGGCCAGAGATTTCCCTGGTGGTCCAGCAGTTACGACTCTGTGCTCCCAATGCAGGGAGCCCGGGTTCGATTCCTGGTCAGGGAACTAGATCCCGCATGCTGCAACTAAAGATCCTAAGACCTGGCACAGCCAAAAAAAATTTTTTTAAGTTAAAAAATTAAAAAAAAAAAAAAAAAGGTTCATGCCCAAATATTTAGTCAAAACTTTAAGGCAACTTTTTTTTTTTTTTTTTTTTTTTTGTGCGGTACACGGGCCTCTTCACTGTTGTGGCCTCTCCCATTGCAGAGCACAGGCTCTAGATGCGCAGGCTCAGCGGCCTTGGCTCATGGGCCCAGCCGCTCCGCCATGTGGGATCTTCCCAGACCGGGAACCCGTGTCCCCTGCATCGGCAGGCGGACTCTCAACCACTGCGCCACCAGGGAAGCCCTATGGCAACATTTTTTTGATGTTTTTATTTACTTATTTTAAAATTTATTTTTGGCTGCATTGGGTCTTTGTTGCTGCACACGGGATTTCTCTAGCTGCGGCGAGCAGGGACTACTCTTCCTCACGGTGCGCGGGCTTCTCATTGTGGTGGCTTTTCTTGTGGAGCACAGGCTCTAGGCACGTGGGCTTCAGCAGTTGTGGCAGGCAGGCTCAGTAGTTGTGCTCGCGGGCTCTAGAACACAGGCTCAGTAGTTGTGGTGCACGGGTTTAGTTGCTCTGTGGCATGTGGGATCTTCCTGGACCAGGGATTGAACCCATGTTCCGAGCATTGGCAGGCAGATTCTTAACCACTGTGCCACCAGGGATGTCCTTGATAAGGCTTTTAATTTAGTTTTATTTTTCTATTTCTTTTCTCTTTTCTTTCCTCAAAAAATTCTAGTATAGATCCTCTGCTGGTCCTTCTTGATGACTGATTTTTTTTTTTGAAGCAGATAAGGAAGGTTTTCCTGGATCAGCTATTTGCAGAATGCTTGTGTATAAGAAGGGTTGGAATTTTCCTTAATCTTCAGTTTTGTGCAGTGATTTGTTTAGCGTTACTTCTCTACATGGCAATAGGCATCTATATTTTCCCCCCAACATAAAGCTTATCGAACTTCTTTCCATTGTCGTAAACTAAGGATTTACAACGTTTCCCTCTGGGCGAGCTGTTCATCATTAAGAAGCGTACTCTGCTAGCTCTTTCTGCTACCTGGAACCCATAGCATCCCCTCTCTGTTTCTTATCATATGTACCCTGCTTGATAACTACTGCTTCTGGCAGTTCTTCTAGCTCATCTGTGACTTGGTTTTAGAGCTGCCTCCTAGTTTTCCTCACAAATGGCATTTGTACTTCTCTTGTTTTTGATTTCTACAAAAGAAGGGGAAAGGACAACTTTACACTTCCATCTTCACATTGAAATCCAATGGAAACTATAGTTTAAATGTGAGGGTGACAAAAAAAAATATTCGAGTCCTCAGAAAGTCACCACACAAAGATACTCTTTAAAAGTGATATCATCAAAAAAAAAAAAAAAAAGTGATATCATCTAGAAGAAAAATAAATATGGAGGACACCTAAGAGATGAGTATTAGAGGAAAAGAGAAAGAACAGCAACCCAAAGCTAAAATTCTATATGACACCAACATGGTGTGAGTGTCCATCAGCACTATGTGTCTAGTTCCTTTGGTTGCAAACCATCTCCTCGGAAGTTGTAGCATTTTGAGCTGGAGAGTCTTTGAGATCGTATTTCCTCATTTGGCAGGTCCTTGGGCTCTAGGTCCCTCAGAGGCACACTTTGTCTTGTGTTTAAATACTCAGTGTGGCACACACTAGAGAGCTAATGAATTATAAATGGTTGAAGGTCACAAAGACTATGAAGACAGACTCACTTGGTCACCTGACTCCCAATCCAGGGCTCATTCTCTTCTAATGCACCATTATTAAAATGAACTTTCCCATAGACTTAAATATCATTGCCTTTTCAAGTGTCTTACATTCATCAATGATCTATCATGACCTTTTCTCAAACTTTGGCCAGAGATACAAAACGACAATTTAAATTCTCATACTCTTTATGGGTAAGTTAGGGGACAAGAGGAGCTGCCTTATGTGTTAGTCATCCATCATTACAGAAATCTGACCAGATGGCTTTTTAGACCAGTTGAGATGGTGGGGAGGGAAGAGGTGATGACAAGTGGTCTGAGTCTCTGGTGAAAAAAAATGATCATTAGCTTTGTGGCAGGGGAAGGGTGGAGTGGTGGCATAGAGGTCACTGCTCTAAATGGTGAAGACCTACTTACTCAAATATTTATTGGCTTGTTCTAGTTTGTGTACCATCTTCCACCAATCTATCTCCCTATCCTAAGACAGCAAGTTGGATAGTATTGACCTAAAAAAAAGAAAAAGAAAAAAGATTAATTTTGTCTCCATCTATTGAGGCTCTGGATTTAAAATTTTATTTTTCCTTTACTCCTTTCTTCTTGCCAAACCACAAACTACTACCCTCCAGAAGGATCTGTTCTGCTTGTTTTGGAGCTGCTGACTCTTAAAATACTTGATTCTGGTCTCCAACCCCATTCTGGGGCTAGAGCTCACAGCCAAGTGCAGAATAATCTGGAAAGGATGGTGGGGTGAAAATATGTACCTTGGCTGTGTGCTCCCTGCTGGGCAGTGGACCTCATTCCTTGTTTTAGATTTGAACAAATGTGTCCGTCTCCAGCTCCAAAGGGGACCACATCTTCCTGCTGGAGAGTCTGTGATACTTCTGCATGTCTCCTTGAGATCTCCATGGAAAATGAGCCCTCTTACTCTCCAGCGGAACAGAAGATATTGCTGGGGTCCTGGAAATGTCCGAACTCACTGTGAATGCCAGTGTTGATGGGGGAAAACTCATGTAACTTTCTCCATCCATTTTAAAAGCAAGTTTAGATAATGACTTTTGATGGAAATGGCCAAGTGGGAAAATTGTTTTACTAGCATTATGCCACATGTTAAACAGAGAATTTAAGAACATTGTGTGTCTTTCATAAAGCAAAAATGAAACCTTAAGTGTCCAGCACAGTACATGCCCATATACATGTAGACCAACTATATATAATTAGTGATCATTAACAACTATTTACCACTGACAGTTTGCAAAGCATTTTTACTTATCTAATCCTCATGATAAATTACAGAAGGAATTCCTTTATTATTAGACCATGCTAGTAGAGAGAGAATGGCATACAGCTAGATTTTGGTGACAGATTTGGGGACCCAGGGGTTCAAGTGGTCATGAGATTCACCTGATATCAAGGAGACAGCATAGTGAAGAAAGTAGACTGAGAATCACAATATCTGGTTCAGGTGTTAGCTGTGGGGCCTTGAGCAAACGTCTTCAATATTTTTGTTTTCAATTTCCATATTTCTAAATTATCCTTGCACTGGTGACAGTTTAAGTTTCTGCCCTATCTCCCCTCCTAAAGATCTAAGAATCTGTGGCTTCTCCACAGCACAAGCAGTAGTGTGCAACTGTTTGCTAAACAAGTGAATTTTGCTTCAGAAGTTAATAATAGGTATAAAGAATAAAAGTTACAAGGAGGCTAACGCTAGGAGCTTAGATGTATGTAATAAAGCTATAACAAGCTGTTGCATGACCTTGCCCACACCAGGAGGAAATTAACTGAAGCCTCGATGACCATTTGTCAGGGATTTAGTTAAGTCCAGCAGTAGTTATTAACTGCCTACTATATAATAGGTACCTAGTGTCACGGGGTGTCAAAGATGAATAAATCCTGGTCCCTGCTCTTACGTACACAGGGTAGGAGAGGCTGAAATGTAAACTGATGCATCAGTAGAGGTATATGCAAGGTGCAGAAGTTGTACTCTGGGTTTGAAGAATGAGTAAGAATTTGTCAGGAGCCTGAGGAAAAGGGTGGTCCAAGCAAAAGGTACATTTGGGATATTACCAGTAGTAGGTATCACTGTAAAACAGATTTCCTCTTCGGGTATGAGAGTGAGAGAGAAGACTTTTATAGATAGAAGTGCTTTCAAAAACCAATTTTAGGCCCTTCAGAAGTCCCTAAGATCTTACCATCTCTGATAATAATTCTCTGGGAGGTCATACTCGGGCCAACTGCTTTAAATAAAATATGCCCAGTTCTCTACACATGATATACTAAAACACCAATATATAAGTTATATAGTCATAGAACACATTTGTTTAAGCAACTTTAGGCAAAAGGAAAGCAAGAATTAACAGATTTGAAAAATGATTAAGGGAGTGTTAGCTCATAAATCAAATTCAACTTTAGTGTAATGCTTAAATTCTAGACTCCTAAAAATAAATTTTGAGAAAGGGCCTCTTACTCTAATAATTAAAACTTTAACCACTTCTGTCATTCTTTGTGACCTTACCCCATTTTTTCCTTCACAGCACTTACCCTTTGCTTGCGTCACACTGTAACATAAGCTCCTTGAGGGTAGAGAATACCTGTCTTGCTCACTGTTGTGTTCTCAGAACCCAGAATAGCACCTGGCACATATTAGAGCTTTCATCTCATTTATTCATTGAATGAATGAATGAACCTTTAGCTGAAGGGATTGCCCCATAATATGAGCACTAGATACACTTAAGTTGTGATTTGGCTGCATATGCCCTTTCTACCTAACTAGGCTTTGCAATTCTGCCCTACTTTCCATGTGGTTGAAGGCCTTTATTTTTAAGGCACTTGACATAAATGCCACCATTAGTAAAAAGTAGAGATTTCTGGACAATTCACTAAACTCCAAGGGTGGCAAGAATAAGAGAAAAATGTGCACCAAGTACTTCTTTGGCTTCTTTAGCCCTGATTCTAGGATCCCTACGCTTGGTCAAATAGAATCAGATTCTAATTTCCATCTTCAGTGGTATTCACAAATACTAAATCCATAATGAACAACCTGTACATTATCTCCACAGATCCAAGAAAGGACCGTAGAATAGTGACAAAATGCTGGAGAATAGTTCCTTCCTATTCTACAGCCAGTACCTATCAGGAGACCCTGAATTCATCCTTTCAGAGGTTAGGGGACAGTCCATATGCTTTTCACATTCTAGGATATCAGAAAAGGTTTTGTGAGAACACCGGGATTTGGGACTAGAATGACCCTACTGAGACGATGATGAGGCAGTTACAATGACTCCTAGTGTGAAGATCAGAACTACTGAGAATGGGCCCTCTTCCTCTCCTTTTTAGCCCACTCTCCATTATCACTACCGTTATCAAGACTTACACTGGAATTTAACTCTGAACTTAACCAAGAACTTGATTTTTCATTTTAGACAGTGCTTGCTCAGTGAGACTTGAACTGATCAAATTAAAAACCTTGGCGTCATCTTTGAGTTCTCCTTCTCTTTCATTTCCTATTAAGTCACCAAGCCTATTGAAAACGTTTCCATTTGTCTCTCCTTTTTCACTCTTATTGCTAAAGGCTTATCAATTTATGTCTGGACTACTGCAATGGCTTTCTAAGTAGTCTCTAGCCTCTCTCTCCTCTAATCCTTCTTATTTACCATTACTCTATGCAGTTTTAAGAACATCCAGTTTCATCTGGTGATCCTCAATTTAAAAAAAAAACACCCCCAGGATACCCTTACACCCAATGATTTCATAATGTATAATGGTCATTCCTCAGCCTGGAGCTCAAGACGTTCTACAGTCTGACCCCAGCTCTTCTAAATTGTGTTACCGTCATCTATTACTACCATTACCATAAAGGAACGTCAACCCTCTATTTTAGTCAGGTTGCTGTACCTAACATTCTCTGAATATACCACTCAGCCTCCACATTCTGATGATGCTGACCTTATAGGGGGTTAACATTTTGAGGATATTTACAGAATTATTCAAGTCCTATACATTCTTTAAGATCCAAATGAAGTTTCTTCTCTTCTAGGTCCTCCTCTACCATTTTGGGACTTCTTTCTACTCTAAACTTCTATGAAACTCACTGTCTATTCCATCCATTTTGCTAGGGTCATATTCCATCCTAAAATTTAACCAAATTCTTTCATGTTTCTATGCCATGTGTATGTCTTTAATCAAATAAACAGTAAGCTCCTGGTAAAGGTCCCCCAAGGATTTTTCTAGTCTCATTTGTTCTTCAATCAAATTATTAACCCTTAGTTAACTGAACCCATAAACATTAAAAATGTTTCTTTGCATGTTAGGATGCCCGTCCTATATTAAGGGTAAAAGAGGACAATCTTCTTGGATATCATATAATAATCTTAAGAATTTACTTCTGCATATGAATAACAACTGAATATTTAGGAATACACAGATGACACAAATTTCTCCCTTGCTTTATTATTTTCTATTTCTGAACTGTACTTCTGAACTTATGTGTTCAAGGGCTGTGAACTGTTACCTCCACATACAACAAGGAATTAATTTATGAATACTGGAAGTAAGAAATTAAAAATATTAATGGACAATTCTGTAAAAATAGCTTAGAATTCATTTAACATTTAGACCTAAGAAATCTCTTTCTATAAAATCTGAACATGTCAAAGGGACTATATCTGGGCCCTTTAGAATCTGCAGCCCCAACACTTAAAAACTAGCAGGAAGAGGTTCTGGGACCAGCAGAACACTCTTTAATGCTAAAGCCTGCCCAAGCACTAAATACAATGACACCAGGGAGGTGACTTGTATGGCATATCAGTGATAGCACACTACGCAGTTTTCTAAGAGTTAAAATGTGCTGTTTACGTGGAAGGAAATGATACCAAGTAGTCAGGGAGTGCTAGTTTAGAGAAGCACAGACCAACCTAATTCATATTATTTATAGAATAGAAAATGTTCTCAGCTAAAGTGCTGAAAAAAAGAAAAAATTGGTCCAGAAAGGCAGAATTACAACCAGTGCAAGATTTATAAAATCCATCATGTTCAGAGACTTCCCTGGTGGTCCAGTGGGTAAGACTTTGTGCTCCCAATGCAGGGGGACCAGGCTTGATCCTTGGTCGGGGAACTAGGTCCCGCATGCATGCCACAACTAAGTTGCGGCATGCATGCCGCAACTAAGACTTCGCATGCTGCAACTAAAGAGTCCGTGTGCTGCAACTAAAAGATCCCACATGCCACAATGAAGATCCCATCTGCCTCAACTAAGACACGGCGCAGCCAAAATAAATAAATAAATAAATATTGTTTTTAAAAAGTCCATCATGGTCAAATATAATGACAAAAAACAAACACTTCTTTATTTAAAAAACCAAATTTCCAAAACTAAAACTTCTTTGTTAGCATTTATTAGTCTTTTACTTTTTAATGGTCTTAAATGTATTTGTGACAAAAATAAAGTGCCAAAGTTTTAAGAAACCATATGCTAACTTAGGATGTTATCTATATTTTCTTGGACCAATCAATGATTTTTTAAAATAGAGATATTGGCACTTTTTCTCTTAAAATAAATGTTTCTATGTCTCACCAATAACACCAGCCTGTAGCACAGAGCATTCCACATAAAAACACAATGCCATTAAAAACCAAACAGGAATCCTGAAAGAGAAAAGAAACTCTAGTTTTAATATAGTAAATTGTACCCAGAGACTCCCTTCCCATTATCCTTTAGAATAACCAGAGTCCTTCCAACCTGCACCCTTAGCCCAGCAGAGTAAGAATAAACTCTTAATTGATAAATACTAAATTAAATATTATTTACAATACTTACAGTATTTTCCTAGTTACACACAACCTTCTTCTCTTAGCAAATGTCACTTTCTTAAGATGACTTGTTTTTAAAAGTTCCAGTGTCAGTATTTTCCAATAATAAATTTACTATTCATACAATTTATTATTTCACACATAATATAAAACTTTAAAGAAATTTAAAATATATATTCAATGTAGCCAAGTTCTATTCTTAAAAACAACTTTTCTTCTGAGTTTACGTCTCCAGAAGACCAGTCCTCAAGGACTTCTGGAGTCTAGCAATGTTGGCATCCAGTGCTGCAAGGCCATTTTGGAAGTCTTGTTCATCACGAGAAGTGAATGTTGAAAAAGAAGTGCTCCAGTCAGAGGTTAAATCAGAATTTAAAAAGCTACCATCAGAGACTGCACTACTTTTCACTTGAATGCTGCTGTTCTGACAAGTGGAGGGGCCATGACATGCAGCCAATTCCTCTGGCTCCTCAGTGGCAGGAGGGATCTTGCGAATGGCTTCCTTTATTATCCTGAGGAGTTGCTTGTCCTCCATATCAGCTGTTCTGGAAAGTTTCTCAGGTGCAACTCCTTCCTCTTTGGAAGAGGAACAAACTCCAGGTGCACACAATTTATTTTCTTTTTCAGCAACAAGTCCACTGACCATCTGCGGTGGAGCAACACTGATCTGTAGCTGGAGGGATAATCTCTTAGATAGTGGTGATTTCTTTTTAGAAGTGCTTCTAGCAAACGGAATGTAAATTGTCTTATCCAAATTACACTCATCTTCTATTAAAGTTGTAATTTCACTCTCCTCATCAGAATCCTGTTTTGAAAGGGCAGGAATGATTCCAGGGGCTGATGCTTCCATGTTTCTAGCATTAGTATGCTGAGGGCCTTCAGAGGGCAGAACATTTTCATAGGGTCTATCTGGCATTGTGTTTTCCTCATTGTTAATTGTAGAAAGTGGCTCTGAACGTGTAATAATAGTGTGAACTGGTTCTAACTTATTTAGATAGCTCATTATGGAAGTGTGAGCAGGGATTCGGTCATGTTGAGGTTGTTTTTCATAAATGTTCAGGAGTGATTTCGTAAGATTACTCCCAGACTTGCAACGAGCAGTGTCCATACTAAGATCTGAGAGAAGCTTTGCCATACTGGTCTGTAAAGTTCTGTTAAGAAGAATTTAGTACACTAATTATTTCTTTGTACCCATTTCTTACATTTATTTAAATATACCTCATCTTTAAAAGAAAGTATTTGAGGCAAGCACCTGGTTCTTAATACAGGAAAAAGCAACTAAAAGCACAAAATCACAGAATATGCTCTGGAAAGAGTAAATTAAAATAAGAAATGATAAAAGATCTTGGTCTGCATCAAATCGATTATTATTATATCTAAAAATAGAGGCTCAGAAAAATTTCTCTCTTAAGGTACAGAGATGCTTTATTTTTGAGCAACATTGCAAAATGGTAAATATATTACTCATTTGTTAGTGGATTCTGTTAGTAATTAAATTACTTTCCATTCAAAATATATATGCAAAGGACGCTGGAATAGTGCTGGGTAAAAAAAAGAGGATAGAGATAATTATCTAGTATAATTAGGTAGCAACAGCTAGGCTCCAGGAAAAGTGTGATATAAGGAAAACCACACAGGGTTTGAAGTCAGACAGAAATGGAATAATATCTTCACACTATCGCTAGCTGTGATCTTGGGCAAGTCACTCAACCTTCCTGAATCTCAAGTTCTTCAATTGCAAAATGAAGGTAACTACTTCAGAATTAGAGTGAACATTAAATAAGATAAAATAATAAAACATAAGGGTAAAGTGCCTAGCACAGTTTCAGGCTAAGTGGGTTTTTATTTCGTGGCAGCTTTTATTAGTAGTCCTATTAAAACCATTTTATACCAAGGCTTTAGTCTATTTGAATTGAATCATAATACACTCTTAAATACAGGTAAGAAAAAGAAACACACCAATTTTAAAAAAAGATACAAGGAACATCAACAGGTAATTTTAAAAGACTACAATTAGCCAATAAGTATGTTTTAAAAGTTCAACTCTTATCAGAGAAATTCAAAGTTTTTAAATGTGATTTTTTTTGGCCTATCAAGCTAACATAGGAAAATAAGAATATCCATTGTTAGAGAAGCTTGGAGAAGCAGGTATTACTAGTGGGAGTGTACACTCTCTGAGCAGACCAGCAATATATCAGAAGCCGTAAAGATTTGTATATCCCACACCTTTTGACCCACCAAGTTGCACTTCTGGAACTTTATCCTACTGATATTCACCAAGAGGCTGTACCCAGAGATATATTTACAAAGATGTAATTTAGAACAGAAAATAAATGGGGTTAATATCCTCAAATACTGTGGACTGATTTAGGTAAACTATGGTCTTACTGCATCACAGCCATCTATAGCCATGTTGTAAAGAATATTTATTGATAAGAAAATGTTTATTATACCAGGTTAAATTTAAAAGACAGACCATAAGCAACACAATAACAATATTACTTTTGTAAAAACAGTTACACACATCCAAATAAAATACTAAAAGGAATCTTTATACGAAACCATTAGCAGTGATTATATCTTTGGATACAGAATGAGTGATTCTTTTCCTACAAAAGGAAAAAAATAGTTTTTTTCCAACCTGGCTTTCACTGTCATCTTAAATATGCTATGTTTTGAGTTCTGATTACCATTCAAATGGCAATGGCTCCAGCCACTTTTTCCTCATACCTCTTTCAAGAAGCTAATGAGCTACTATTAAAAGATTAAAAAATATGCTATAGAAATGTATATTTAAAGAAATGCTGTAATGAATAATGATCCACTAGTTAATTCAACAAGACTGCACACTGCGATTTTTATTTATTTTTAGTAAAGAAATCCTTATGTTGAAGTTCCTTTCCAGACTTAAAAATGTTATCTCTGCTGTGCATAAAATCTGCAATACAGAAAGGAAGGAAAGGACAATGTAATAAGAGTTTAATCTCTGGAAATTAATAGCAATCACTAAGCTTCGCATGTGTAAACAAAATGTGACTCACCATTGTCTTTGAAATTAAATCTCTGTAAGTAAAAATAGGCCAAAATTTAAAAGGAAGCAATACAAGCACCTAGATAGCTACGAAGTAGTTATATTTGTGTTTCTATTATATGAGACTCAGCTAAACACACTGATTTTTAATGCTTGGAAAACTGGCACATTTTCATAATAAGAAATGTAAAGTTCTTTCTTGGCTATTTATAATAACTTAAATAACTATCAGCACTTGTAAGAGTGCTCTCAGAAGCTATTAGAAGAATATTTACTAATTATTTACTGAAAATATATTAATTTTCCTCACATTTTAATGGTTTTATAACATGTATTCTAGTAAAATCTTTAAAAAGTGATAAAGATGTATTTCAAAACTATTGAAGGGGGCTTCCCTGGTGGCGCAGTGGTTGAGAGTCCGCCTGCCGATGCAGGGGACACGGGTTCGTGCCCCGGTCCGGGAAGATCCCACATGCCGTGGAGCGGCTGGGCCTGTGAGCCATGGCCGCTGAGCCTGCGCGTCGGAGCCTGTGCTCAGAGAGGCCACAACAGTGAGAGGCCCGCGTACCACAAAACAAAACAAAACAAAAAACTATTGAAGGTTGAAGAAAGAAATGGTTTAGGAAATCTGTTTAGAACTTGTATGTGAAACTTCTAGTTCCATCATCCCTCCCCAGTAGTCTGAGAAAGGCATTAAAAAATTTTGTGAAATCTCTGAGACTATTTAACACACACACAAAAATATATACCTATCTGAGGTGCATGGCTATAGGGAAAAGATATGGGATAGATGAACATGAAGATTTATCTGTATTGTCAGATGTCATTGCTTTACTCTCTAACGTCAAAAGTAAAATTTAAATGGTCACAGTTAGCCCAGCTATAGGACTGGAGATGTTCCTAATTAATTGAATTACATAGGGTACCACCAAATATATCATAAATCACCAGTGTGGGTGAATTTTGACATCTGAGCTCCAAGAGCATTTTTTTTTGTTGTTTTGCTCTTTAATTTAAAGGGCAAAACAAAAATTGCCATCAGTGGGTATATATACTTAGCATTTTGAAGCTAGTACTGAATCTTCAGAAAATGCAGTGGCAGAACTATAAGACACTGTGCTAAGCCTGCTTACTATGTTTCTATAATCATTTAGAGTCTAGTTAGTCTGACTAATAGCTGAAATAGTAGTCATGAGGCAGGATTTATGCTCAGCATAAAAAGAAAAGGTCCTTAACAACAATGGAAAAAAACTGACAGGAAAGTTCTTGAGTCTTAAGAAAAGGAGAACAAAATGTCTATATCTAACATTTTAGACACAGTCTTTTCTAAAAGCAGATAATATATAAGAATTAATGACCTTTCTCAGTTTCTATGTTAGGGTAAATGTTAAGGCTCCAATTGGCAAATGAATCCATTGTCGTTGCAAGGCTAAAGAGGGAATCTGAAGTCTTGGCTGAAGTCCAGCTCACGTCCCAACTGGGTGTGAAAGTCAGGTATGTGCCTTCATTTCTTTGGGCTTCCATTTATGCTAATTTCTAGAATAACTGTACTATTACTTACTCTGAAAACTGTTCTTACATTTTTGCTATCAATTTTCTTCACAAATGTACCACACGTTTATCCTTAAAAAAAGATGTTATTTCCCTTCATACATCATCAAAGAACTAGAATAGCTTTTTGCTTAACGATGTGGATATTTAGCAACTAAAATGATTAAATATTTCTTGTGTGTTTCACACTCATATATTTGGACCACAGTATACAATAAATGTTTGTTGAATAAATGAATAAGCAAATGAACCCATCCATTTATCCATCCATCTCCCCGGGGAAAAAATCCTAAGGTTTACGTAGACTAGATTAGGCATGGAGTTGTCACCAGGAATAAACTGTTTTAGTTAAGACCATACCATGTATGAGGGTGAAAGAAAACCTGGCTAGGAATTAAGAGATGTGAGTTCTAGTCCCAGCTCTGTTATTAACTCTCTATTAATATTTAACTTACATGGCCCTAGTTTCCCCAACCATGAAAATGCAGATATTTAAATCTTCCCTCCATAGATGAGGACAAATGAAATAATAAAGAGAGGACTTTGAAAAAAATCCAAGTGCTTTATAAAAAAAAGATAACATCAGCTTCTAATGTCATGCCCATAAAGGAGCTGGGTTTAGTAGTATGAAAAAGAAATTGAGGGAAGAAAACTCCCAGGGAGCTAGATCTTCTGCTTGGGGCCAACAACCATGCCCCTTAGAATGAGGAGATGCTGCCAGTGACACCGAAGCAACCATTCATGGAACTTGACCATGTTACCTTGCTGTCCTGTTTCTCTTTTCCAAACTGACTATATACCATATGTACTTTAATACATATGTTAAAAAATATGTATTAAAAAAGTTATTTTTTAACTTAAAAAAAGTTTACTGATATATAATTTATAAACTATAAAATACGGCATTTTAAAGTGTACAACGTAGTGGGTTTTTTGTATATTCAGAGTTGTACAACCATAACCTCTACCTAGTTTCAGAACCCTCACAAGAAACTCTGCGCCCATTAGCAGTCACTGCCCATTCTTCCCCTCTTCTCCCAGCCCTTGCCAACTACTAATCTACCTTTTGTTTCCATGGGTTTGCCTAT
Source organism: Tursiops truncatus (assembly GCF_011762595.2). NCBI lineage: Eukaryota > Metazoa > Chordata > Mammalia > Artiodactyla > Delphinidae > Tursiops > Tursiops truncatus. Next base: position 74,891,890 of record NC_047037.1, on the reverse strand, counting down.
TCTGGACATTTCTTAGAAATAAAATCATATAATATGTGGCTTATTGTGATTGGCTTCTTTTACCATAAATATTTAAAAATAACAGAATTTTTACCCCAAATTACTCCTCAGAAAAAAGAAGACGCTTTTCTTTGGAGACCTTATAAAGACTTTCATAAGAAGGGACATTCTCCTAATTACTTCACTTTGAACAAGAGTGGTATAAACCAATTTTTAGAAACTCTGCCTAGAACCTAATTAATTAATTATAATACTACATGGATACAAGAAGTGTATTTTGTTTTTTTCACTGTTCAATAAAAGTTTGAGTGAAATTATTCTGTGAAAGATGAATGAGGAAAAAAGTGATATTTCTATATTAATAATAGCTTTTATAAAGTCACTTCAAATATGTTTACAAAGCAAAATTAATATTATATATATTATTATTTATATATATAGTTCATCTATTTCCCTAAAAGTTTATAGTTCAAAATTGGGAAAAAAAGCTTGTAATTCAAAATGGGTCTTCTCATTTGAAGTACGAAGAAGATTGTTTTCTATTCAGGATTGTTTTATGTTTAGAACTATGAATTTCCAGGATCATTCAAAGGCATGGTCAGATCTGATGATATTCAGGCCTAAAATAACTGACTACTCTAGGATTTAAAAAATTTGTTGAAAATCTAATTCTCGTGAACCATCTCAAGAGAAAACTGAACTTTATAAGTGCATATCATTTAAAAATTGAGTGAGGTGGTTTTATTTATTTAAGACATGTTAAGGAATAAAGGGATCTTAGAAGTTGCTGCCAACTCCCTCATTTTACTGATGAAATGAATGAGGCTCAAAGAGGCTAAATGACTTACCCAAGATCTTATGAATGAGGGCTTACGGTGCTAAGTGCTTTTCATGAATGATTTCTTAGTCCTCCTATCAACCCTAATCATGTCCCCACTTTACAGGTAAGGTTTAGAAAGGTTAACTATCTTGCTCAGAGTCATACAGCTAATACATGGTAGAGCTAGGATTCCACTCAGGTTTCTCTGGCTTCAGAGAGCTCTTAACCATTTTGCCAAATAAGTCTTTAGCTCCTCATCAGAGGCCTTTTCACATGGTTTAAAAAAGCAGTTAGCCATGTTTGGAATTTATCTTAACTGGAACAGAAGAAAACATCATTAGAAATTAGCAAAAACATTGAGAAAAGGGTAGGGGTAAGAAAGCAGGTCCAAAATTATTTTGAAGTTCATAAATACATCTAACAAAAGGCATAAGTTATTCAAATGATGTCAATATTACCTGGTTAATTCTCTTAGTCGAGTCACCTCAGCATCACGCTGACGTAATGTTATTCCCAAAATCTGATTTTCCTTTTCTGCAGCTTCTAACTTAAACCGGCAGCTTTTCACATTGACTAAAGCTTCCTCCAATTCTAAAACAACAGAAAAGTTTTAGTTTCCCTATTACTTTTTTTTTTTTTTTTTTTTTCGGTACGCGGGCCTCTCACTGTTGTGGCCTCTCCCGCTGTGGAGCACAGGCTCCGGACGCACAGGCTCAGCGGCCATGGCTCATGGGCCCAGCCGCTCCGCGGCATGTGGGATCTTCCCGGACTGGGGCACGAACCCGTGTCCCCTGCATCGGCAGGCGGACTCTCAACCACTGCGCCACCAGGGAAGCCCCCTATTACTTTTTAAAAAGTGACCATAACTGTAGTTCAAACACATACCAATTTTCATTCTTGTTGTCTCAATGTCAAATTGCTGTTTATTTTCAAGTAAAGTTTGATCTTTCTCTTTAAATATACCAGCAAACTTTTTGTTTTCATCTTTCTGACTTTCTATCACTTTTAAAAGCTCTTCATTTTTACTCTGTAGTAATTCTTGGCTCTTTAGTGACTCCTGTAATTGATTTTGCAGTGACTTGTTCAATGATTGAAGAGAAAACACTGTAAGACAAAATCGATCAAATAATTATTACCCCAGATTAAAAACCACAAACCTGGAAAAGCTGTTTTTTTTAAAAGAAAAGGCTTAGAATTTATTGATTTTGCTTAACAATTATATGCTTGAGCAGTTCTATGTAAATACTAAATGTATTTAAAAAAACTGATTGGCAGAAGTCATATCTTTCTTCTCCAATTGGTATTTCAGGCATTAATTTTTTTACCTTTTTTAACAAAAAAATAATATATATACAAAGTAAAAAAAATTCATTTACCTTTTTTAACAAAAAAGTAATATATATACAAAGTAAAAAAAATTCAAACACCATGAAATACCAATGATACCAAATGAGTCTCAATGAAAAGTCTCCCTTCCCACCCCACCTCCACTCTCCCCCAAGAAGCAAGCAATATTAACTCTGATATCCTTCTGGAAAATACTTTTGCATATAACATATATTTAAGCATAAATGAATCATACTATACCCGTAGTTTCTAACCTTCCCTTTTCCCCCCTCCATAAGATTGTTATGTATCAGCACACAGACCTATCACATTCTTTCTAATGGCTATAAAATGGCACCTTTCATTTAACAGTTGCAGCCTTGAGTGAAGTGGAATCTGGGCATACAGTGGTGAACAACAGAGACATGGTTCCTGCTCTCATGGAGCTGATAGCAAACAAGTCATTATGAATAGTAATACATGCTCTCAAGGCAACAAGAAGGGAGATGGTAGAGAATAAAAAGAGATAGGCTGCTTAGAATGGCAACCACTGATCTCACTTTCCATCTTGGCCTCCTCTCTCCCACCCATCCCCATGGTTTATTCATAATGGAACCAGAGTGATCTTTTCCAAAATTACTCTGGTGAAGTTGAATGCGTTTATGAAGTGCGTGTTCTGTTGGGTGCTCATATTTTTAAAATTTCTTTGTAAGAGATATTTTTATATATTAGGAAAATCAAGCCTTTGTCATATCACACAAAAAAAATTTCCCCATTTTGTTGATGCGTTTTGAATGTATTTATAATTTTGTTGTGCATAAAATGAAAAAGATTTCTGGGACATGCTTTATCAATCTTTCCTTTGTAGCATGTGAGTTTTTGTTGGGCTTAGGAAAAGTTCCTAAGAATACAAAAAAAGTTCTTATCTTCTCCTCTAGTACTATTAGTTTTTTTTTTTTCTTTTCTTTTACTTTAAGCTCTGTGATCCATACGGACAACTTGGCAATATCTGTCAAAACTGCAACAGTATATATTATACCCTTTGACTCAGAAATTCTACGGCTATAATCTACAAAAACAGTCACACATGTGCACAAAGATATTTGTACAAGGATTTTCATTGCAGGATTATTTGTACTGGGAAAATGGGGAAAGTACCTAGATATCTATCGGCGGAGGACTTTAAATACATTATGACAGAACTACATAAACAGAATATCTACACAGTTCTTAAACAGAAAGAAACATATTTATATATTTTGATAGAGAAAAATGTCCACTACATATTAAGTGAATAAATACAAGCTGCAGGAGTATATACAGTGTAATCTCATTTTCACAAAAGAAGTACATATATAGTTCTATTAGTGCCCATCTGTTAGTAGATACGCAGTATTTATGAAATAAATCAATTGTATATGAACAGGAGATATGTGAAAGGAAATACAGTCTTTTTTAAAAAAAATAGAGGTATTGGGACTTCCCTGGTGGCGCAGTGGATAAGAATCCGCCTGCCAATGCAGGAGACAGGGGTTCGAGCCCTGGTCTGGGAAGGTCCCACATGCCGCGGAGCAACTAAGCCCGTGTGCCACAACTACTGAGCCTGTGCTCTAGAGCCCCTGAGCCACAACTACTGAGCCCTCGTGCCACAACTACTGAAGCTTGCACTCCTCGAGCCCGTGCTCTGCAACAAGAGAAACCATCACAATGAGAAGCCCGCGCACCACAACGAAGAGTAGCCTCTGCTTGCCGCAACTAGAGAAAGCCTGTGAGCAGCAATGAAGACCCAATGCAGCCAAATATAAATAAATAAATTTTTAAAATAGGGGTATTATTGGGAATTCACAGCATGAATCTTTTATTTTTGTGTTTCTGCACTATTTTAAATTTTAATGAGTATTATTCTTACTTTTTTCATGTTGATTCTTAACAAAAAGTCCACTTAACACAAAGTAATTAAGAAAGTTCAATTCTTTATCAACATCTCCAGAGCCACAAAGAATTTACCATCAGTTCTTAAGTTCTTTTACCTACATTCAAGGTTGCATTCCAGAGAACCAGATGACTTTTGAGTTTTCTCTCGTTCTGTAAGTTGCTGGTTCAAAATTCTCAATTGCCTAAATGAAATAATGAAGAAACATGAATGCAAGAATCCCAAGCTCATTTAACAGTATACATTTGACAGCCTATTAAAGTAGACAACACAAATAGTGGCTAGAACAGCAGAACTCCATTTTATCCCCCAAATATAAGACAAAAACAAAATAAACAAAGCAACAAAACCACACTACTGCTATTATTAGAAGGCCTGAGATAATTTTTAAAAGATTGTCTGGGATAGCATAAAACCACCCCTCACTAGAAAAAGGTTAACTTATTTTTCCCCTTCCCTTTTTTGTTCCCTTTTCAGTGATTTCGTTGTTTGTTTCTATTTCTTTCATTTCTGTCTCCTCTTGCTATTTTCTTCTTCTGTCTTCCTTCCCAGGAAGTATTTTTATTACTGTAGTAATTATCTACTTTTTAAAAGATCTGTCATAACTACGAACCAGAATACCTACAGGGACCGACTGCTATCAGACATCTATCTGCTTGGCTTGTCATGCACTGTAAAAATTGGAAAACACAAATTTATGCTTCTACTAATTTATTAGATGTAAAAGTTAATGTCATTAAGTAAAGAGAATGCTAATAAGCAGCAACTCTTTCCCAAAATGAACTTCACAATATGTAGCTGCTTCACAAATAGGAACATACAAAAGGAAGTGTTTACTTCTAAGAAGTTAATAGTTAAAAAAATGTATCTCTGGTATCTTTCCAGAATTACTTACCTGGAAATAATCAAAACTAAAGTATTATTGTTACAAAATCTAAAATTATAGATCCTACCTCACATCATTTGTATGGATTAATTCAGAATGGATTAAAGAGCTAAACATAAAATATAAAAATGAACAAAACTTAACTATACAAGTTTTAGGTGGAAATCTACATAATCTTAAAAAGTGGGAAGGGCATTCCTAAGCAAGACTCAAAATCCAGCAACCACCAAGGAAAAAAACGACGGATTTAACTACATCAAAATATAACAGACAAAGGGTCTGTAACATTTAAGAACTCCTACAAATCAGGAAGAAGGGCAATAAAATGTGACAAACGATAAGAATGGGCAATTCACATAAGAAACAGAAATGGCCAATAAGCATATGAAAAATGCTCAGCTTCACTAATATGAAGAAATGCAAATTTAAAACAGGAGATATTTTATGGCCACAGGATTGACAAAAATGAAAGGAAATAACACTTTTTGTTGGTGACGGTATAGGGAAAGGGATTATTTCAATTGGTGGGAGTCTACTGGTGTAACCATTTTGGATGTCAATTTGGCATTATCCAACAAATGTAAAATGTTCACAATCTGTGACAAAATAATTCCAGCTCTAAGTTATCTAGCCTCAGGAATAGTTCTATATGTGCAAAATCATCTATAATCTTGTAGATATATATAAGGATGTTCTCAACAGCAGTATTTAATAGACGTTGGAAACAAAATACTACATAAATTATGATATATCCATACTATGAAATACTAATACACAGGTATTTAAAAAAAGAGACTGGCTTCCCTGGTGGCGCAGTGGTTAAGAATCCACCTGCCAATGCAGGTGACACGGGTTTGAGCCCTGGTCCGGGACGATCCCACATGCTGTGGAGCAACTAAGCCTGTGCGCCACAACTACTGAGCCTGTGCTCTAGAGCCTGCAAGCCACAACTACTGAGCCTGCATGCCACAACTATGGAAGCCCACATGCCTAGAGCCTGTACTCCGCAACAAGAGAAGCCACCGCAATGAGAAGCCTGTGCACCGCAACGAAGAGTAGCCCCCGCTCGCCGCAACTAGAGAAAGCCCACACACAGCAACGAAGACCCAACGCAGCCAAAAATAAAAATAAATAAATTTATTAAAAATAAATAAATAAATCTTTCCATGACAGTCTCTTCCCATAATTTCAGTTGTTTTAGTTCTATGTATAGATTCAATGTTCATCTCTAATCTACTCCTTTACCTGAACTCAGCTCTTGGTTGACTAGACTTTGCCATTCAAGAATCTTTGTTTCAAAAGGAGGCCAAGGGTGCTATATTTCCTAAGTTTTCCCACACTTTAGAATATGACTATTACCTTTACACTAAAAGGATCACTGGACCACATATCTTCTTTTCCCTTAGAACTTTGTAAATGATGTTCTATAATCTTCTGACAATTAATATTGCTGTGAAAAGGCTGAGGCCAATCTGATATTTTTCTCCTTATGATTTGCTTTTTCTTTTGAGCGTCTGTAAAAGCTAAATTTTTTTGTCCTCGAGGTGTAGTAACTTCACCAGCATGTCTTGGTATTGATCGTTTTGCATAGTTTTTCTGAGAACTTCTATACCCTATTGATCTGCTGACACAGATCTTTAGATTAGTAAGTTTCCCTTTATTTATCTATCTTTTAATATTTAATCTATTCGTTCTCTTCTCTTTTGCAGGAACACTATGCCAATTTTGCATCTCTTTTGTTTCTCTTCCATGTATATCACGTTCTTAAAAATAATTTTTAGATCAATCTTTCTCTATTTTTTTGGTATGATTTCTTGAAGCTTATCCACCACGCATTCAGTCATTTAACGAGTATTTATTAGAGTGAGTGCTAGGCACAATTCTCGGCACTAGAAATACAGCAGCAAACAAAAAAGACAAAAATTCAGCCTTCTCAAATTCATTGAGACAAAAAAGAGCATAGAGGTTATCAGGGGCTGGGGGCAAGGGAGAAGGGGAGTTACTTTTAGTGGGCACAGGGTTTACGTTGGGGATGAAAAAGTTTTACGTACAAACAGTGGTCATGGGTACACAGTATTGTGAATGCGTTTAATGCAACGTACACTTACAAGTAGTTAAAAAATAAATATTATGTCATATTTTACTGCAATAAAAATAAATTAATAAAAAATATTTAAGGGGTTTATAAAGAGAAATAAGATAAGGCTTACAGGAGACAGTGAACTATGAATTTAGTAGCAACTGAAACAGAACTATTTGGGGGGGAAGCAAAACACAAAAACCAACAAAACAACAACAAAATTCAGCCTTCATATTGCTTAGCTTCTTTTTTATTTCTTTATTTTTTTTGCTGCATTAGGTCTTAGTTGCAGCACATGGGGTCTTCATTGAGGATCTTTTGTTGTGGTACACGGGGTCTTTGTTGTGGCGTGTGGGCTTCTCTCTAGTTGTGGTGCGCGGGGTTTTCTCTCTAGTTGGGGGATGCAGGTTTTCTCTTTAGTTGTGATGTGCAGGCTCCAGGGAGTGTAGACTCTGTAGGTTGCGGCATGCGGGCTCTCTCGTTGAGGTGTGCGAGCTCAGTAGCTGTGGCACGGGGGCTTAGTTGCCCCGCAGTGTGTGGGATCTTAGTTCCCCAACTGGATCAAACCTGCGTCCCCAGCATTGGAAGGCAGATTCGTTACCACTGAACCACCAGGAAAGTCCCCTGCTTAGGTTCTAATGGAATACATTATCCCTGACTTGATGTTTGTTTGGTGTTAATTTATTTGTTTCTAACAGGGCTTTCATTTCTGTAATTTTTAGCTTTCTTATTTTTCCAAGGTCACCTAATCCAGTTTTCTTCTCCTCTTACTGTCTCTTCTTCTTTAAGCACTTTCTCTTTTCAATCTCTGTCTTCCTGCTTCTAAGAGAGACTCTAGTATATTTAATTTCCTTGAACCTATAGAATACTGTTTCAAGTTTTCCTGGGTTTTCTTCGGGTGAACTGCCTTGTGATGTTTATTCTTGACCTACCTTGTCCCTTTTGTCAATTTGTTTATTTTGAATGTTATACAAACATCTCTCCCCTTCCGTAAATTCTTTCTTCCCAGCTTTTGTGGTATTGCTCTCTCCCAGTTTTCCTGATCCTTCTCTACTTGTTCCTTCTTGGGTTTCTTTCACAGGCTCCTCTTCCTGTGTTCTTTCCTTAAAAAGCTGTTGTTCCCCAGCAATTCCCCTTTGGCTTTGTTCACACTCTATACCTTCTTGGGTAATTTACCACTTACACGCTGAAAACAAATCACTTGCTTTTAATTATTATTGTCTCCAGTGTCTACACAGTGCCAGACCTGTAGTAAATGCTCAATAAAAATGTGGTCAGTGAATAACTCCCAAGTCTGTTTCTATCCTGGATCATACCATACATGTCTCCAGATGGTCTAAATGATACAGCCAGCATATCTAATTCTTAACTCATTGGCTCTCCCATTACATTTTCTAACTAAAAATAAAGTGACAGATTGGTTCAAGATGGCAGAGTAGAACGATGTGCTCTCACCTCACCCCCTCTTGCAAGAGCACCGGAATCACAAATAACTGCTGAATAGTCATTGACAGGAAGACACTGGAACTCACCAAAAAAGATACCCCACATCCAAAGACAAAGGAGAAGCCATAATAACACGGTAGGAGGGGTGCAATCACAATACAATCAAATCCCATAACTGCTGGGTGGGTGACTCACAAACTGGAGAACACTTATGCCACAGAAGTCCACCCACTGGAGTGAAGGTTCTGAGCCCCGTGTCAGGATTCCCAACATCGGGATCCAGCAATGGGAGGAGGAATTCCTAGAGAATCAGACTTTGCAGGCTAGTGGGATTTCATTGCAGGACTTTGACAGGACTGGGGGAAACAGAGACTCCACTCGTGGAGGGCACACACAAATTAGTGTGCGCATCAGGACCCAGGGGAAGGAACAGTGACCCTGTAGGAGACTGAACCAGACCTACCTGCTACTGTTGGAGGGTCTCCTGAAGAGGCGGGGAGTGGCTTTGTTTCACTGTGAGGACAAGGACACTGGCAGCAGAAGTTCTGGGAAGCACTCCTTGGCATGAGCCCTCCCAGAGTCCACCATTAGCCCCACCAAAGAGCCCGGGTAGGCTCCAGTGTTGGGTCGCCTCAGGCCAAACAACCAACAGGGAGGTGACTCAGCCCCACCCATTAGCAGACAAGAGGATTAAAGTTTTACTTAGCTCTGCCTACCAGAGCAACAGCCAACTACCTACCACCAGTCCCTCCCATCAGGAAACTTGCACAAGCCTTTCAGATAGCCTCATCCACCAGAGGGCAGACAGCAGAAGCAAGAAGAGCTACAATCCTGCAGCCTGTGGAACAGAAACCACATTCATAGAAAGATAGACAAGATGAAAAGACAGAGGGCTATGTACCAGATGAAAGAACAAGATAAAACCCCAGAAAAACAACTAAATGAAGTGGAGATAGGCAACCTTAACGAAAAAGAATTCAGAATAATAATAACGAAGATGATCCAGGACCACGGAAAAAGAATGGAGGCAAAGATTAAGAAGATGCAAGAAATGTTTAACAAAGACCTAGAAGAACTAAAGAACAAACAAACAGAGATGAACAATACAATAACTGAAATGAAAACTACACTAGAAGGAATCAATAGCAGAATAACTGAGGCAGAAGAATGGATAAGTGACCTGGAAGACAGAATGGTGGAATTCACTGCCACAGAAGAGAATAAAGAAAAAAGAATGAAAAGAAATGAAGACTGCCTAAGAGACCTCTGGCACAACATTAAACGTAACAACATTCACATTATAGGGGTCGCAGAAGGAGAAGAGAGAGAGAAAGGACCTGAAAAAATATTTGAGGACATTATAGTCGAAAACTTCCCTAAAATGGGAAAGGAAATAGCCACCCAAGTCTAGGACGTGCAGAGAGTCCCAAGCAGGATAAACCCAAGGAGAAAGACGCCAAGACACAAAGTAATGAAATTGACAAAAATTAAAGACAAAGAAAAATTACTGAAAACAACAAGGGAAAAATGACAAATAACATACAATGGCACTCTCATAAGGTTAACAGCTGATTTCTCAGCAGAAACTCTACAAGCCAGAAGGGAGTGGCATGACATATTTAAAGTGATGAAAGAGAAGAACCTACAACCAAGATTACTGTACCGGGCAAAGATCTCATTCAGATTCGGTGGAGAAATAAAAAGCTTTACAGACAAGCAAAAGCTAAGAGAATTCAGCACCACAAAACCAGCTCTACAACAAATGTTGAAGGAAATTCTCTCAGTGGGAAACACAAGAGAAGAAAAGGACCTACAAAAACAAACCCAAAACAATTAAGAAAATGGTAACAGGAACATAAATATTGATAATTACCTTAAAGGTAAATGGATAAAATGCTCCAACCAAAAGACGCAGACTTGCTGAATGGATATAAAAACAAGACCCATCTATACGCTGTCTACAAGAGACCCACTTCAGACCTAGGGACACATACAGATTGAAAGTGACAGGATGGAAAAAGATATTCCATGCAAATGGAAATCAAAAGAAAGCTGGAGTAGCAATACTCATATCAGATAAAATAGACTTTAAAATAAAGAATGTTACAAGAGACAAGGAAGGACACTACGTAATGATCAAGGGATCAATCCAAGAAGAAGATATAACAATTATAAATATATATGCATCCAACATAGGAGCATCTCAATACATAAGGCAACTGCTAACAGCTATATAAGAGGAAATCGACAGTAACACAACAGTGGGGGACTTTAACACCGCACTTACACCAATGGACAGATCATCCAAACAGAAAATTAATAAGGAAACACAAGCTTTAAATGACACAATAGACCAGATAGATTTAATTGATATTTATAGTACATTCCATCCAAAAACAGCATATTACACTTTCTTCTCAAATGCGCACAGAACATTCTCCAGTATAAATCACATCTTGCGTAACAAATCAAGCCTCGGTAAATTTAAGAAAATTCAAATCATATCAAGGCTCTTTTCTGACCACAACGCTATGAGATTAGAAATCAATTACGGGGGAAAAACACAAACACATGGAGGCTAAACAATACATTACTAAATAACCAAGAGATCACTGAAGAAATCAAAGAGGAAATAAAAAAAATACCTAGAGATAACTGACAATGAAAACATCACGAGCCAAAACCTATGGGATGCAGCAAAAGCTGTTCTAAGACGCAGGTTTATAGCAATACAATCCTACCTCAAGAAACAACAAACATCTCAAATAAACAATCTAACCATACAACTAAAGAAACTAGAGAAAGAAGAACAAACAAAGCCCTAAGTTAGCAGAAGGAAAGAAATCATAAAGATCTGAGCAGAAATAAATGAAATAGAAACAAAGACTACAATAGCAAAGATCAATAAAACTAAAAGCTAGTTCTTTGAGAAGATAAACAATATTGATAAACCATTAGCCAGATTCATCAAGAAAACAAGGGAGAGAACTCAAATCAATAAAATTAGAAATGAAAAAGGAGAAGTTACAACAGACACTGCAGAAATACAAAGCATGCTAAGAGACTACTACAAGCAACTCTATGCCAATAAAATGGACAACCTGGAAGAAATGGACAAATTCTTAGAAAGCTATAACCTTCCAAGACTGAACCAGGAAGAAATAGAAAATATGAACAGACAAATCACAAGTAATGAAATTGAAACTGTGATTAAAAATCTTCCAACAAACAGAAGTCCAGGACCAGATGGCTTCACAGGTGAATTTTATCAATCATTTAGAGAAGAGCTAACACCCATCCTTCACAAACTCTTCCAAAAAACTGCAGAGGAAGGAACACTCCCAAACTCATTCTATGAGGCCACCATCACCCTGATACCAAAACCAGACAGATACTAAAAAAAAGAAAATGACAGACCAATATCACTGATGAATATAGACGTCAAAATCTTCAACAAAATACTAGCAAACAGAATCCAACAGCACATTAAAAGGATCATACACCATGATCAAGTGGGATTTATACCAGGGATGCAAGGATTCTTCAATATACACAAATCAATCAATGTGATACACCATATTAACAAATTGAAGAATAAAAACCATATGATCATTTCAATAGATGCAGAAAAAGCTTTTGACAAAATTCAACACCCATTTATGATAAAAACTCTCCAGAAAGTGGGCATAGAGGGAACCTACCTCAACATAATAAAGGCCATACACGACAAACCCAAAGCAAACATCATTCTCAATGGTGAAAAACTGAAACCATTTCCTCTAAGATCAGGAACAAGACAAGGATGTCCACTCTCATCACTATCATTCAACATAGCTTTGGAAGTCCTAGTCACGGCAATTAGAGAAGAAAAAGAAATAAAGGAATACAAACTGGAAAAGAAGAAGTCAAACTGTCACTGTTTTCAGATGACATGATAGTATACATAGAGAATCCTAAAGATGCCACCAGAAAACTACTACAGCTTATCAATGAATTTGGTAAAGTTGCAGGATACAAAATTAATGTGCAGAAATCTCTTGCATTCGTATACACTAACAATGAAAGATCAGAAAGAGAAATTAAGGAAACAATCCCATTCACCACTGCAACAAAAAGAATAAAATACCTAGGAATAAACCTACCTAAGGTGGTAAAAGACCTATACTCAGAAAAGTATAAGACACTGCTGAAAGAAATTAAAGATGATACCAAAAGATGAAGAGATATACTATGTACTTGGATTGGAAGAATCAATATTGTGAAAATGATTATACTACCCAAAGCAATCTACAGATTCAATGCAATCCCTATCAAATTACCTGGGGCATTTTTTACAGAACTAGAACAAAAAATCTTAAAATTTGTAATGTAGACACAGAAGACCTAAAATAGCAAAAGTGGTCTGGACGGAAAAAAAGGGAGCTGGAGGAATCTGACTCCCTGACTTCAGACTATACTACAAAGTTATAATAATCAAGACAATATAGTACTGGCACCAAAACAGAAATATAGATCAATGGAACACGATAGAAAGCCCAGAGATAAAGCCACACACCTATGGTCAACTAATCTATGACAAAGGAGGCAAGCATATACAATGGAGAAAAGACAGTCTCTTCAATAAGTGGTGCTCGGAAAACTGGACAGCTACATGTAAAAGAATGAAATTAGAACACTCCCTAACACCATACACAAAAATAAACTCAAAATGGATTAGAGACCTAAATGTAATACCGGATACTATAAAACTCTCAGAGGAAAACAGGAAGAACACTCTTTGACATAAATCACAGCAAGATCTTTTTTGATCCACCTCCTAGAGTAATGGAAATAACAAAAATAAACAAATGGGACCTAATGAAACTTAAAAGCTTTTGAAAAGCAAAGGAAACTACAAACAAGATGAAAAGACAACCTTCAGAATGGGAGAAAATATTTGCAAACGAATCAATGGACAAAGGATTAATCTCCAAAATATATAAACAGCTCATGCAGCTCAATATTAAGGAAACAAACAACCCAATCCAAAAATGGGCAGAAGACGTAAATAGACATTTCTCCAAAGAAGACATACAGATGGCCAAGAAGCACATGAAAAGCTGCTCAACATCACTAATTATTAGAGAAATGCAAATCAAAACTACAATGAGGTATCACTTCAGACCTGTTAGAATGGACATCATCAGAAAATCTACAAACAAATGCTGGAGAGGGTGTGGAGAAAAGGGAACCCTCTTGCACTGTTGGTGGGAATGTAAATTGATACAGCTACTATGGAGAACACTATGGAGTTTCCTTAAAAACTAAAAATAGGGCTTCCCTGGTGGTGCAGTGGTTGAAGTCCGCCTGCTGATGCAGGGGACACGGGTTCGTGCCCCGGTCCAGGAAGATCCCACATGTCACGGAATGGCTAGGCCCGTGAGCCATGGCCACTGAGCCTACACGTCCAGAACCTGTGCTCCGCAACGGGAGAGGCCACAACAGTGAGAAACTCGCGTATGGCAAAAACAAACAAACAAACCAAAAAACAAAACAAACAAAAAAAGTAAAAGTAGAATTACCATATGACCCAGCAATCCCACTACTGGGCATATACCCAGAGAAAACCAGAAATTAAACAGAGACATATACCCCAATGTTCCTTGCAGCACTATTTACAATAGCCAGGACATGGAAGCAACCTAATTGCCCATTGACAGACAAATGGATAAAGAAGATGTGGTACATATATACAATGGAATATTACTCAGCCATAAAAAGGAACGAAATTGGGTCATGTGTAGAGATATGGATGGATCTAGAGACTGTCATATAGAGTGAAGTAAGTCAGAAAAAGAAAAACAAATATCGCGTATTAATGCATATATGTGGAACCTAGAAAAATGGTACAGATGAACTGGTTTGCAGGGCAGAAATAGAGACACAGATGTAGAGCACAAACGTATGGACACCAAGGGGGGAAAGTGGCAGGGGGTGGTGGTCGTGGTGTGATGAATTGGGAGATTGGGATAGACATATATACACTAATATGTATAAAGTAGATAACTAATAAGAACCTGCTGTATAAAAAAATAAATTAAATAAAATTCAAAAACTAAATAAAAAGCTAAAAATAAAAAGTGAAATAAAAGCAAACTATCTATTCTTCCTCTAGTAACTTCCATCTGGAAGAATTATGTTACCATATGTCAAATTATCAGGCCAAAAGACTGAAGGCCACACTCCAGCTCCTCCTATTGACATCCACTTCAGCTTTTGTTCTGTGTGGGTACACAATGGTCTCATATTTGAGTCTAATATCAGGAAATGGTCGTGAATTCTAAGTTGCCCTTTGAATATTAAAGTCCCTCTCTAGCTGAACTGGAACCCCCACAGCCCTCACCCAGTAAAGTTTGGAACGTGCCAGGCCTTTTGGTGGTCACAGTGAATAGGGCACTACAGACATTTTATGGGTAGGGACCAGGAAGGCTAAATGTTGAGCACTGTGTCAGGAGTCTCACATAAAAACTGCCCAGACCCAAATGCCAAAGAAATAATGCACCTAGCTATTTTTTTTTAAGCCACAAGATGGCAATAAACACCAAGAAAGTCCTTAAAGATTAGTTTTCTGGCCATAAAGGAACAGGAAGTTTCAAAATGCCCAAAAAAGAAAGAAAAATTTTTTTTGATTGAAAAAGCTGAAAAACACTTTTGAATAAGTCTATGCATTCCAACTTTCACTTGTAATGGAGATTATGGATGTTTCTTTCCAAATAAAGATTACCAAAGAGGCAAAAAAATTCCTATACTTGTGCTGGAAATCTCATTCTGCTAAAAAGAGTATCTGACAAATTCCTCATTTTTCAATAATTTCAATTTTAGAAGGTCAGGTAAACAATGGCAGTAGCATGCTATTTAATCTTTGTCCTCTAAGGATACAGCCAAAAAGCTTTGATGCCAAGTCTGAAGAATTAGGTGAGACGTTAAGCTAATACCCTTAAAAAAAATTAACAACAAGCAGAGACCAATAAAGTATTAAGTCTCATTTTCTTAAATGGCTTATAAATTAGCTCCTAAAGCAAGTTTAAAATGTTCTAAGGAATATAAATAAATAACAACTACTGATATTTCCCATGGTCACAATGTTAAAATAGATAATATCTGGAGACTAAGTTTTAGTATGCTTGTTTAAGAAACTATTTGATAGTCATACCTTTAAAAACATATGTGTTTATTTTAAATGGATTACAGTATGTTCTTTTGTTCCACAAAATACACATAAATACTGAAGCATAAATAAGTTAGTCTCTACTTCCTAGCAGAAGCGTAGAAATTAAGATCAATGCACTCTAAAATCAAACTGCCCAGCCAGGTTTGAGTCTTGTCTCTGTTACATCTTAGGTATGTGACCTTGGGTTAAGTTACATAACCTCTCTGTGCCTTGGTTTCCTCATCTGAATAAGAATAACATAATACCTACCTCATAGAGCTGCTGTAAGAATTTAAAGAGATGACATATAAAGGATAATATATGGCACATATTATATTATGTCTTATGGCCTGGCACATAAGAAACATTCAATAAATGTTAGTAGTAGTATTGGCTATTACCATTATTATTATTTATACTTGGTGTTGCTTTTGAAAAACTAATGCTATTACAGGGATCCCTTAGGTCAGGACTAAATACAGTATTATTAGAATTTAAACCAGAAACCCCACCATATACCACAGTATCTAAAGACTAATGACCTTTAGAGAAATAATCCTAAACGAGTAAATCTCACTAGGTGTCGTGCCTTTGCAGGCTCCAGATCCATGAATTTAAGCTATCCTCCAACCAGGAATCCTATTTTGTTGCTTTCCAGTTTTTTAAAATTATGCAGGTCCTTGCAGTTCCCATCTGATACAATGTCTATAGCTCACGCAACTATAATGCCCTCTCAGGGCACACTCACACACTGCAGTGCTGCAGAAGCACCTGAAAGTGTCCTCCAATCCTCTGCAAAGTGTACTGATAGACACTGGAGCAGGGGCCTTGGTGATCACCACCAAAATGTTCAAAGTTAAGATATTATTGATAACGTGTAAGTGATTTCTGTATTTCTGGTTTATATCTTTTCTAAACAAATTAAGGCCATAATATCAACATAAGTTAAGATAGCCAAAAGAAAAATTATCTAAGAATTTAAATGAGTTTTTTCCTATGTCTGAATGTAGTGGGGTGACTGGTGTTCACCCATATTAGGTTCTCCTTTCCTTTGGAGTATATGGAAGTATGAGAAAATTTCATGTCCCAGATCTTTATATTAGGCAGGGCCATATTCCTCATTTTAGCCTATAAAATACAAGTAGAAGTGAGACTATCATACTTCTGGGCCAGGGCATGTAAGAGTTGGTTTGCCATATCCATGTTCTCTTTTTCCTAAATAACATATACTGAGATAGTAGATCCTAAGACGGAGGGAATCTAAATCCTGAGTCACAGGATAGCCTCAGATGACCCACGCTGGTCTTGGTGTGAGGGAGAAATAAACTTCTGCTGTGCTATGCCATTGAGATTTTGGAGTTTGTTACTGTATGGCCTAGACTGGCCTGATAAATACCTTGAGGTAGTTCATTTTCGTCTCCATTCACTACCAACCAAGTGATAACAGATGTAAAAAAATATGTACTAGTGGGCAGAAGTAACGGAAGAGTTAGAGAATGCCAGCAATATTTGGAAAATAGGGAATGTAGAAGCACAGTAGAAGCACAGTAAGACAGTATATATCTATTTTCCTTATGAAGCCCTAGATATATCATTAGGCACTTTTGTTCTGGCCACGGGACATCTTTGCATGGAGACAAAAAAATTCAAAGAGCAATTCTTACCTGCGTAAATGAGCATTTTCACTTCTTAGTGGTTGCATGGCCAGTGCTATTTCAACCTGAATATTTGTGTTTCCATTTACTGTTGGAAGCAGAGATATATACAACTCCAGTTCTGTAATCAACCTCTGAATTTCTGAATCTTCTATAAAAGGCAGAAGAAATGAGTAAAGACAATATCATAAATTATTTTTGGATAAGATTATTCATATGTATTACTAAAAAAGAAAATATTTCAGAAATATACATACATGCTATAAACAAACTCAACTCATTTATGAATTTATTATACAAATCCTATTTTCCTCTTTCCTGCCACCTGCATTTCCTTACTGAAAAGAATTCTAAAGACATTAAGTTCAGTAAACTAAAGATTAATCTTAAGTCACAGAATTATATCAGTGATTTTTTTCAGTTAAAATGTCTAGTAGGAAGATGGTTTATATATATCTCCTAGTTCACATTTACCAAAAGACTATATTAGACTCCTATAATTGCTAAAGGGTTTCCTATAATTAATTACAGTATTAACATTTATAATAGAACCTTTGATCCTGGCATAAACAAATAACTCACTTTAGGTGATTCAATTTGGCAACACATTGAGGAAAGGTCTACTAAGATAAGATTTTATTATTTAATTTTATAAAGTAGGTTAACACAATCAGCTACACTTCATTTGATGTAGCATCAAAAGCAGTTATGATTTTTGTTATTAATTGTGGGGAGTGGATGGTTTGGGAGGTGGCAAACAGCCACAGGGAGAAGGTAGATTTTAGATCTTTTGTCCTTTTATTTTTGTCCCCTCATTTCTATTCAAATTTTCTGTGAACTGAAAACATTTGATAAATATAATATTAACTGTCTGATATCCAAAAGAGGTAAAGTGTATTCTAGTTACAAAAATTTACTCAATTCCATGAGTATTTTAACACCCTGATGGAATGTTTACATGCACATAGTAAACAACTGTGCCCAATTACAGAGCAGACTTCTACCAATCCTCCATAGAGGGGTTTTACTTGTAAGCATTGGAGGCCGAGACCTGGGCTCCACCATTTTCTAGCAATGTACCTTAGTCAAATTACTTAACTGTTGAAGCCTAGGTTTCTTCATAGTTAAATGGAGATAACAACAGTACCTCATGGGGTTGCTGAGAGGATTAAATGAAATACTGTTCTGCAAGCCTCAGTTTCCTCATCTGTAAAATGGGGACAATAACAGTACCTCATAGGGTTGCTGTGAGGATTAAACGAGATAATGCATATAAAACACTTAGCACAGTGCTGGGCACATGGTAAGCGCTCAGTAAATGATATTGTTACTATTATTATTGTTGCCAATGATTAAGTATTTGGTTAAGAAAATAGTAACAAACTTAAAGTCTAAAACCATAGGAGATTTTAATATATTAAACCGCTGGATCAACAGTGCTACAATCCTTTAGATAAATTTTAACATTTGGTACTTTTTTTGTCAGCCTGCAAATATTAGGTATTCAATCAGTGCTTCCACAATTAATTACTGTGTTTTCTAGATGACAAATCTGTAACTCACTCCAAATGAAAGCCATTATTTAGAATATACACCTATAATGAAAACATATGAATATGACCTGGCTCAAATGTCTCTTAACTCCACCCAAGACATTTTTCTTGATTTAATTAAAAAATCCCAAGAGTGAATTTAAAAGGGCATAAAAAGTTTTAGGTTCCTTCTCAAAGTGAGATTTGTTAAACATTATAACAGTTGGTTATTAAAGAAATGATGAGAGGAAATTTTCTGCACCTTTTTAAAATAGGAAAAAATTATCATTCTATTCTAGGGAGTTAATCATGTTTAGAGTCCTCTAACCCCTTAAAGTTTATCTCTATAACTGGTTGAATCTTTTCAAGGTCCTTTGAATCAAGCAGAATGAATACACACTTTCAAGTAAAAGACTGTTTGATATTCCCTAGCACATTTCAAATCCACAGGAAACAAGAGGAGCAAAACCTAAAAAATAAGAATAAAACAGACAAAATTCATTTCCTCATTAGCACAAGACATATTTCTATGGAAAATATCACAAACTCCATGTCAGTTATTCTGAATTTAAATGACATGCCACAGGGACTTTCCTGGTGGTGCAGTGGTTAAGAATCTGCCTGCCAATGCAGGGGACATGGTTTGATCCCTGGTCCAGGAAGATTCCACATGCCGTGGAGCAACTAAGCCCATGTGCCACAACTACTGAGCCTGCACTCTACGGCCCGTGCCACAACTACTGAGAATGCGCACCACAACTACTGAAGCCCGTGTGCCTAGAGCCCGTGCTCCACAACGAGAAGCCACTGCAGTCAGAAGCCCACACGCTGCAACAAAGAGTAGCCCCTGCTCACAGCAACTAGAGGAAGCCTGTGCACAGCAACGAAAGACCCAATGCAGCCATAAAAAATAATTTTAAAAATTAATTAATTAATGCTAAAATTAAAAAAAAATAAAATAAATGACGTGCCACAGAAAATTATAAAGAAAGTCTTTATCTACCTTGTTCTGCTACCAGGGCCTTGAGCTCTCCCAACAAATACTTGATAGTTCTAACTTTTTCAGCACTCTGGTTCACATTTTTTGCATTCTGCACATCCTTTATTCTTGTATCTTGCACGGGTATGTTTAAATCCTTTCTTTCACTTCTAACCTCTCCAATTTGTTCTTTAACATATTTTTCTTCTTTAATAGCCAAGAAATCTGGCTGTAATAGGGTGGGGCTGCAGCAAGTCTGACTGTCTGGATGAGAACCCAACAGTTTCGTGTATGTTTGGAAACCCTTTAGTAGGTCCGGTTCCTTAGGAACTCTTTGTTGTGGCAGAATTCCATTAGCAAGACCCAGCTGCTGAAATGTTGGAGTAGCTGGTTTGTCAGTTTGGGGCAGGCTACATGGAACTCCAAGACTAGTACTGAAGGAATTCCTTAGAACATCATCAGTACAGTCCACAGGAATTGTTCTACCTTGTGATATAACCTGGTTGTCACCATCAGTCTGAACTTCCTAAAGAAAGAAAAAAACAAGTTAAGCCTTCAAAAATGTGAGCACTGACTTGTAGGCATTAACTATAATAAACTCAAACGAAAAATGTTAGAAGATGACATTTGCAGGATAGAGTTATAGATTACCAGTAAATAAACTGAATTTCCCCTCAGCACAATATTCTAGCTTTTTAAAGCCTCTGCAATATGGGAACATTATAAAGCCATGACTAAAATAGATCGTTTACAAATATCACACATGGTTTAAAGACATCAAAAATTAGTCTACTTTGGGACTAAACAAAATCCCACTTTGGGAAATTACAATGTAAGAAAATAAGGTGAAAAAGCTTTTGCACAAATATATTTAGAGAAGTGTTATAGTGGTAAAAACTTCCTTAAATGTCTAACCATAGGTGAGTAGTCACACAGACCATGGTATATTCACTACACAGAGTACTAACAACTTATTAAAAATTTCAAAAAGGTAAATTACAATAAAGTGTTAAGTGAAAAAAGCAGTATATAAAACGTTATAAAATTTAATTATGATGATATTTTTAAAAGAAAACTAACTTAACAAATTAAAACCAGAAAACAAAACCTACACAGAGAATTAAATAACTGGAACATGCTCTATCAACGTGTTAACAGCAATTATGCCTGGGTGGTAGGTATGGGTGATTTCTTTTTTCAAGTAATCTCTTTCCCTTTCCCCCTTCACCCTTTCCCCCTCCCCCAATTAATAAGTAAAACTTTTCTAATACAAAATAACTTGAAAAAATAATTGGTCTTTACATCCTAGGGCATTAAGATACAATCAGCAAATTCAATTTTCTCTCAAGACGACAATTTCTAAAAGCAAATTACTACTTATATAGTATATAAACTGTACTCACAGAATGAACCACTGGAGGGCAGGGTGGTTGCTGAGGTAACTGGACTGGGGTAGAGGTGGATAAGCTATAATTAGAATATGGAGATGCCTGAGATTCTAAAAGGGAAAAGGGAAAAAAATGTCATTCACATCTCAGACTGCTTATACAATTACCAGGCAACTTAATTAGAGCTTATAATCATGCCATTTAAAACGTCATTCATACTAACCAGAACCAGACACAGTGTGGCAAGGTGCAGTAGGAATTCCTTTAGGGTTGTTCTTTGAAGCCAAGTTATTCATCAGTGACATCTGAGTCTGCACATGCTCACAGAGGGCTTGGTATATTATGGGTGAATACATTCTATAATGATCTTGTAGTGACCAATTTTGTGGTATATCTGATGAGTCTCTTTCACTTCCAGCAGAAGCATCATTAGGAATCTGTTTCTTATTATCTGAAGATACTAATGTGGAAGAAGGGAAAAAAGTTCTTGAAATACAATTCTTCAAAAACCTTTACCATAAGATATTAGGGAAAAAAGGACTCTCAGAAGTAGCTATCACCCCTAAAGAAAATCACCTCAAATGATTTTTTTTTTTTTTTTTGCGGTACACAGGCCTCTCACTGTTGTGGCCTCTCCCGTTGCGGAGCACAGGCTCCGGACATGCAGGCTCAGCGGCCATGGCTCACAGGCCTAGCCGCTCCGCGGCATGTGGGATCTTCCTGGACCGGGGCACGAACCCGTATCCCCCTGCATTGGCAGGCGGACTCTCAACCACTGCGCCATCAGGGAAGCCCTCAAATGATTTTTTTAAAGTAAGTAATGAATTAGGTTCTCCAGTCAAAAATCATCTACACTATGTCTTTAAAATCTTTATTAAACACTACTAATAAAATCTCTCTAATTACAAAGACCTCTCTTAGGGGGGTTACTTCTCTCTAAAATCCAGTAAAACTCTTTCACCTTGCTCCTTGTCCAGTTCATGCTCTTGAGAGGGGGAATGCAATAGAAAAGACAGATACCTTGTACAATTCTGATGCTTTGACAATAATAATAATAATGATAAAGATAAATAAATCAGAGCTTTTAGAGTGAGAATAAAAGTAGATTTAATCTACACATTGGGCTCTCAGACAAGAACTTAACCTGACATTTAAAGTCTCCAAAGCTTAACCATGACATACTTTTCCAACCATCTTCCCAACACTCTCAACTAAGAAATTTTTCATTCCAGTCGGGCCATTTTAGACACCTAAAACAAGCTTTTCTCACTTTCCCAAAACATCACTCATGATGAACCATTCTTTCCAATTCAATTCTACCTACTCACCAAAGCTCATCTGAAGGCTTCTCTCTCCCACGAAGCCTTTTCCAGTCATTCTAGTCTAGTGACTGCTCTCCACCATCCCAGAGCACATATTGTCTATACAAATCATATATCACTTGCATATTGTACTATATTGCTTATCTTTCATTCTCTTGTCTACCTGACTAAACTATAAGATTCTTTAGGCAGGACTGTATTTATACTTCATTACTTTCTCCCACAGTGTCTTGTATTAATCTATGTACAAAGCAGTACAAAGTAGAAACCTGGTATTAATAAACTAATACATGAAAAACAAGAGTTTTCTACAGAGCACTACTCTATAGATCACTATCAAAATCTATTTCTTTGTCTAATAAGATCCCCTTGCCAAATGTTTTTTTAAAGACTATTAATAGAAATGAGAGTGTTCTTGGTAGATCATAGGTTATCAGAGTACAAAGTAAGTTCAGAAAAATATACAGCTTTTGGCAAAAGCTTACCAAAGCTAAATATATATTCTATGACA
This sequence comes from Tursiops truncatus, assembly GCF_011762595.2. Lineage (NCBI taxonomy): Eukaryota > Metazoa > Chordata > Mammalia > Artiodactyla > Delphinidae > Tursiops > Tursiops truncatus. The sequence continues at coordinate 74,868,823 of NC_047037.1, read as the reverse complement.
TAGCAATTACACTTCTGGGTATATACCTAACAGAAATGAGTATTTATGTCTACTAAAACAGTGGTCCCCATCCTTTTTGGCACCAGGGACCGGTTTCGTGGAAGACAATTTTTCCACAGACCGGGGTGGGTGGGGGAATGGTTCGGGCTGTAATGCGAGCCATGGGGAGTGATGGGGAGCCAGAGGGAGCGGTGGGGGGCGGTGGGGGGCGGTGGGGAGCCATGGGGAGCGGCAGAGGAAGCTTTGCTGGCTCACCTGTGGCTCACCTCCTGCTGTGCATCCCGGTTCCTAAGAGGCCGTGGGGGGAGGAACTGGGGACCCCTGTACTAAAAGATGTGTATGAGAATGCTCACAACAGCTTTATTTGCAGTAGCCAAAAACTGAAAACACCCAAATAGCCATGAATAGTAGAAATGGATGAATTGTGGTATAGTCATCTGAAACTATACAGCAATGGAAAAGAACAAATTACTGATATACTCAAACTACCTATATGAAATTAACAGATATGATGTTGTGTGAGAGTCAGACACAAGACTACATAGTGTACAACTGCATTTACATGAAGTTCAAAACTAATAGAACTATCCAATGGAGATAGAAGTCAGAAAAGTGGTTACTCAAGGATGAGGAGATAGGTGGTGGTGAGAATACTGAGGGGTAGGAGCCTGGTAGGGTACTGAAAATGTTCTATATTTTCATCTGGGTGATATGGGTGTACCCCATATGCAAAAATTTATTGAGATTTATGCACTTGCTTTATGAAAGTTACTCCTTAATTATTTAACAAGTGAAAACAGTTAAATTTTTTAAAATGGTATGGAATTCCCCAAATACATATACAATTTATTGAAAATAAAAACATTGCTAAAAGCATAAAACTTACAAGTAAAAGCAAAAAGTTAAAGGCAGCTGAAATATTATAACCAATAAAGATAGAAAAATACTACTAAATTAATATTTGACTATGAAAATGGTTGGAGATATTGGATGCTTCCATTTTGACTTGGGCTATACTCTTCCTTTTGAGATAATCTATTGCTGTGAACATACTTCCTTGGCCTGAATATGAGCTCTAACAGTTACTAGCTGAATAACTTCTGGCAAATTATTCAACCTCTCTTGGCCTCCTCTTCCTCATCAGAAAAATGATGATAAGAGCATTATCTGTTTCATAAGATTGTTGTGAAAAGTAAACAGCACATGTAAAGTATCAATGTCTAGCACATAGTGAGAACTCAATAAATGTTATATCTATTACCAAATGGCTACAAAGTCTTAATACGGACAAATAAATATTTCATATTCACAAATCTTCCCAACTGCTGTCAATAAAATATCTCTAACCATGTGCCCTCTGAGGTGACATGCAGTAACAATTATTCTTCACTCCCTGAATATATGAGCTACAACAAATTGGTTAATAAACATTTCTGTAAAAAAAAATTATTTCTTAGTGGAAATACAATTTTATAATAAACAAAATGGAAAAGCATCCTCCTAAAATAGTTTAACTTTGAAATCTAAAATGATGAAGGGTGAGATCACAGGCAGCCCACGGCCATCCAGCACATTACTCTTCCTTTCCTCCTGATTCCTAGGTCTCTCTTCTGCTCCTGGGTTTCTTTTGGTCCCATAAGATAAGAATTGTCTGGTTTGAGGAATTCTCAGATTTTACACTCATAGTTCCCAAGCACTGGCACTCATTCACTTTTCAAGGGATGGTTTTCACAATCTCTGATAAAGAGGAGCTACAATATTATGCCTTTGCCAGCAGATGGCATCATCCAACATAAATTAATAAACCTCAAACACTTCTTAAAATTCAAAGCTTTAGAATTAACATGACTTACTTTGCTCCTTTATTAACTCACTCTATGTGAAACTCTACTGAGAATGTTGTATATCTGTATTTAAGAGACAAAATCTTAAAGCAAATTATCTAAGACAAGTTAAAAACCATAAATGGATACACAATTTTAAAATTAAAAAAAAAAAAACACCACCAACAACAAAATAAGCCTGTTACTACACAAATACAAACGAAGTATATTTTCTTGCTCTTGTTCACTATAAAAAAGCACCCTACATAAACATTTTACCAAACAGCTTAGGACAGCAATGCCTAACTGGTGTCAGGTGATAACTATTTATTCAGTCCACAAAACTTTTTCTGTCCTTGAATTTTAGCTGCTGTACAGCACTGTTGCTTGGATGTACAAGCATTGTCTGACAGGTAAGATAATTCCTGCCACCCAAATACAGAACAGACATCTACTGCGGATAAGAGCTGCTGGATGCCTATTATAATATGAAATACGTGAAAGAACACCTGGCCTTGATACGGGCAATCGAAGCTCAAAATATTCTGCCTGTAGCAGTTTATTTCCCCAAGGTGAGGGCAGAAATATATACATGATACTGAAAGTAGGTCACATGCCCACAGCATTCAACACAGCTATCAAGATGTAAAAAGTTGCTTATTAAAAAAATGTCTTTTTTCTTTGAGTGTCAGGAGCACTCTCAAGCAAGCTCTCAACGCATTTCTGGAACTGCCTTTCTGCCTCCTTCCTCCCAGTATGCAACGGGGTGGGTGAGCGTGACTCCACAGACGCTCAGTGATCAGGCAGGTACCAGACAGAAAGTAAGTACGGAGCCCAAGCCCCAGAAGACAGTTAACACCAAATAGTAAGATAATGTATGCTAAAGTTAAAATGATACATAGATACCAGTTAACATGCTGTAATAGATTCCTGAAGTTCTAGTTATGATTATCTCACTTATGCAGAGATGGAAAAGAAAGCAAGTGCTGAGTTTGGTTTTTGTGTATTTTGAGCACTGTGCCAACAGAGCAAAAACCTTGTACTGGTTAACAGCTGCTAACCACAAAAAAGAAAAAAAAGATGATCCTTTCTAGACAGTGCTACAGTTTGGTAAACTAAAAAAGAGTAATTTAAGCAAAGGGAAAGAGGCTTCTGCTTCTGAAGAGTCAACCTTAGGAGTAAGTCAATGAGAACCACTTCTAATACTGCAACCCTAAAGGAGACTGTCCTATGGGATATAGGTCTTTCCGAGGATGAAAGTGTAGGGGAAATGACAATAAGATTATATCCTGATCACGGGCCAGAACTGCTGATCTGACTCTAATCCAAAGAAGAATTTAATGCCAGGGGCCCAGAATGCTAGATCTCTCTCATTTGCTTCCCCAAACCCGTCTTCTACCCGTCTCCACCCTGCTCTGCTCTCTCTGGGATGCTAATCTGTATGGATTACATTGTTAAGAGACATTCCTTCATGGGTCTCTTCTGCTCCTACATGTTTTGCTGGGTCTACCAAAAAAGTAAAGCCTTGACCTAAGCTCTTTACCTGGGCCATTTCTCAGGGTTGTGTTTGTACTGAGCAACTTTGAGGGATAAGGTAATGTTTCCCCCTGAGACAAGTACAGGCTTGCTTACTACTTACTACAAAACCAGTGGATTCCCCAAGCTCAGCGGTCGTCAGCTGAAGCTTAAACCTACAGCATGTGCAGTATCCACCTGGGTCCATCCCGTCATCCCAGTGGGAAATGGCAGCAAGGGAGAACCAAGACAAATATGCTGCTGTGCATGAGTAATAAAGTCCTTTGTCTCTGACCCAGAGTCTCGTGTCTCCTGTCAACATGCATGACACAGTAAGGCTAAATTATTAGTTGTAAGAATGAAAATCAAATCCCAGACCAGATATACAACAGGGTTCCAGTTGGGTCCAATCCAATGGGAGTCTCAGCATTATCATGGAAAGGAAGAAGCATGAATTCAAAGTATTTATTCCCAACTCCCTCTCTATGAGGCCACCTTGGGCTGGCTTTGTCACTGCTCTTCTCAAGGCAGCCTACTCTACACAACAGTATCTCTTGAGTCCCAGTACCCTCTTCCTCACCTCATTCCTTAAGGCCTAAGGATAATAAAAGCTCTGTTCCTGCTGCTAGCACTGGGCTAGCACAATCCCTTGTGGTTTCCATATACTCTAGTCACATCTTTGTAATGAGTTTCTTTGTAAATAAACCATCTTAGAATTATCTTAATTTGAGTGTGGCCATCTATTTTCTGTTGGAACTCTGATAACAAACAGCTAAGCTGGGATCCAACAAGTTGCTACCACGGCACCATTGCCAGCCATGTACATTCTAAATGAGAGTTCCCTGAGAAAGGGAGCCCTGGACAAAAAATAACCTGCCTTGAGAAAAAAAAGTAAGAGACTGGAGGAATAGGTAGATGGCGCTACCACTCCTTTCTTTGTCCACTGGGCCCCCAAAATGGGCTTCTACTTTAAGAATTAGACCAGGGGTTAGCACACTTTTTCTTTTTTTTTTTTTTTATTTTTTTATTTTTTTTTTAACATCTTTATTGGGGTATAATTGCTTTACAATGGTGTGTTAGTTTCTGCTTTATAACAAAGTGAATCAGTCATACATAAACATATGTTCCCATATGTCTTCCCTGGACACTTTTTCTTAAAAGGCTAGAGAATAAACATATTATGTTTAGCAGGGCTGATTGTCTCTGTCACAACTACTCAACTCTGCCACTGCAGCACAAAAGTAGCCATGGAAAATATATAAATGAGGGACTTCCCTGGTGGTCCATGGTAAAGAATCCGCCTTCCAATGCAGGCGACACGGGTTCGATCCCTGGTCGGGGAACTAAGATCCCACATGCCGCCGGGCAACTGAACCTGTGCACCACAACTGCTGAGCTTGAGCACCTCAAGGAGAGAGCCCACGTGCCACAAGTAGAGAGAGAAAACCTGCACACCACAACCAGAGAGAAGCCTGTGCACCACAATGAAGAACCCGTGGGTCACAACAAAAGATCCCACGTGTCTCAATGAAGATCCAGTGTGCTGCAAATAAGACGCAATGCAGCCAAAAAAATATAATAATAATACTTTAAAAAAAAGAAGAAAATACATAAATGAATTAGTATGGCTGTGCTCTGATAAAACTTTATTTACAAAATAAATGACTAAACATTATTTATAAAGCAAAACTGGCTGTAGTATGCTGACCCTGGTTTAGACCAATGTTGTCCAATAGAAATATAATGTAAACCATATATGCAACTTTAAATTTTCCAGTAGCAATATTAAAAAAATTAAAAATGGGTAAAATTAATTTTCATGTTTTATTCAAATCAATATAGCCAAAATATTAACATTTCAATATGTAATTAACATTAAGTTATTTTTTGCATTAAATATTCTAAGCATACTGTGTATTTTACTATTAAGCACATCTCAATCTGGATGGTAAATTTTCATCAGAAATCCTTGATCTGTATTAGATTTAATAAAATTTACAGTTGAGGGCTTCCCTGGTGGCACAGTGGTTGAGAGTCCGCCTGCCGATGCAGGGGACACGGGTTCCTGCCCCGGTCCGGGAAGATCCCACATGCCGCGGAGCGGCTGGGCCCGTGAGCCATGGCCGCTGAGCCTGCGCGTCCAGAGCCTGTGCTCCGCAATGGGAGAGGCCACAACAGTGAGAGGCCCGTGTACCGAAAAAAAAAAAAAATTTACAGTTGAAAAAAGTAGATTCATGTACCTGTTATTCCAAACATACTCAAAAGTTTTCTAATAACTGGATCAAGTACCAGTTTTCAAATTAAAATTAAATTTAAGTAAAATTAAATAACATTTACAATTCAGCTCCTTGGTTGTACTAGCCATACTTGGAATGTTCAATGGCCACATTTGGCTACAGACTGCCATCTTGAGCAGAGCAGGTCAAGACAATACGAGGCTAAATGTGACTGGCCTCCAAGATAGGTTAGTAAGTTGTTTCCTCTGCCTTAGTTCTCTGACTCAGGACCACCTGCAACATCAACCTCTAGTCCTATGAATGTTCTGCCCTCGTTTTCTCAGCCTCTTTGCCTGGATCCTGATCTCTTAATACCCAGGGCTATTGCTGTAGATAATTTTCTAGACTTCACTCCTTGCCTAAGCTGAATCTAAGTGTGCACTGCTGTGTTAACATTTTTGGCCCACCTGAACTGTGGAACTAGCTGGTTCCATTCTTGACCATCTGAATTCCCATTGTGGACTTTTATTTTTTCTTTTTAAATAAATTTATTTATTTAATTTTGGCTGTGTTGGGTCTTCGTTGCTGCATGTGGGCTTTCTCTAGTTGCAATGAGTGAGGGCTACCCTTAGTTGCGGTGCGAGGGCTTCTCGTTGTGGTGGCTTCTCTTGTTTCGGAGCATGGGCTCTAGGCGCACGGGCTTCAGTAGTTGTGGCTCGCAGGCTCTAGAGCACAGGCTCAGTAGTTGTGGCACACAGGCTTAGTTGCTCCATGGCATGTGGGATCTTCCTGGATCAGGGATTGAACCCTTAACCACTGCGCCACCATGGAAGCCCCATTATGGACTTTTTCATTTCCATTTTGGGCTATCTTGTTCTACAGGCCTCTACGGAACAACATAATCAAAACTTGATTATTCTAAACTGCTTGCTGAATTATTACACTTAATTAAGTCAGCAAGATTAACTGTGAGGGTATAAAACATCCTTGGCCACAGTCACCATCAATCAGTGGCAGGCCTTCTTTCCTTACATATCTTATCCAACTTGGAATTTTACCTTCCTATTACCATGTCTTCTAACTGTGCAGCTCAAAAATTGAGCTATTGAACCTACTTAAAAAATATATATATATATACACATAAAGTATTTTTAAAACAATAAATATACACATGAAACCCAACCAATTTGTGAATATCTATGAAAACAAGGGGCAGGGAGAACAAAGATAACTCTATACACCTCCCAAATGTCAAAATGAGTTTGAACCTTTCCTCCTACAAACCTAGCCACTTTTTTTTCTACTTTTCTTCTTGGAAAAGTAACTACTCAGTGATTAGAAGCTGAACAGAGGGGAAAAAAAGCACAAGCACACACACACACACCTGAATAACCAACGTTATTAAAATGAATCCAACTGCATAATCCCAATAATTTATCAAAACCCCCAGAATTAAGTATTATATTTAAATAAATAAGAGAAAAAAATACTTACAAATTTCCTTCCAGACTACAGAAGGTACAGTATGTTTTTCATGTCCTTTCTTTTTAGATCCATATTGTTTGCTTTCTACAGGTCTGGGGTTATATCTATTTTCTGAATATGCTATTTCTGAACCTACTATTAATCAAAACAAAAATTCATTAGCATTAAAAGAACTACTTAATTGAGAAAAGGTGATCAGCAAAGAAGCATTTAAAAAATAAAACCTGAATCTTCATTTCTCAAAATGTCCCGCAGCAAAGCAGCACAACCATCAAGCCCTTGTACAGTTTCAGTCTGCAAAGAGAAAGTCATTTAGAAATTTGTATACAAAATTTTAATTCAGGAAAAAAAAATTCTGTAATTTAAAAATTTCCCTATTTAGAAGCAATTTATTATCGGTAGAAGACTTGTTTTAAAGTAAAAAGTCTTCATTAGAGCAATTAATACTTTACTTTTGAATTTTTATTCCCACTTCTTAGCTTTTACCTGAAAACTAATTAAAATAGCATATATTGTATCTATTCAGTTTAATCTTACCTGACTTTCTGAATCAGAATGAGTGGGGTAGCCAGAATCTGCATTAAGACGAGATATCTTTCTCAAATGGGTCCTAGAAAACAAGTTTGTTAATATCTTTACATATGACACAAAAAGTTGTTTTCCCAAAATATATTATAAACAGACATTCTCTTTCCAGTGAAGGTTGGATAAGAAAGTTTGTCCATGTAAAAGATGGATTTATGCAGGACTTTATGAAGATTGTAAAGACTAAAATGATCAACATGGGTAAGATATGAAAAGTCCCTCCCCAGACTTTTGTGAAGGTAGAGCCCCATTTAGTTCTCTAGGGTAGGAAAAATTTAGTCTAGCCCAAACACTTGAAAATCTCTTGAGATTTCCTGAAGTTGTAAACTTCTTTACGTACTTACCCTTTCTTTCCATTTGTTAATTTAGCAGGTCCAGTGTGCTTTCCTGAAGATAATACCTATGACATAATGCATTATATTGTAGTATATATACAAATATTTTTTCTATTACATTCTCAGTATGCTGTTTGGACAAAACCTGAAATGTTATTCATTGTTTCCGTTCCCTTTTTTACTGTGGTAAAACATACACAAAATAAAATGTACCATTTTAGCCATTTTAAAGTATACAGTTCTGTGGCATTAAATACATTCACATTGCTGAGCAACCAACACCACCATCCATCTCCAGAACTTTTTCATCTTCCCAAACTGAAATTCTGTACCTATTAATCATTAACGTCTCATCCCCTCCTCCCCTAAGCTCCTGGTAACCACCCTTCTACTTTCTGTTGCTATTAATTGGCTATTCTGGGAAGTTCATATAAATGTAATCATACACTATTTGTACTTTTGTGACTGGCTTATTTTGCTTAGCACAATATCTTCATATTGTAACATGTACAAAATTTCCTTCCTTATTAAGGCTGAATAATACTCTTTTTTTTTTTTTTTTTTTTTTTGCAGTACGCGGGGCTCTCACTGTTGTGGCCTCTCCCGTTGCGGAGCACAGGCTCCGGACGCGCAGGCTCAGCAGCCATGGCTCACGGGCCCAGCTGCTCCGCGGCATATGGGATCTTCCCAGACCCGAGCACGAACCCGTGTCCCCTGCATCAGCAGGCGGACTCTCAACCACTGTGCCACCAGGGAAGCCCCAATACTCCATTTTATATATGTACCATGCTATTTTTAATAAAACCCACAATTACAACTGAACTCTTATAATTTGTTCTATATAGATGTCAAGCAAACAACACATACATTTGTGTCTTAAGTCTATTTAAGCTGAAAATGAAGTTGAGATATTATTTTAATCAGAAGTATCTACCATAGTAAGTTTGGACAATACTCAACCGCTGAACATGTTTTACATTCCCCAGTTCTTCAAAACATACAAGTTAATTCAAGATACAGGGCAGAGTCCATAACTCTGATTTTATTTATCCACGTTCTTTAGAATGCCTGACAAGATTAGCACATGAAAACTCTACCATTCCTCTTTATCTATATCTCATTCTCTCAATCTTTCTTTTTAAAAACATATGTTGTTTTTTTAATTTTTGATTTAAAAAATACCTTAGGTGGGCTACCTTTTGTGTAGAATAAAGAAAAAAATTTGCTTCTACATGCATCCAATACCTTGAGAGTTACAAAAGAAATAGTTAATTGTAGTTGCCTCTGGGGAGGGAAACAATCTGGGAGACAGAGCAAGAAGGGAGACTTTCCATGGTATACCTTTTTATATCTTAAAAACTTTATATCATATAATCTCTATTCAAAATATAACTTTTAAAAGACACAATTAAATTCCCTACTCACTCCCTCATTCTAGCCTTCAGGTGTAGTCACTGTTGGCAGTTATACTTAGGATTTTTCTTGACATGTTTACATATTTCATTCCAAGACAGCTTTGAGCACTAACTATTAAACTTTCTGGAGTTATACAATATTCTGTTATTTGCTTGAATATGTACACTCTCCTTCTAAGAATGCTACTGAGAATACATTTTTTTTAATTGGGTTGATAAAAAGTTTTACTTCTCCTTAAGATAGCTTCGAATATGATGGAGTCATAAAGCCAGCAGTGAGAACCAACATTGGCGGAAGTAAGATCCCATGTAACATAGCTCCGCTGGCCCCTGCATGACCCCCTCAGGGTCTTTCCTTTCACAATATCTATGTCGGTGTCCTGGCCAGGACCACAATAAAAAGCCAAACCATTGTGCTGCTAGGTCTAAAAACAACTACCACAATAATTATCTTTCAAAATTAAAATTAGTATACTATCTGAGATAAATAATGGCATAATTGTAAGATTATATACAGCATTTCTCCAAAAAACACACACATTAGGTTATATTACAGAAAACCAGGTAGAGAAAATTAACCAAAATAAAGCACCCTGTAACAGTATCACACTGGCACATTTCCTTCAAATTTATTTTGTATTCTTTATTTTGAAATAATAGTACAAATAATTGTATACATGTCACCAAGATTCCCCAACTGCTGACATTTTACTACATCTGCCATGTTCTCTCTCAAAAAAAAAGTATATAATTACGTTTTGTCTGAACCATTTCAGATTAAGTTACAGACATGATACCACTTTATATTTAAATATTTACTCCTGGGACTTCCCTGGTGGAGCAGTGGTTGGGTAGTCGCCTGCCAATGCAGGGGACACGGGTTCGATCCCTGGTCCGGGAGGATTCCACATGCCGGGGAGCAACTAAGCCCTTGTGCCACAACTACTGAAGCCCACGTGCCTAGAGACCATGCTCCACAACAAGAGAAGCCAGCACAATGAGAAGCCCGCGTGCTGCAATGAAGAGTAGCCCCTGCTCGCTGCAACTAGAGAAAGCTCGTGCGCAGCAACGAAGACCCAACGCAGCCAAACATAAATAAAATAAATTTATACAAAAATATTTATGCCTAAATATTTCCTAAGGACAAGGTCACTCTCTCATATAACCAAAGTATAATTATCAAAATCAGGGAATTAACACTGAAACCATACTATAATCTAATCTACAGATCTTATTCACATTTTGCCAATTATCCCAACACTGTACTTTATAGAAAAAAAATTCTGGCCCCCATCCAATCGAGGATCATATGTTGCCTTTTAAGTTGTCCTATCTCTTTAGCCTCCTTTAATCTGGAACAGATCCTCGGGTTGTCATTCATTGTCTTTTGCAGCCTTGACATATTTAAAGAGTATGAGCAGTTACTTTGGTAGCATGTCCCTCTGGACATTTAGACTTGTCTGCTTTCCCATGATTAGTTTCAGGTTGTGCTTTTTTGGCAGGAATACCACAAAAGGGATGTTGTATCCTTCTCAATACAATATGAGCAGGCATATGATGTCAGTTTGCCCCATTACTGGCGATGTTAAGTTTGATTAAAGATGGTGCCTATCAGAGTTTTCACTACAAGGTTACTATTTTTACCTTTGTAAATATTAAGCATTTTGTGGGGAGATACTTTGAAATTACACAGACATCCTATTAATCAAACTTTCGTCCAGTAGCATCCGTTGAGGATTCTTGCCTTAATCATTTGTCAAATGGTGATTTTTCTAACTTACATCATTCCTTCTACATTTATTAGCTGGCATTCAACCTTAGTGAAGTACTTCTTCATTTGTTAGTACGGACTTACTGATTCCTGTTTTACTTAACGGGTTATGATGCATTATTATCATTATTTATACTAACGCTCAAATTGTCCCAGATTCTGTCAGTAGGAGTGTTTTTAAACCGGCTCCTGTATCTTTTTAACATGCCCCCATTATTTTTTGAGCTAATGCTTACAATACCCTGATCCAGTTTTTTTTTCATTGTGGTAACATGAAATCTACTCTCTTACCAAACTTTTAAGTGCACAACATAGTATTGTTAACTATAGTATGATGATTATAGCAGAACTTACTCATCGTGCATAATTAACAGTTTATACTCATTGAATAGCAACTCTCCATTTCCTCCTCCCTCCAGCCCCTGGCAACTACCATTCTACCCTCTGCTTCTATGAGTTTCACTATTTTTAGATACCTTATATAAGTGGAATGATGCAATATTTGCCCTGTGACTGGCTTATTTCACTTAGCATAGTAGCCTCAAGGCTCATTTATGTTGCATATAGCAGGATTTCCTTCCTTTTTTTAAGGCTGAATAACATGCCATTGAGTATCCACTAATCCATCAATGGACATTTAGGTTGTTACCACATCTTGGCTATTGTGAATAATGTTACATGAACACAGGAGTGCAAATATCTCCTCAAGATTCTGTTTTTAATTTTTCTGGATAAATATCCAAAGGGGGACTACTGTATCACATGATCTATTTTTAATTTTTGAGGAAACTTCACATTGTTTTTCATAGCGGCTGCACCCTTTTACGTTCCCATCAACAAGTGTACAAAGATTCAAATTTCTCCACATCCTCACCAACACTTGTTATTTTCTGGATTGTTTTTTGCTGTTGTTGTTTTGTGCTTTTTTTAATAGTAGTTATCCTAACAGGTGTGAGGTGATATCTCATTGCAGTTTTGATTTGCATTTCCTTGATTAGTGATGTTGACCATCTTTTCATATACCTGTTGGCCATTTGTTTGTACGTCTTCTTTGGAGAAATGCCTATTCAAGTCTTTTGCCCATTTTTCAATCAGGTTGTTTGGTTTTTTGCTGTTGAGTTGTAGCAGTTCCTTATATATTTTGTTTATGAACCCTTTATCAGATATATGGTTTACAAATTCTTCTCCCATTCCATAAGTTGCCTTTTCACTCTGTTGTTTCCATTTTATTTTTATATATCTAGGTCTCAGCCCTAGAGTTGACCATTTTTCCCAAAAGTCATGGTTCCTTTTAGTGGACAACAGTATTTAAAAACCAAAATCTAGGCAATAGCTGTGCTATTTGCTACTGGAGCTTCATATGGATTATTTATTTAGTCATCATGACTAGATAGTTGCAATTTTGAGTCTTGTGTTTTTACTTTTAAGTCTTTTTCCATATTAACATAGTCTTCAAATTTTTTAATGGTTGTGTAGTATTTCCTTGAGTGGAAGTAATATAATATGCCCTTGGTTTGTTTCATATTTTTCACAGTCAAAAAACAAATCTGAAATGTTTTCATATACTGAAAATAGCCTTTCACATTCAAGATTAAAAGCTTAATTATTTGATAACAGGTTATTAGTTGTTTAAAGGACCTAGATACAAACTGCAAAACCACTTTCCAAAACAAGTGCCCCAAATGGCAATGCATGACAGAATCAGTTTGCTTTATCTCACATTTACTCCCGCTAAGTATTATCATTAAACTTTCTACTTTGCTATTTGAGAAAATCGTAAATATTTCTTAGGAGTCATATCTCCTACCAACAAGTGCAAGATAAAATTACATTTGTAGAATAATTTAGTGTACTAAAGCCTTTCATTTCCATTTAATCCACACCCTGTGAGTTGTTATTACTTCTGCGAGATGGGAACCTAAATTTCAGAAAGGTGGCTTGTTCAAAGTCATATATCTAAGAGATGTTTAAAAGAGTAATGTTTAAAAGAATGGACTCTGGCACCAGCTATGTGGGTCTCAATCCTGTCTCCACTGCTAACCAGCTGTGTAACTGCAAGGAAGTTATCTGAAGTCTCCATCCCTCAATTTCCTCATCAATAAAATGAGGAGTGTTATCTACCTCCTAAGATTGTTGTGAAGATTAAATGAGAAATTACATGTAATATCTGTAGTAGTGCTACCCAAATGTTAGCTGCTATTATTATCATTGAGATGGTAATAAACTGTTTCTAAGGGGGCTAAATTGTGTTGCACAATTTATGCCAAGTGTGAAACAGATGTTTTATCAGGTTCTCTCATTTAATCTCCCCAATTCTTTGAGGCAGAATTTTACACCTATGTTATAGATAAGGAAAAGGAGGCTCGGAGCAGTAAAAAGTACTTTGCTTACTATCACTATGACAGTAGTGGCAGAATTGGAATTTGAATCCGGAGGTGACTGTGACTACAAAAACCATGTTTTTCCCCCTTGCTGACTGCACGTATTCTGCATTCATTCAATATAAAAGAAAGATCTATAAGGGTGGGGCTGCTCTGGAAGTACTCATGAAGAAAATCTGGAGCCAGGTTTTGGAAAAAAATGTAAAATTCACGTTAATGGGGAAGACAGCATTAAAAGTGAGTTGATAAATGAAGGAAGACCAAACAAAGGGATGCATGTGTGGATATACTTAAGGAGGAGTAAGATCACTCTAAGTAGAGGGTCTGAGTGAGGACTGACTGATTCCTATTGGTTGACTGATTACCTGAAAATACAGAGATAAACTGTTTAGTAGCGGAGGAAGCCGAGCAATGTCTCTAGGCTGAAAAATGGCTTGATAAGGGTTAGCAAGGGCACAAAAGGGGCGCTGAGGGGCACCCAAACGATGGAAATGTGAGAGTGTTAGAGAAGACTTCTGTAAGTGGTCCTTGAGCTGAGGGACAAGAGACGGAAAGTGAAGATTTCAGGCAGAGAAGGGCATTCTAGTCAGAACAAAGAGGAAAGGCACAGAGGCCTGAGAGAACACGGGCGCCCAGGGCACTGGAGAACACACAGGTGAAGAGCTCTGGGTATTACTGGAATGGGGGTGGAGGCTGGTAAGGAATGCACGGGCCCGATCGAAAAATGGCTGTGTGGACAGGCCAAAGAACTGAGATTTTATCTTGGAAAAAAAAAACAGGAAGAAGTGTTCCAGAGCTGGATTTTAAGCAGAAAAGAGAATCGATGAGGGGCGTGCATTTGAGGAGGGGTAAGGCTAAATGCAGGGACACTAACTGGGAGAGTTGTGGGTTTTTTTTTAACTAGTAGTAAAATACCAGCAACTGTGACGGAAGATCCAGCTAGTAGCGGCACTTGTTGGAAAAGCCGAGAACCTGTAGTTGGTGCAACAACGTCCTGAGACTCCGAGAGGTCAAGTCACCCACCCAGCGGCGGAGGCTGGACACGAACCCGGGGCCCACACCAAAGCCAGCGCTCAGGTGGACCCCAACGATTACAACAGAATATACATCTAAGGGCAGAGCGGCTGTGTTAGGGTGTTACGATTAGGTCCCCACCCCACCCCCGCCTCGTCTCCTCTCCCAGCATTTATTTTTAGTGCGGCAGCACTGTCTCCGTTTTTACTTTTTGTCCCAGGGAGCTCTGCACGTCTCCCGGCCCGAGGACTCCCTCCGTCCCTCTCCACCCTCACAGTGGACTCCTCAGGTCCGCAGACCTCACCTGGCCCGGTCGAGATCCGGACCTGACCATCTCTCGCAGCTTCAGAAAAGCCCATGCGGAGGGAAGCAGAGCCGCACTGTAAAAGGAATTAACCGCCGCGGACTCCCGACCCCCTCTTGGCCCGCCCTCCAAGCTTCCGCTTCCGGGAAGGAGCCCGCCGAACGCCGCGCCTCATTGTCTCCGGCGCGCAGACAAACCTCTCCTACCCGCAGTCCGCAGCCCTGCGCTTGCGCAATAGGCCCCTGTCGGACCTCGGCTCGTCACACTCCGGCGGAGGGCGAGAGACGCACAGAACGCCGGCGAGCTCGGCTTGGCCAGGTGCGGGGCGGAGCGGGGCCTGGAGGGGGCGGGGCGGGGGGCGGGGCCGGGGCAAGGCCGCACCGGGAAGGGCCGGGCGAGCAGCTGGAACGCTGGGCTGAGCGGGATTTCGGATCACCTGGGAGACCTGAGTTCTGCGTCCTGCGTCCCTGCAGCGAGGGTTTCCATGGAGGAGCGCTGCCCTGCATCAGCTGGGAGAAGTGGCGAAGGGGACCCGCCGGGACCAGAGGAAGGGACTGCTGTAGAGGGCGAACAGGTTTCTGAAGGAATTCCTCTGGCTCTGGGTTTTGACTGTATTTTTAGTTGATGTTTAGTATACCATTTTGAATGTATTTGTTCTTGATAATCAATAAAAATCAATCCTCGGTCTCGTTATCTCTGCGTAATTCTGATGACAGTTGCAAATTTTTCACTTTGTGGCCCTCGATCTCAGAACGGCGCTCATTAGTTGCGATTTTGGTTTTACTTCCAAGCATAGTTGTTTACTCTTCCGTGGAAGTAATCACTGTTAATAAAGAATAACAATATTCTTACCATTGGCATGCTGCACGAATTTTAATGTGAATGGCTTTGTTCTTTTAAGGTATTTAGTTTGGGGTTAATGTTTTAAATCAAGTTGGGGAAAAATTAATAACCCAATTGATTTCATTTTTTTAAAGGGAAAAAATCTACGTTTTGAAAGTCTTAATTAGAATTAAAATAACCCAGAAACTGAAATCTGTCCATCAATATATTGCACACTCATACTGAGTGATTTGGGGAAACTAGGTATTTAATAAATTTAGCTTTGAATTAGATTAAATTGTGAAAACCTCTCCCTTCTTCATCCCTCTTCTATAAGTGTTTCACATATTCACCTGAGGTTTCAGATGTTTTTCCTAGTTGACTTGACTTGTCAAAACTTATTCTGGAGCTTCCCTGGTGGCGCGGTGGTTGAGAGTCCGCCTGCCGATACAGGAGACACGGGTTCATGCCCCGGTCCGGGAAAATCCCACATGCCGTGGAGCGGCTGGGCCCGTTAGCCATGGCTGCTGAGCCTGCGCGTCCGGAGCCTGTGCTCCGCAACGGGAGAGGCCCCAACAGTGAGAGGCCCCAACAGTGAGAGGCCCGCGTACCGCAAAAAAAACAAAAACAAACTTATTCTGATTTTTCTTAATTAATACCTGCTTATTTTAAGAAAGCATGTATTAATTAGTACATGCTTATAGATAAGAAATAAGAATCACCCATGATCCCACTACCCAGGGAACACCACTCTTAACATTGGTGCGTTCCCTTCTAGACTTTTTCCAACTGTGTGCAGACAGTCCACACTTATGATGGTCCGACTAAGGATTTTTCAACTTTATGATGATATGAAAGCAATATGCATTCAGTAGAAACTGTACTTTGAATTCTGGATTTTGATCTTTTCCCAGGCTAGCGATATGAGGTAAAATACTCTCTCATGATGCTGGGCAATGCAGGGAGCCTCAGCCCCCGGTCAGCCACGCAATGAGGAGGGTAAACGATGGATACTCTACAGTGTACTGTGTCTGAGCATGTTTAATGTAGGCTAGGCTGAGCTATGATGTTCAGTAGGTTAGGTGTATTAAATGCATCTTTGATTTATGATATTTTCTTTTTCTAAATAGATCTTTATTGGAGTATAATTGCTTCACAATACTGTGTTAGTTTCTGTTGTACAGCAAAGTGAATCAGCCATATGCATACATGTATCCCCATATCCCCTCCCTCTTGAGTGTCCCGCCCACCCTCCCTATCCCTCCCCTCCAGGTCCTCGCAAAGCACCGAGCTGATCTCCCTGTGCTATGCGGCTGCTTCCCACTAGCTATAACTATTTTACATTTGGTAGTGTATATATGTCCATGCCACTCTCACTTTGCCCCAGCCTCACCCCCCGGCGCCCCCCCTCCCGTGTCCTCAAGTCCATTCTCTATGTCTACATCTTTATTCCTGCCCTGCCACTAGGTTCATCAGTGGCATTTTATTTTTTTTTAGATTCCATATATATGCGTTAGCCTACAGTATTTGCTTTTCTCTTTCTGATTTACTTCACAACAGTGCACAAGGGTTCCCATTTCTCCACATCCTCACCAATGCTTATTTTCGGTTTTTTGTTTATTTTTTTGTTTTTTAAATTTATTTATTTATTTTTGGCTGTGTTGGGTCTTCGTTGCTGTGTGCGGGCTTTCTCTAGTTGCGGCGAGCGGGGGCTACTCTTTGTTGTGGTGCGTGGGCTTCTCATTGCAGTGGCTTCTCTTGTTGCGGAGCATGGGCTCTAGGCACGTGGGCTTCAGTAGTTGTGACACGCAGGCTCAGTAGTTGTGGCACGTGGGCTCTAGAGCGCAGGCTCAGTAGTTGTGGTGCACGGGCTTAGTTGCTTCACAGCATGTAGGATCTTCCTGGACCAGGGCTCGAACCCGTGTCCCCTGCATTGGCAGGTGGATTCTTAACCACTGCACCACCAGGGAAGCCCTATTTTTTTGTTTCTTTAATAGTAGCCATCCTAACTGGTGTGAGGTGGTATCTCGTAATTTTGATTTGCATTTCCCTAATGATTAGTGATGTTGAGCATCTTTTCATGTCCTTATTGGCCATTTCCATATCTTCTTTGGAGAAATGTCTATTCAAATCCTTTGCCCTTTTAAAAATTGGGTTGTTTGTATTTTTGTTGTTGATTTTTAGGAGTTCTCTACATATCTGGGTATTAATCTGTTGCCATATATATGATTGCAAATATTTTCTCCCATTCTGTGAGTTGCCCTTTTACTCTGTTGATATTGTCTTTTGAAAAATGAAGTTTTTTTATTTTCACGAAGTTTCCAATTTGTCCCTTTTTTTCTTTTGTTACCTATGTCTTTGGTGTCACATCCAAGAAATTATTGGCATATCTAATATCATGAAGATTTGCCCTATGTTTTCTTCTAAGATTTCTATACTTCTAAGTCTTACATTTAGATCTTTGATCCATTTTTAGTTAATTCTCATATATGATGTTAGGTAAGGGTCCAACTTCATTCTTTTGCATGTGGATATCCAGTTTTCCCAGCATCATTTGTTGAAAAGGCTGTCCTTTCCCCATTGAATGGTCTTGGCACCCTTCAAAAATTATTTGGCCATGTATGTAAGGGTTTATTTCTGGGCTCTCTATCTATTCCATTGGTTTATTTATCTGCCTTTATACCAGTACCAAACTGTTTTTATTATGGTAGCCTTGTGGTAAGTTTGAAATCAGGAAATGTAACTCCTCCAGCTTTGCTCTTCTCTTTCAAGATTGTTTTGGCTATTCAGGGTACCTTGAGATTCCATATGAATTTCAGGATGAGTTTTTCCATCTCTGGCACTGGGGTTATGATAGGGATTGGAATTGTGAATTACTTTGGGTAATAGTGACATCTTAAAATATTTTTCAATCCATGAACATGGGATGTGCTGCATTTATTTATGTCAATTTCTTTCATCATTGTTTTGAAGTTTTCATTGTACAAGTTTTTCGCTTCCTTGGTTAAGTTAATTCCTAAGTATTTTATTCTTTTTAAGGCTATTATACATGGAATTATAATATGTATAATATTATACATAGTGGAAATTTCCATATTGTACATACATGGAAATGTCTTAATTTTCTTTTCAGATTGTTCATTGTTAGTTGTACAGGAATGTTACTAATTTTTGTGTGTTGACTTTGTATCCTGCTACTTTGTTGAATTCATTTATTAGTTCTAACGTTTTTGTGTGTGTGTTGAATCTTTAAGATTTTCCCTGGGCATGCTGGTCACATTCTAATTTTCCCTGTATAGCAACAATAGTTGCTTTTGAATATCCCAGTCTTTAATGTCTGACTCTCAAAAGAGGAAAAAGAGAAAAATGAAAGGAGGAAGAAAGGGTGCCAGCCCTTTAAATCCCGTGAGTCACTTCAACCAGAGGGGGAGGGGCTTACAACAATGGAGGGATGTGCAACAACAGTGGCCACCCACCTCTTTGTCTGCACCTCTGTGATCAGAAACATCAATCAATGATCAGAGCACAGATATGCAGTATTTGGAGGACAGGGAGATTTTTGCCCTCCCTGGCTCCCGCAAGCTGTGTGCAAGGATGGCATCACTCAGAATTGCGTTTCAGCTTTCGGTTTTGTTTAGTCAATAGGAGTCACCTGGCAGAAGATAGGAGGGAAAGAGGAAAGATATTGGAGAATTCCTCCCCTCTTAGCACCATTCTGGCTGATGCCTTGGCTCTCTGAGACTACAACTCAGAGAAGCCACTGGGCTCCAGTTCTCTCCAGGCTCCAATAAAACATTTGCTCCCCTTGTCCCTTCAGGGTGATAATGTTTTGCTACTCTCTGGGTGTCTGAACACTCCTTGTTGGTTTCCTCATCCACAACTCTGTCATTAGAAGTCTAGCTGAGAGTGTTTTCTGTTTCCTACCACGATCAGACTCATAGAAAGCCACCATATTGTCCAGAGGAAATACGTTAGTAGCTAGAATAGAGGGTGGTGTGTGGGAAGATGTGAGGGAACAGATGTGAGAGAAGTATAGGAGGTAAAATGAACAGGACTTAGAGATAAATTTGGGAAGTAAGGCAAAGGGGAGGTATTTACATTGGCCTTGGTTTCTAGGTTTTGCATCTGGATGGGTAGTGGGAGAGATGATATTTAGGAGGGAAGTTTATGAACTCATTTCCCCCCAACATTTTATTATGAAAAAGATTACAAACTAGGAACTCTCATTTGGGGGCATGTAGATTAGAAGTGCCTTGGAGTCATACAAGTAATATCAAGTAGGCTACTGGTCCTTTGAGTCTGGAGCTTGGTGGAGAGATATGGGCTACAGAAACACATTTCTCAAGTCATCTGTGGTAACTGAAGCCATAGGCTTCTGAGTTTGCTCTCTGGTTACTTTCTCAAGAAAGCCTTTCCTTCCACCCCACTCCCGCAACCTAGTTCATGTGCCCCTATACTGTGCTGTTACAGCATCACTTTTCACTTATGTGATTAGTTATTTAATGTCTGTCTTCCCAAGTAGAATTTAATATCTATGAAAGCAGGAAACTTATTCAGTGTAGCATCCCTAATACGTAGCACAATGCCTCACACAGAGTAGGAATTTTTAAATTGTTGAGTAAATAAATGAACCAACCAGCGCTTGGGCTGCTTTTTTGCACTGGGGCTGCCAGCCACTTGAATGCTCCAAGACTCAGGATTATTCAGGACTCAGCCCTTTGAGCCTGATAGAGAAGTTGTTTTTTTTTTTTTTGCGGTACGCGGGCCTCTCACTGCTGTGGCCTCTCCCGTTGCGGAGCACAGGCTCCGGACGCGCAGGCTTAGCGGCCATGGCTCATGGGCCCAGCCGCTCTGCGGCATGTGGGATCTTCCCGGACCGGGGCACGAACCCGTGTCCCCTGCATCGGCAGGCGGACTCTCAACCACTGCACCACCAGGGAGCCCCTGATAGCGAAGTTTTGTATCATGGTTAACAACTCAGCTTGGTCTAGGCAGTATTTTGTAATTTAGTACGTTGGACCAGTGGCTTTATCCAATCAGCTCGCCTCTAAAGTGTGAAAACCTTTGTTCATGTTTAACCATGTTCCAGTTTATAGGAAAACACCAAAGTTGCAAAGTATATAAAAATCCAAACTAAAAACACAGTTAAGATCTGTAGCTAGGAGACAAGATTCACAAAAGCTGTGGACTGAATAATAAATTAAATGTTAGGAACACGAGCTCAGTTCTGCTTGGAAAGAGCTGAGACTGCCCTACTGCTTTTCCTCAAGCCATCTGGTGACATCTGGAATTAATTCTAACACAAGGGTTCCTAATCTTTTGAAATCCTATTCAATTTTGAGCATTTGCTAAAAGCTGTATAGTTTTTCCTCAGAAAAATGCTAATGTGCACATTTATGAAACATTGATGTATACAATTTTATCAGAGGCATTCAGGAGCCTCTCCAAGAATTTCAGGTTAAGCATCCTATTCTTACATAATTCAAAACCAGCTTTCCACACTTGAGTGTCCAGCGCCTTCTGCTACAGGGCCCTGGTGATCTTGGAAGCTGTTGGTTAATTAACAAGGGAGAAGGAGGTGCCAGGTTGAATAGCATCAAGGAGAGAGAGGGCATGGAGCACGGAGAAAATGGAATTGAGCCATAATCTTTGCACTTCCAACAGAAGCTTTAAAAGTATCTGCAGTCTTCACTTTAATCAAAATAGCTTCATTTAGGAAAGAAAGAGCCCACTTCTTTTTCTTAAAAAAAATCTTGGTTTTATTGCTTCCTGAGTGTTGTTCTTTTTAAAGGAGAAATACAAACCATATGTTACAGGGGTCTCAGTTTGACAGCTTAACTGAGGTCATCCTAGGATTCGGATATTTCTGGTCACGATAGGAAGGCCAGTGGGATGGGTCTGATGCAGCAAGGATCAAGAGAGCCCCTTCGGAATGATCTCATCTAGGGAAGTTACACGAAGTAGCTGGTTTGGGACAATGTGTCAGGTTTGAAGGTCAAGTGTGATTTTACTACAGCACAGTGCCAGTCACTTATTGCCCTGCAGCCCCTATGGACTCGTCCCTTACCGAAGGAGAGAAACAGTAGTGATTAAAATGCTAAAAATTATTAAAATCTCTGTAAGGCGTTGTGTGGAGATTGCTGGCACCCATCCACATGCTTTCAAAGGTTGCTTATTGGGGCTTCCCTGGTGGCGCAGTGGTTAAGAATCCGCTTGCCAATGCAGGGGACACGGGTTCGAGCCCTGGTCTGGGAAGATCCCACATGCCACGGAGCAACTAAGCCCGTGCGCCACAACTACTGAGCCTGGGCTCTAGAGCCCGCGAGCCACAACTACTGAAGCCCGCACGCCTAGAGCCTGTGCTCTGCAACAAGAGAAGCCACCACAATGAGAAGCCTGTGCCCCACAACAAAGAGTAGCCCCCCACTCGCTGCAACTAGAGAAAGCCCACACGCAGCAGTGAAGACCCAATGCAGCCAAAAATTAAATAAATAAATTTTTTTTAAAAAGGTTGCTTATTGTGTACAAATGTGACTTCCTACCTAAGAGCTTTTTTTCTGGAGCAAAAAGAGCAAGCTCAGGCCATGAGCTGGGCAGGCTGTTAATGCCAGCAAGTTAATGGCCCTGGAAGAAGCCCTCGGTCAATGACAGATGGGAACAGGGTGAGGAAGCAGCCCTTAGCCAGTGATGGAGAACTTCCTCACCCCTCAGGTTGGGGTAGCTCTGGCGTGTGTTCTGCACTGTCTCCCAGAGTCCTCCAGCAGGATTGGGCTCCAGGGATAACTGGCTTGATAACACACCTCTATTTGCTTTCTTCCATTCACCATCTTACTTTCCCTACTCCCTTTCCACTGTTCCTGGGATTACCTCCCAAATAAACTGCACGCACTTAAATCCCTGTCTCAGAGGCTGTTTCTGGGGGGAACCTCCATACTAACATAGGCAGTGTGCATACAGGGCAGCACAAGTTTGGAATCAGACAGACCTGGATTCAAATTCCTTCTTACCAGAGACAATGAATAGCTTAATTTCTCTAAGACTGTTTTTTCATCTATATAATGGGGCTAATCGTACTGACTTCGTAAGGTCAGGTCATAAAGAAAAATTTGAGAATGTATGTAAAGTGTTGTCCACAGTGACTTGCACATAGTAAGTGCTTAATAAATGTTGGCTAGTATCATTACCACAGTATTCTTAGTATTGTTAACACAGCATAGCGCAGGTAGAGGGAAAGGTTTTACACCCTTGGGGTGACTGCTGAAGCAGGCTGATTTGGGAGACATGCTGGGACCTGATGAGCATCTGTGGCTTAGCAATATCAGTGGCTTATAGGAAGCATCGCCACAGTGAGCCAGAGCAGGAGAGGAGGAAAACGGCGGACACCAAGTGGTGGCTTTGAAGACAAGCAATGGGCAGTGCCCCACTGGTATTGCCAATCGCGCTTAGTCTCAACCGATGGCTATAGTATCATCAATGATTTCATATCTGTGAATGAAATCAGGATTCACTCTGATAGCTGGGGTTTCATTAGCTTCCCTCTTCAGGGATTATGCTCAGGGCTACTGAGGTTTGGTTTCTAATTTCAAGCTGTTTTTCTCAAAGGTACAAAGGATATTTTAACTTTTATTATTTTATGAACTTGTTGTCTTAGGGTTTTTCACATTGGGGCAGTTCCCTCTGCTTCCATTCACTCCTCATTCCCAGGCCAGATCATATTTAAATTCTTTGACTGCAGTGAGAGAGAAACAGAGAGACTGAGGCAGGTTAAAGTATTTTACTCATTCTCTAAACCTGGTTAATTACAGCTCAGGGTTTCACCTGCAGTGCTTCAGGCTTTCAAACAGCCAAAGGTCCCAGAGTGGATGCAACTGATGGGCCGCTTTGGCTGACGGCAAACCGCGGGGAGGAGTAGTTGTTCCCCGCCCCCTGCACGTACAGACAGATGACTGTGGGGGTAGACTTCCTTTCAGCCCCTTTCACGGTTTCACTCTAGGTCAAAATCAAGGGCCTGTGGTGATATCCCATCACAATCTTCTTTTACTTAGTTAGACACTAATAGACAAAAATGTCCCCAGTTCAGTAGAGAGATGCATATATATGAAAAAAGCAACCTAAACATGATTTTTATACAAAAAACAACTCTGAAGAGGGGATAATACTACAGATAGGAGGGACCGGGCAACCTGGGCACACCTGGCCTTAAGAACAATAACCACACAGCCTGTGGTTCTCATTGCTTCCTGGGAGAAAGAAAAATCTTCTGGTGACCTTGTCAGAAGGTCTTATGCAGGGGATTTTCCTGAGAGGGTCTCATTACATCTGGATATGGTGTCAGACACCTTAATGTGGACACTTCAATAATCATCTCTGAAATGCTTTTTTAGTATCTCTCAGGGCCACTTACGTTAAAGTGATTTAAGTTCGTGTCTTATCTTCACGTTAGACTGTGAGCTCCTAGAAGGCAGAATTCACACATGATTTATTTGTATAGGCCCAGAAGCTGGCATAGTTCCTGCTTAGGGTTGCTAGGTGTAGCAAAAGAATAAAACAGAAATTCCTAAAAAATTATTATTTATCCAAAATTCAAATTTAACTGGGTGTTCTGTATTTTATCTGGCAATCCTATCCCTGGCATACAGCTAACCTCAGTTAATATTGGTGAGTGAGTGAATGAATGAATGAATGAATGACCATCAAAGCAACAAACGAAGAAATAAACGGGTAAAAACATGGATTGACCATGTAAAAGCTACTCATGTAAATTATGCCTAACAATTATAAAACATCAAAACTGTGTCTGGATAACATTCTACCTTTGAAAATCTGACAGCCTGGCTTTCACCTGAGATGCATTTTCTATCAATGCTTCATCAGCTACTTTACTCAGTATCCATGTGGGAAGAAAACCAATCTTCTGTTAATGGACGTGTTTGGTTCCAACAATTTTACATCACAATTCCACACATTTCTGATTTCATATGTTTGCCTAATCGTTTATTAGTGTGTACCAGTTTCACAGGAAAATTGACATTGGATGGTGTATGCGGTTCAGTCGTTGTGAAGCACACTCGTCTCTGTATCTTCCTTTAAAATTGCCAAAACTGTGCTTTTATTCCAGCCGAACACTGGGGTTTTGGGTAAAGTCACTCACCTTGATTAAACCATCAGGACCAATACTGTTTGGGAAAAAATAGATATTTGGGGGTTAGCTCATTTAACAATTAATCTTAAGAAAGACAATATATAAATAACTCTCTCCCTCCAAATTAATTCTGCTGTGGCTCCTGCCCTCATCACCCTCTATTTCTCGGAACTCTGGACTGCCTTTTCCTCCTCCTCCCCTCCTACCCCACTGGTCAAACCTGAAAGGGAGCCAGAGTCACCTACTGTGCTTGCTGAGACACAGCCACTGGGCCCCACCCCCAGAGTTTCTGATTTGATGGACTCAGGGTGCAGCCTGAGAAATCCCATTTCTAACACGTTCCCAGGTACTGCTGCTGCTGGTCTGGGTAGCACTCTAAGAATCACTGTTCTATACCATTCTTTCTCTTCTGTTTCTCCTTCTCTTTCTGATCCCTATTTATTGTTCTTCACAATATGCCTCTGTTCCCAGAGCAGTATAATACAGTAACTTCACTATATCTTGGCCTGCTATATTTGTTTTCCGCACACTCTTTCCCCTCCAATTGGTAAATGTTTACTTACATTTCCCGTTCAATGTAGTTGAGCATTCGACTGACATGTGATGCAGAGATCTCCCCATCCACTTCAGCGATATATGTGTAGAGAAACTGGAAGGTGCTGAAAGGGATCCGGGGAGGGCCACCATCGTGGTCAGATGATAGCACTTCACACACTATCTTGAGGGTTCTGGCAATGGTCTGTAAAGCCATAAGGTTAAATGAGGAGAAGGTCACTATTCCAAACTAAATTCCTAAGATCAGTTTAGATAACGACAAAGAAACGAACACCTTGCTCTCGTAAAATAAAGTGGGGATGATGTAATATTCTGGAAAGCTTGAATTTTTTACACCCAAATGTCATTTAACTCAATCCCAAAATATTGAGTATCTACTGGGTGCCTTTCTTTTTCCTTTCCTTTCTTGGTTGGAGGGATACTTTCAAGGAATTAAGTTTATAAGCTGTTGAATGCTTTAAGACATTTATTACTTTAATTAGAATAATCTCACTAAAGGAGGGGAATTTGCTTTTGTAATCTACAAAATTAGAATGATTTCTTCCTACTGACCTGCAGTCTTCTCTCTAAGGGGCTGAAATGATTAGTCTAGCTTGTATACTCCAGTGAGACACTTGGAGCAATGCCACAGGAGGGGAGCAGACCGCTTTCATTTCCTCTCTCCTGCCCTTGAGAGTTCTCTCCTGGAGGTCATCATGAAGCACTGTGTGAGGCAGTGTGCCAGGCCCTTCCACAAAGGAGGGTGGGAGGGTGGGCACACAGGAGGCTGGTAAGAGGTTGTCAGAGAGGATGGGAGGCCACATGCATGACTTGCGGTCAGCATGACAGTGATTTTGGGTAGTTTTGTGAGCATGTGTGCACTGAACTTCCCAATTTCCATCTATAGCTCATCCTCTCTGCTTCTAAAAAAAAGCCTACTCCCCTATTGCCTTTGTTCTGTAGTCCTCTTCCTACAGCCTCATCCAAATTGGGGTGCTGTTATGGGCTGAGTTATGTCCCCGCAAAATTCATATGTCGAAGCCCTAACCCCTAGAACCTCAGAATGTGACTGTATTTGGAGATAGGGCCTTTAAAGAGCTAATTAAGTTAAAATGAAGTCATCAGAGTGGGTTCTAATCCAATAGGTCTGGTGTCCTTATAAGAAGAGATTAGGATGCAGAGAGAGAGAATGGGGGAGAGAGAGAGACCAGACACATGCATGCAGAGAGGGACAACCACGTGAAGAAAGAGGGAGATGACAGCCATTTACAAGCCAATGAGACATCTTGATCTCAGACTTCCAGCCTCCAAAACAGTGAGAAAACAAACTGCTGTTGTTTAAGCCACTGTGGTACTTTGTTACAGCAGCCTTAGCACACTAATAAAGGTGCTTTCTACCCTGAACATCTTTTATTGATTATTCAGATAACTCAAATTCTATTGCCCTTATATGATTTTCAAATATTTAATAAACAGATGAATGGATAAGAACTCTCTAGACTGGAGCTTTTTGGTAAACTTAAATAACTCGAAAGTAGACAGAGATCTGCATTCTATTGCACAAGAATTTTTGGTCAGATGGGGATCCACTCCATAGAGATAGCCTGTAAGCATCTTACAAGCCTCATTTTCAAACTCAGAGGCGAAAGGCTCAGAAAGTGAATTATTTGCTAACAAAACATGCCCTTCCTTCCAGTGAACACGATTACACGATCTCTTCTTGTATATGATTGGTAGGTATTCTAGAGGAAGGAGTGGTGAAGGGGAAGAGGAACACAGGTCTGCATACTGTAGCAATGTGAATCACATGCAGATTCGGGAAGTAAATGCACCTGCTTCCTAAAATTCCTGCCATTAGATTCTCCTATAAGGAGGGGGCTGGATTTTCCACATGGCCCAGAGATCATGGCTGGCTGGTGAACTGGCAAAGAAAGGAGGGCATTTCTGGGCTTGCCTCCAAGAATGTAGCAATTAGCAAGAGTGCCACCCTCCTCCAGATGGTGACATCCTGACCACCCTTACACTTAAGTTCCCAGCAATAGTCCAACACAAACCAAGTGGGCAAAATGGGATGGGCCCTGGATCCATAGGGCACCCTTTATTTACAGACTAGTGTTTCATGCTGACTTCACCTCTAGGTATTCTTTTTTTTTTTTTTTTTTTGCGGTACGCGGGCCTCTCACTGCTGTGGCCTCTCCCGTTGCGGAGCACAGGCTCCGGACGCGCAGGCTCAGCGGCCATGGCTCACGGGCCCAGCCGCTCCGTGGCATGTGGGATCTTCCCAGACCGGGGCACAAACCCGTGTCCCCTGCATCGGCAGGCGGACTCTCAACCACTGCGCCACCAGGGAAGCCCTAACCTCTAGGTATTCTTTGACATAGGGATGATGGGGAGCAAAGTCAGACACCTGAGTGCCTCTCAGAATTGGCGGGCTCCACTGTCATCCAGAGCCAGGCCTGATGGTGTCTCTGTGGAAGCAGAGAAGGTGGAATTGAACCACAGGATGTTGGAGATCAAAGGACCTCACGGAACATCTAGGCCAACCTCCCCGTTTTAGCAGGGAGGTAGAAAGAATTCACCTCATGGTTTCCTCTGCCCAGTTTGGGTGGCAGCCATATCAAAGTAAACCTTACAGCTGCAGAGGGAGGGTTGGAATCTGATTTTCCGAAGTCACTCTTGGTTACTGTGAGGTATGTGGACAAGGAGAGGACCCAGACACCTCCAAGGTGCTGAGCGGCTGTGACACAGAGCATCAAAGGCAGGGAGCAGTTGAGGGCAACCCAGAAGAGACTTAAAGAGGCCCTGAGCACCAGGGAGAACGGAGGTGAGCTGGCTGGGGGACCGTCGTGCTGTGAGAGAGACCAAAGACTTCAGCTGCACAGCTAGTGACCACACAGATGAGTATTTCCAGGGAGACAAGGGATGCCAGAGAGTGGGCTTCTCTGGTGGCGCAGTGGTTGAGAGTCCGCCTGCCGATGCAGGGGACATGGGTTTGTGCCCCGGTCCGGGAAGATCCCACATGCCGCGGAGCGGCTGGGCCCGTGAGCCATGGCCGCTGAGCCTGCGCGTCCGAAGCCTGTGCTCCGCAACGGGAGAGGCCACAGCAGTGAGAGGCCCGTGTACCGCAAAAAAAAAAAAAAAAAAAAAAAAAAGAGATGCCAGAGAGGACCAAGGGATGTGGGAACCCTCCTCCTGGCTGCTCTGTGATCCCAGCATCACCACTTTCCTTGAACAACTGCCACCTTGAAGAGAGGAGCAGTGAGGAAAAATCTGAGAGACTGAGCAATTCACCTTGAAGCTGTTTTCAGTTATTGCAGCAGATGAAAAGTCCTGGGTTGTGTTGAATCTACTTATTTTCTTACTCCACCCTTCACGGGTAGGGTAGATGGGGAAGAGCAGGATTAACGACAGAGAAAGTATTGGTACACTTCCCCCCTCCTTGGACGTCTCTGAATATGGTGTGAGTAAACTTGTGACCCCGTGAGAATTTCATAACACGTGCCCATTTTTTATTTCTCCCCTGTGATTTTCCCCAATCCTTGGGGCTAATTCCACAGAAGGGTGATAGTGCTGACTGGCAACTTATCTGCCTCTGCTGCTGAGAGTAGTTTATTCATTGTGTAAGGGTGCTAGAAAGGGCAGCGAAGAAGGAAAAAAAAAAAAAACCCCACAAATGGCCTCTCCTCTCTAAAGAAATAATTATGCTGAAAGTTCAGCAGCAGCCACAGGAAAAGTTGGACTACAGTATTTCTGGTAACTTTTCTCACTAACAAAAGTGTCTAATGTGCATACCTAGGATATTCGAGAAGAAAGAACAAGATTGTATTTAAATATACTGAATGACTCAAACTACCTTTTTCGTACCATTTAGTTTTGGCAGAGGCCGTAATTTTCTCATTAAGTTTTAAACTTGTATGTATTTCAGGGATTTAAAAAAATCATTTTTCTGACTCATTTTCATTTAAGTTATTATAATAGTGTTTGACAAGAGTGAGTCCACATATAAGATGATACCTAAAGCTTTTAAGTATGTATATGAACTGGTTTCTTTAAAACAGGAAAACGGCTTTTGCCGTTGTCAATCAAGTCAAATTTGGAAAAGGCATGAATTTGTATGAGCATCCTGCATCCCTGGGGATGTCAGGACTCTGAGTCTGGAAATAGCCTCATCTCTCCTTTCCTGCTCTCTTCTCTCTGACTTTTCTATCCAATTATGCTTATCAAATAGTAGTTTTCGATAAGGCTGCACCTCTTTTTAAAAATCTCTATTGGTATATCTTCTAGGTGTCTGAAACCCAAGTATAAGCCCATCTTCTACAGCTGGCTCTTGGTTACCTTAAGGAATATGAATGGAGGGAGTGGAGTGGTAATGGAAATAAACCTAAGTGCAGTGACTGAAATTCATAAATAATCCCAAACCTGCATTTTAGTTGACCTCTCCCCAGAGCCTGATGACAGCTTTCCCCTCCCTCCTCCTAATCCCTGCTTCTGGCTGATGAGCAGAGAAATGACCTCAATTCAGAGAGGAGAAGGAGTAGACAAGAAGGGGCACACTCCTCATGAACCCTGGGGAGTTGACTGTGTGTTCTTACCAGCCCTCCCCGCCTCCGCCAGGTCCCTAGAGATTTTCCCTTAAGGAACAAAAACCATTAAAGCTAACTTACAACTCCAAGAGAGCTGCAAGAAAGGGCGAGAAACTTCAGCCACTCAATCTCCTTCATGAAGCGGCCCACGTTCATCACACTATTAAACAGGTCGGGTGGGAGATTCAGCACCTTCCACATCTGGGCCAGCTCATCTGCTTGGACGATCAGTCTGCCAGCAACCTGCGGGGCCGGGGACAGACACAAGACAGGGAATGAGGGACAGGACAAGAGAAGGCCCTGAGAAACCTACCCGGGGCAAGGCCTCGGTTCTCCTAGCACACAGCAAGGGGTGGGGGAAGGTGTCAGGGGTCAACAGAGACTCTGTTTGGCAGCTCTCTTTGTAAGCGTAGAGAAATATTCAGCCTAGTGAAGAACGTGCTGAGATGTAATCGTTCAAACTTCAGGTATCAGAGTTATGGGGGAAACATACATGTATATTACACTTTAATTTTTTTCTAGTGCTTTTATTATCTGCTGTTTCATCCCTAGGTTGTCCCTGTAAGGCAGATAAAGCAGCCCGAAAATGAAACCAAGGGGCAGAGAACTTGTCTGAGAGCACTAATTAGTGGTGAAACTAGAACTAGATGTTAAATCTCTTGCTTCTAGACTCCGCTGAGTTCTTTGCACTAGACTCTGAATGCATCGCTCACGCTTTCCTGGGAATAACGTGGGGTCTGTGGTCTGGATGCCTAATGTTGCTTGGTCCCAGGTACCTCGGATCTCTGCCATGTCTACTGCACAAGGTGCTTGGTGGTCAAGAGGGAAGGGCGCAAATGGCCAGTTGTCGGCCAACGATGCAATAATGGTGCAGATGCCCCAGTGAAGTGCTACTACACCTTCCCTGGTCCTCCGATTCCAGTGAAATGCTAAGCCTCTGGGACCAAGGCAGTCGGCTGAGTCAATCCTGAATCACCCCAAACCTCTTGGTCCTGGATCCTAAAGTGAGGTATAGTAGTGCTAAGCCATTTTTCTTGGGAGTTGGCCAAACTGCAAGCTTTCTCAAGACAGACCCTCCTCATCCATTCACAGGACAGCTCCCAGGACGATATGGCTGTGGAGAGAGCCTAAAAGCTAGGCTATGTCTGCACCTGGGGTAACTGGGGAACTATAATATGGCCCTCCCCAACTGTGATTGGCATCGTATCTGGGCTTGATCAGTAAGGGAGACACTGGCAAGGCATGTGGACCTGCACTTTCTGGAGAGAAGGAATTCACATTGCATTGAGCCCCTGGACATTCTGCCAGCTTCAGGACGACATGGGATGACCCAACTGACAACTCAGCTTGCAGCCTATTTCACCATGATTCCTATTTCCCCACGGGAAGATTTACTCTCAGTGCATGGTTTAGTGAATTTTAAGACAATGGTGAGTGGCCAGGTGACTTTTGTCTGTACGCACCCAACCTTGACATCGTCCCTACATCCCCCCTCCGTGCTGCCGTTTGGCCCTTACCCGAGAATGCAGGATCTTTAGCAGGTCCGGTGTAAGCTCAGCCCAGTTAGACAAAGTCACTCGCTCAGACCAGTCTCTCACCGGAGGAACCTCTCCACGGGACATAGCCCCAAAATAACTACAAGAAAAAAAAGTTGGGGGGCTAGGGGGAGCAGCCTCTACCTCAGTGGCCTCTGGAGGCTTTGGGAATCCCCTCTCCCTTTTCTTTGAGGGAAGGGATGGAGGAAAGAACATTTATTAAGTGGCTTCTATATGCCAGACACTGTTTTTAGTTCATTTATGTACAGGAAAAGCCTGAATGTGTTACTTTACACTTAAGGTATAGAGATGGCTTAGGGAATAAAAAGATTTGTTCTTCTCTAAGGATGAGGAGTACCAAGTGCTTGGTATGGAATTCCCTGAAGCGTATTAGGTCTGGGTATTTTTTTCAGTCATTCCCTCCTGAGTGTTTTATATACATGTGTGCACGTGCACACACATACATACACACATATAGGCATATGTATTGAGACAGATAATATATTGACAGAAGTATTGTATATGTACATATGCATGTCTATTTTATGTGTATGTATATTAAAGGAGAGAGAAAATTGTCATTTTAAATCCCCCACTCTTTTTTATGAAGGAAGAATCCTAGTACTTGGAGGAGATTTTTCTTTCAAATATAAAAGTCTTTATGCTTGGTACGATGGCCATCTACATACTTAAAGTTGGTCTTAGGTAGTAGTAGGGGTATGTAATCTTGGAAAGAGAAGTTGGAAGAAGATTAAAATGACTTCCATAAGAAAGGGGAGGAGATGGGGTGCTCTGGGGGGTGAGCCTGGAAGGGTTTCCAGCTGGAGGAAGTGAGGCTTGGGGCTCCATCGGGGAGGGGAGAGAAGTTTGGCAGGGCACTAATGGAGGCTCAGGTGAGAAGACAAGCGCAAAAAGGGTTTGAGATGAACTCACGTGGGGTGTGTGCTGTAAAATCCTCCTCTATCTTCCTTCAGAAATTTCAGTAACATCTGCCTGCCCATCAGTGCTTTGTGGAATGGACTTTGTTTTGGTGCAGTGTGGACAAACACTGAGCCCTGTTTGGGGATTGATCTATGATGGGAAGAGGCTGCCTGCTGCAGAGATTGGACACGAGCAGTTGATACTTGGGGCACCGATGCCATATGGAAGGGCCTGTCTTCATCAGAAGCCTTGTTATTGACTACCCCTGGATCACAGCCTCTGCCCCCTCTCTTATTAATTTTATTTTATTAATTTCTCCAGATCCAGGTAATATAAAAAGAATACAGAGGGAATTTTATAAAAGCCATACAATGATGGGGCAAACCACTCTTTGTCTCTAAGCCACTGCACAATGCAGAGCAACGGCTTCCAGTACCAAAACACCTTCCAGGCACCCGTTGGAGGTCACCAGCAGGGGGAGCAGAAGAAATACGTTCAGGTGACCTCTACCGATGTGCATGAGCAGTCTCCGCAGACAGGTCAGTGGTCGGGTGGGTGTGGCTCAGCAGCGATGTCTTTGGACCTTGTAGCAGAGTTGGTTAGAGAACGTGGAAATGAGGCTGTAGTCATGGATTTCATCCTCTATGGTTTATTTAGCGTCTTCTGCAGTGAGCAGTTCCATGGTTCTTCAAATTTGTGTGGTCACACTTACCCACCACAAGTGTGGTAGATGGTTTCTTCATGGACAACACATATGCAAGGAAACTTTTGCTTGTGGTGAATTAAGTAGACATTTCATCCGGGAAATACTTTGTGGAGTTTTACCTCTAAAATGCTGCAGGTTTGTAAGTTACATTAAACTGTCTGACAAGTGCTTTCCGTGTCTGAATACATGGAGAGTGTTCTTAGATCATGTTCTCCTTTTTCATTGCAGTTAAACTACAAACTGGTTCTTCACAGATATCTAAGACATTTATAGCACATGATACAATATGGGGGAGCAAGCAGACTACAACAGTGGAATGTTTTCTCCCATAAATGTCAGGGACAATGCCAAGAAATGTCATTTTTCTTGCTATAAAAGCAGTGCAAGAACAATAAAATGGGGTTTTAAACTATCGTATAGTATAGAACAAAGTCTGTCTGAGTGTGCCAAAAGAAATTAGTCTTCTGACGCTAAAATTCAATCTTAGAGGTAATATATAAAATTTAGACTAGAAAACTAAACAGAGTTCATTACTAGGCAAAGCAACCCTATTTGTGTCTATTTTTATGAGCACCACAGGCTTATTTTCCTTCCATTTGTAAAAGCTTCGTCCTAGCCCAACCCAGGAACCGGAGACTGTGTGAGGCTCCTCTTAGATTGCGTCGTGAGCCTTCTCAAAGGTGTCCGCACCTTCTTCTCACCACCTGCCCACCGCACCTCCTCAACCTCATGCTGTGGACATTCTCCCCTCCCCCAACCCACCAGCTCCACTCTGCAGCCTCTCATTCCTCATCCCCCTCTCCCACTGAAGCCCTATAAGGAGGTCATCCCCAAGCAGTAAAAATCGCCTGAAAATGGTCCCCGGGAGGTCTGGTCAGCTCCTAACTCCTGCCCCAAGCCTCAGTTCCCCAGTTCAAGCAGGCACTTTTTGTCTAAGAAGCCATTTGGTAGCCGGGAGGCTTTGTGTGTGAAGCTCTTTCAGCCTCAGCCAGCAGGTATTGTGTAAGCTCCTTCCATTGAGCAGCCTCTGGAGGTGTCTCCTGAAGGAGGACACCTGTGGTGGAGGCACGCTGTTTGCAGCCGAGCCGGTGCTCCGCCTGTTCCCATCACGCTTGCCTCGCTTCTCCAGAATGCAACGTGTACTGTATGGACATCCTTATGCTGAAGGAACGTATTAGTTCAAAGACACAGTCAAGAAAATAACAATTTCCCCAAAGACAAGATACAAAGTGTCTGGCTGGGGCGCAAGAATGAGTTTTAACAGCAGTAGAGGAAGGTGTCCCATTGAAGGAGTAAACTCAGGAGCGAAGCCACTTGGACTGATCCCACACAATCCTCCACCTGGGCTCATCACATCGCTCCCCCACAGGTGCACTGCTGCCATCTAGTGGTTAAACCTGAGGATGAGGCCCTGGTTTACACCAGGGAAAGGCAGGCTAAGCTCCGCGGGATTCTGAACCCTTCTTTGCACTGGGACGGGGGTGGGGGAGGGGTGGAGGTGGAGGGCAGGGACAGGGTGGAGTGTGCGTGTGTGATGTGATGTGGTAATCTGACTCTTGCTGATTGCCCTAGGACACTGCCTATAGCTCTGGCGTCCTATTGCTCAGTATCGTTCCCTTGGGGGAGGGTCTCCATCCTCGCCCGGTTTGCTGTATTTACGTGTGGATTTTAAAGCACCAAAGCAATGCAAGAACTGAACATCCCAAAGAGTATGCCGATCAGTCCCGACTCCCAGGCTGCAGCCGTGACAGCCTCCTCAGTTTTCCAAGACCTTCCCTCCTCCACCCCCTACCTCCACCTCCAATGGGAACCACGGGCTGGAGGTGAGAAAGGAGTACGTACTCGGCGGCCCACTGGATGAGATCTTGCGGCTGGGTCCGAATGGCGGCTTTGGTAAATTGCTTCAGCAATTCCGGCAGCTCCGGGGGGATGCATATTTGCTTATGTGTCTGAGGCATTGGTTGGTTGACCTATTGTCGGGGTTGGGGGTGGGGAGGAATAAACAAAATAAAAATCTTTGAATCATAAAATGACAGGAATCTTGGATAGGAGGTCATCCAGCCTCTGTTAGACACTCTCAGTATTGGGGAGTTCACTATCCCACAAGACAGATCTCCAAGGTTAGAAAGTGTTTCACTAATCCCTGCTTTTTGTTGTTGTAATTCCTTCATTTACATAAAAAACACAGAATACTATTTGTTCATTAAAAAGTAGATATTAACAAGAGTAAGCAAAAATATCCCTGGTGATATCCCAAAATACTGGCTGTCTCCTTCCAGAATTTTTTCAGTGTAAATATATATTTGTATATATAAAAATGGGGACATACAAAACAGCTTATTTACTCAACATCTTATCATGACCATTTCCATATCATACAACTCCTGTTGGCCCAATAAGCATCGTAGCAAAATTTACTCTGTGAATCCTCTATTACGTGACGTTGGGTTACGTATTTCCAAATAAAAATAATCATTAAACAGCCATTTGATGAACATCTCTCTGTACATTTGCAGGTACTCATCCACTTTTATTGTAAAAGAGAAACTTGTATATTTCACTCAAAAAGTTCCAGGACAAATTGAAACAAAACATGAAAATCCATAGATGGTATGCAACACTATACACAAATAAGCAGCAGGTGAAAAGTCTTTGCTTTTAGTAGAGAAAGAGAGACTAGATGTTCTGAAAAGCCCTGTCTCTTCAAAACACCTGGATACGAGACAAATCTGAGCAAATGTACCTTTCAAATTGCCTTGCTGAGCTTGCAAGAAAGCGAGGGAAATCCTCATGTGCCAGATAAGTGAGTAAAGCAGAAACCAGTGTGGAAAGCAAATGAAGAAATTAGGGCTGACTTGGGGGCAAATGTAGACACCAGGAACTTGAAGCTTTGAGACAAATGGCCAGGCAAGGACTGAAGAAGTAAATAGCTGAACGGAAGACTCTCTCATCCCCCCAAATCTGAAACCCTCCAAGGCTCACACACTTTCAGTGTGAAAGGGTGGGACTGAAAATATCTGCCTAATGGCAGGAGGGAAGAGGCACAGAAATATTTCTCTCTTGCTGCTACTTACTGGGGGAGAAATAGTCTTCCACGAATTTGTAGCCACAATCTAGGTCTAAGTTTTAAATTTATACCACCAGCCTGGTTGGGAAATCCCAAGACAAGAAACCAAAGTGGCCTCAGGTTGGTGGTACTCCATTATCTTTTACTTTATGTTCTTTTATTTAGAGGAAGAAGAGTGTAAAGATATTAATTTTAAACTTTGTAAAAAGTCAAGTACACATGGCAAAATTTCAAGAGTAATTACTATAAAAGTAATATAACCACCAAATCAGTAGAAAGGAGAAGAGGAATTAAAAGCACTAACAACACAAAACAAATTGATCCAAAAGAAGGCAAGAAAGGAGGGGCTGGGGGAAGCATAGGAAAGGTGGCTAAACAACATGATAGAGGAGAACCCATATATATCAGTAATCACAATAAAAAGGAAAGGTCTTAAATGTGCCGGTTAAAATACAGAAATTATCAGACTGGATTTTTAAAATATCCAGCTGTAGGCACATCTGAAAAGACACAAGGACCAGAAAGACTGAAGGTAAAAGGATATATGGATAAATAGGCAAATAATAACCAAAAGAAAGTTGATGTAGATGTGTTAATACCAGACAAAAGAGACTTTAAGGCAAAATGCATTATTAGGAATAAAGAGGTCACTACATAATATTAAAGCTTCAATTCATCGGGAAGATAGCACAGTTCTCCATGAGTGTGCTACAGACATCACCAAGGGTGAATCTCACGATGCTGGGTGGAAAAAGCCGTATATTGTTTAGGGTCACAAATATAATAAGAACAGTATTACAAGAAATTTAATTATAAAGAAATATAAGAAAGAGCAAGGGATGATAAACACAAATTCAGAATGGCATTATCCTCGGTAGGGGAGGGAGAGGGATATCATTAGGGAGACACAACAGGAGTTCCAACACTATTAGTAATGTTCTGTTTCAAGCTGGATGGTAGCTGCCTACATGTTTGTTTCATTATTCTTTCTGCCTAAATTTACATTATGCATTTTATTCGTATGTATGAAATATTTCATAATTTAAAAAGAGTTACTGCTACAAGTTGATTGTTTCTGATAACTTTTCATTCTACCTAGCAAAGGACAGTGACTTATTTTGCTCATATTGTCGGATATATATATATGTGGTAAAATATACATAACATAAAATTGACCACTTTAACCATGTCTAAGTGTACAGTTCAGTGGCATTAGATACATCCGTTGTTGTGCAACTGTCACCACCGCCCATCTTCACAATTTTTTCATCTTCCCAAACTGAAACTGTGCCCATTAAACAGTAACTCCCATTCCCCTCCCCACAGCCTGGCAACCACCATTCTACCTTCTGTCTCTATGAATCTGACTACTCTAGGGACCTCATATAAGTGGAAACAGACAATATTCATCCTTTCGTGTCTGGCTTATTTCACTTAGTATAATGTCTTTAAGGTTCATTCATGTTGTAGCATGTGTCAGAATTTCTTTCCTTTTTAAGGCTGAATAGTATTCTATTGTTTGTATAGACCACATTTTGTTTATACATTCATCTTTTGATGAATTGTTGATGAGTTGTTTCCACCTTTTGGCTATTGTGAATAATGCTGCCATGAACAGTACCTGCTCCAGTCCCTGCTTTCAATTCTTTTGAGTATATACTCAGAAGTGGGATTGCTGGATCAGATAGTAATTCTAATTTTAATTTTTTGAGGAGCCACTGTACTGTCTTCCACAGTGCCTGCATCATTTTACTGTCTGCATATATTTTGACAGGACCTTTTAAGTTGTTGTGCAATTGTTTGATTTCTATTCTGAAGGCTCAATGGCCTCATGTCAATAGAAGGATGGTCCAACTCTAATTAAATAGGCCTCCATGACAATACTAATGATAACCTTTGTTGGTATAGAGCAAATATAAGAAAGCCTTTACTTCACCTTACTGCCTCTTCTAACAGCTGTTCTGTGATCTCTCTTCATTTTGGGGCACAGACTGTCTAGTAAGTTTTTCATACCTAGTCTTTTTCTTCAATGCTCAATCCTTGTTTAATCTCGTGCAACTTTTTCTGCTCTCACCATTCCATTGGTCCCTTAAAGTCATCAATTACATCTATTAACTTCTTATCTGTGCCAGATGAGATAATCCTGTGCTAAGTATTCCGTATACATTTTTTTTCACTTAATCCACAACATATCCATATGAGGTAGGTGTATTATCACCATTTTACAGATGACGATGAAACTAAGAAAGACGATAAAACCTTTGAAATGACACGTAACTAATAAGTAACAGGCAGGATTTGAACATACACAGTCTGAGGCTGGAGATGGCCAGTTAAACATGGCTGTCATCTTTTCTTGAGGCTTTCTCTTTTTTTGATGTCATACACTATTCTTGTTTTTATATTTTCCTCAGCACCCCTCCTGTCTCCATAACTCTTCCCCCTTCCTCCTGCTAAGCAAGACTTAGTAATCTTCCCAAAGCTCAGTCTCTAGCATTCTGCCATTCTTGGAGAGCTCACATCTACCACGAAACAGTATTGATGACACTTGTTGGTCCGTCCTGGACCTCTGACCTGTGCTACATTTCACACTCCTTACTGCTTCCAGGACATCTCCACTAAAACTCATTCTCCATCTCCCAACTAAGTCCTCTCTCCAGATTTGTTTCAGAACACGATACCACCATTTCCTCAGTCATTTGGTCTCTATTCTCCTTAATCTGTTGACTCTGTCACTGAATCTCATTGATGTTTCCTTGGAAATGCGTCTCCAAACTCATCCCTTCCTCTCTTTTTCCACTTCTTTTAGTCTGGTTCGGTCCCTCGCCTCCTTACGGGCAACCCTGTCTCAGGTCATTCTCTGGTCTATTCTGGCCGGTGTGTTGGGATCTATCTTCTACTGTTGTTAATAGGTGAGAGAGCCCAGCTCACAAATGATAATCATATTCTGACTTTCAAGGTTCTCCATGATTTATACATGTAATTTTATACTATAATTTTTTTAATATAATTTTTTACTAGTATTTACGAACACAAATTTCTAACGCATAGTCTACTCTGGGCACTTTCCAAGAAATTATATACTCAAAGCTTAACACTTTCTCATCCATTGTTAGCAGTACCTATCCTCAGTATGTTGCTAGTTCTGGCTGGCTTACTTGAGGTGCCCTCCCTCTTCCTTGCCATCTGTTAAAAACCTGCACAGCCCGGCCAAGGTTCATCTTGAGTCCATACTATGCCATAAGCCTTCCTACAAAACTTGAGTATCATCAAATATTATTTGTAGTACACATTTTACCATTTTATCCTATTCTGCCTTTATAGATCTCTAAAGCTGAGCTTCCCAAAAGTGGTCATGGCAGAATGGGTTACAGGTGTGCCATGAGAGAGACTCATGGTTGTAAACTTTTCATAGTGATAACAAAATTTACAACCATTTTATAACCATTCACAAATTTATAACAGTTGAAATTATATTTGGATACATATTTTGCTCAGTCAGTAAACTTCCAGATTTCAGTAATTATTGTTTTTGCACTTAAGGTTTTATGCAGAGCACCTGCCAGCAGAGATGCTTATATAGAATTTCACCCTTTAACCACCATGTTAAAACCATCTCTGTAAGTCTGATTATTGTTTTAATTGCAATGTATTTATTGTCAGTGAAATCTTTTGCGCATAAGTGTTTCAAATACTTAGTTCTTCCTTTGATTTAATTTGCTCTTATTTTTTAAATTATTTTCTCCCCGAAAAGAAGGCATATTTTCATCATCATCATCATTTGTCTCTGATAAAACATAATTGATTTTGTTTATTTTTTTAAATTGTGGCTTGATTTATAGGTTTATTTATCCTTGGCTTTTGATGTAAAATATCCAAAATCTGATTCTAAATGGAATTTTATAATGACATTATTTGTTTATAGAAATAAAAAAATGTTTGCTTCTAAAAGCAAATAATAGTGGAAAATTTAATTGGTTCAGTAAAGGGACTGTAGGTCTTTAATATTCTTATAAAAATATTTTTCAAAATATTTTAACTATACTTGAGTATAAGTAATATTTATATTTTGTGGAAAATTTAGCATTTTAATTATTAAATGGTAATATTTCTAAAAATTCCCCTTATCAAATACTTAATTTTTCAAAAGTTTTGTGATTTATTTAAAAATATTCTTAAGAAAATGGACAATCTTATTTTCTCTGAAAACTGATTTGTTGTAGTAAAAAGTTCTGTAGTCTCCTTAAGTATTTTAAATATACGATTTAGTTTCCCACTATAAAGGGTAATTTTAAATTAAATATTAAAGTCTAATTATAGTTTCATACTTCTTAGAGTTTCACAGACATATACATGTAGTCAAAAATATAAATTTAGGGGGCTTCCCTGGTGGCGCAGTGGTTGAGAGTCCGCCTGCCGATGCAGGGGACGCTGGTTCGTGCCCCAGTCCGGGAAGATCCCACATGCCGCGGAGCGGCTAGGCGCATGAGCCATGGCCGCTGAGCCTGAGCGTCCGGAGCCTGTGCTCCACAATGGGAGAGGCCACAGCAGTGAGAGGCCTGCGTAGCACAAAATATATATATATATATATATATATATATATATATATATATATATATATATATATATATATATATATATATATATATATATATATATATATATATATATATATATATATATATTTAGGGCTTCCCTGGTGGTGCAGTGGTTGGGAGTCCGCCTGCCGATGCAGGGGACGCGGGTTCGTGCCCCAGTCCGGGAAGATCCCACATGCCGCGGAGCGGCTGGGCCCGTAGGCCATGGCCGCTGAGCCTGCGCGTCCGGAGCCTGTGCTACACAGCGGGAGAGGCCACAGCAGTGGGAGGCCCGCGTACAGCAAAAAAAAAAAAAAAAAAAGAAAAATTTAAATCACTTATTAGACAAAATAGTGAGGATTATTTCAAATTTAGATTTGTTTGCTCTGATAATTTTTTTCTTTACCCAAATATCTGCCTAAATATCTCATTTTCATGGAAAAGTTATCAAATGAAAAAACTTGTGCCAAGTAAATTATGCCAGAGGCTTAATAGAAAATATCTATATTATACAGATAGTCTTTTGAGAGATTAATTCTTAAAATTTTTGAGCTCAGCACCCCTTACATTCCTAAAAGTTATTGAGGACCCTAAAGATCTTTTGTTAATGTGGGTTATATCTTGCAATATTTATCATTTTAGAAATTCAAAAATATTTATTTTAAAATAAAAATAACTCCTTTATATGTTAACATAAGTAACATTTTTATGAAAAATAACTATAGTTTCCAGAAACAAACAAACAAAAATCCTTAATGAGAAGCATGGCATTGTTTTACATTTTCTGAAAATCTTTTAACGTCTGGCTTAATAGAAGACACTTAGATTCTCATATCTGCTTTGCATTCAATCCGTTTGATTTAATTCAATCACACATCATATAGCTTCCGGAAAACTCCACTGTACACTCTTAAGAAGGAGAGTGGGGAGGACATACAATGTCTTAGTATTATTACAAAAATAGTTTTACCTTCATGGATTCCCACCTGTTCAGTGGGACTGTTTACAGCAGTGTTTACAGCTACAACAGTAGTTTGCATCAGATTGGGTTCAGGAAGAACTAAAGCCAAAATGTCTCCCACAATTACAGAATCACTCATTTTAACAGCCTGCCTAAGAAATGACCATGTGTGGAACCAAATGAAGCAAAGGAAATATAAAAATGGAATATTACTATTAGAAGATGCATTGATGACAGTCTCTACAAGACCAAATCAAAGTGTTTCCCTGAAGGGTGATGAATCTACAGATGTTAGTAACAACGTTCAGTTAATAGCACTAGTTAGAATCCCTGGAGAGGAAGGCTTGGAAGAATATTGATTTGCCAGAAAGTACCAAAACAAACTACTCAGGATCAGGTATTTGGAGTAGGAACTAAACACTTTAAAACAAATAAGATTTTCTGGATTATGCAAGCAAAACGGTTTCTGTACTGGTGGGAAAGCTGTGATGGCAGGGAGGTGGGAAGGCTTTATGGCGTATCTGTTCTCCATGTTCTGAACACCTGAGATGCAAGACATTGTTTTGTTCACATAGAGCTCTTGTCTGTACATTTGCCTATAGATGTGAATTCCATATTAAAGGATGTTGCTAATAAAATCCAGGCTGCTATGGTTCTGTCTGTTTTTAGCTTTATGTGAAGAAACAGTCTGCCGTCTCCTACTAAGTCACCGATCAAAGGAAAAGCTTTCCCTCCCCCACCCTGGAGGTTAGGAGCTAAAAGAGGAATTGAGAAATGTCAATGATCCTTATTGCAGAATTGTTGAGGAGAGTTTCTTGTCTTCAGAAAACTGGCTTAATTGGCATTTTCGAGCACCAGAATGAATTTAATCAAAATCACAATGAATGTGTGAAAATATAATAAAGTGTACCAACAATGCTCATAGATTCAAAGAAAACATGAGGTTAGAAGTAGTTTGGGGGGAGTTTAATATTTCTAAATTCAACTCTAAAGAAGACTGGTAGCAAAACATCTGTTAGGTGTCACGTTACTTGGAAAAACATGATATAAAAAGTTTAAGTGCATTAGAAATCCATTCACATTATCCTAAGAATTTCAAAGACAGAAGAAATCACATTATTCAGATCCAAAAAAAAACTATATTGAATTTTTCATAAGCTCCATATAGACCTCCCAAAACCCTACAGTGTACCCCAGTGTG
This sequence comes from Tursiops truncatus, assembly GCF_011762595.2. Classification (NCBI taxonomy): domain Eukaryota; kingdom Metazoa; phylum Chordata; class Mammalia; order Artiodactyla; family Delphinidae; genus Tursiops; species Tursiops truncatus. The sequence continues at coordinate 74,825,930 of NC_047037.1, read as the reverse complement.
CTTTATAAAGATTTCTGTGTGCCTTGACGTTGAAAAAGGTTAGGAAGCTCTGGTGTAAAGTCTAGTTTCAAGCACCCCAGCTGAAAAACTTTTAAGTTTTGTTGTTTTTTTTTTTTTTTTTTTGTGGTACACGGGCCTTTCACTGCTGTGGCCTCTCCCGTTGCGGAGCACAGGCTCTGGACGCGCAGGCTCAGCGGCCATGGCTCACGGGCCCAGCCGCTCCGCGGCATGTGGGATCTTCCCGGACTGGGGCACGAACCTGTGTCCCCTGCAACGGCAGGCGGACTCTCAACCACTGCGCCACCAGGGAAGCCCCTGCATTGATCTTTGCCATCCCCCCAAAACACATTTCTACTTCTTATTTAATCTCCAGGGAATGACTTTCTCCTCATGCCCTTCCTGAGTGAGATCAAGGATGTCAGAATGAAGTCACACTGCCATCCTCTGCCACCAGTCCAACTCTTTGACCTCATAGTCTTTCCTCTACTGCTTGAGCTCTTAGTTCTTGCCTTGTCCAAGACCTGAGGAACCAGCATTTGACCCTCTACATTCTCCTCCGGGCACTGTCTGGCCTTCTCTTTAAAAACATTTTTTTTTTTTTTTTTTTACTTTACTATCTTTCCCAATGGTCTAATTCTCTTTTTCACTGTCAGACTTCCCAAGTGCACTAAGGACTGACTCTCTTTCCTCTCCACATGATCCCCCCTCCTTTAACCTCCCAGAAAGCTTCCATCTTGATTATTATTCTGAAACTGCTTTCATAAATGTAAATATCACCAGTCTCCCTGACTGCTACATCTAGTGAGTTTCCCCACAACACTTCTTCTTGGCTTCTGTATTGCATTTGAGAAATCGATCCCTCTCTGATGAAACACCTCGCTCCACTGGGTGATGGTTGTACAGAGTCTTGCTTGCCCCAACTCTCTGCATGTGTACAAGAAAAGAATGTTTACTCTGCAGTTGTTGGGTGTAATGTTCTATATATGTTAAGAGGTTTAATCGTGTAGTTCAGATCTTCTATATCCTTATTGATTTTTTTGTCTGCTTATTCTATCAGTAACTGAGAGGAGTGTTTTTAAAATCTCCATCTATAAGGTGGTTTTGTCTATTTCTTCTTTTAGTTCTGTCAATTTTTGCTTGATAAATTTTCAATCTCTGTTATTAGCTGCATAAATATTAAGGATTTAAAATTTTTTTCCTCTTGAATTTAACCTTTATCATTATGAAATGCCTCACTTTATTTGTCTTAAAGTCAACTTTGCCTGCCAGTTTTCTTTTAAGTTTTGCAAGATTAAAATTTTTCTAAACTTTTCCCTTCCATGTTTTGGTATCTTTTTGTTCAAGGTGTGTATTTTGTAAACAGCTAAAAAAAATACTCTGAACAGTTTGTCTATTAATTGCCTCCTTTTTTTAAAGGGCATATTCACTGAGTATAGAATATCTAGGTTAGCAACTTTTCCTTTCAGCACTTTATGTAATCCCATTGTCTTTTGGTCTCCATTGTTAAAAATAAGCCAGTTCACCTTGGAAGGGCTCAGCACCCTCCTGGAATTTGAATTGATCCAGTACTCGTTGCTTCTAAAGCTCCCTGATGTATTTACAATACCTTAAAAAATAATTTTTCTAGATTTTTAAATTTGTTGCAGTGGGTGGCTTGAGCTGCTGCAACCTACTATATTCTAACTAGAAGTAGAGGCATTTTGGGGCCTTTAACCAGAGCCCTATGCTGATGACTCCCAAATCTGCAGTTGCAAACTCTCAACCATGCTACAGTCATATCCACCATGTACCTACTGTAGAATCCCTCTTTTCCATAAAAGCATCCAAAACAAACTTCTTTTACTCTCTCAATTGCATTAGTCTGATATATCATGGCCATTTTTATTCATCCTTCTCTTTCATTCCCCATTTTAGTCCCAGTGGACTTAAAAAAAAAAAAATCTGTCTGGAAAATAAAAAGGAACATCTTTCCCAAAAAAGGAAGGGACTTAATTTGACTTACAATATAATTCAATATCTTCAATTTACAAGTGAGAGAATTGATGTACAAAGAGGTGAAGTGATTGGCACAAGCTAACAGTTTCTGTTGGAGCTGAATCAAGAACGTAGGTCTCCTTCATTGCTCTTCCCATACTATACCATACTGCTTCTCTCAGAATAAGGCAATTACACATCATGGATTTTCTCTAGGGCAACCCTACTTTCAAACATTATGTTTGACTCTCTCCATAAATTACTGAAATATCCTGGCTATTCCCATTTGCATCATGAAAAGTACATTTTTAGCACCCTGAAGTGGAACAAAAATTATTTGTCAGAGTATGTTGTAATTTTTTGTCCTGAAAATATGATTATTGTCTTGTTAGCCATATTCCATACAGTTCCAAAGAATGGAAGGGGGCCCAGCGTTAAGAGAGGTTTGAAAGTCAATGCACATTCCTTATCTCATTTAATCCTTATATCCATCTATAGGTAGGTTCTAATATTATAATCATTTTCCAATGCCAGGAGATCGAGGTTTAGTTTTCCCAGATAAAATGTCTTAACCACTCATGTTATCACATCACTTTCTAAAACCTTTAGTGGATCTTCATTGCTTTTCTCATCAAAATGATGGCCTGTCTGACTTTCAAGCTCTCCGTGATTTGTCTTATTCATATTAGCTTGCCTCTCCAACTTTACTTCACAGAAGTCTGGATCCTTTTCTACCCTGGGCCAATCCCTGGATCAAGCCAACCCAGCATTTGGATGCCAACAGCAATATTGCTAAGAGCAGTCCTACCTGACCTTGTCCTTTTTTTTTTTTTTTTGAGTAGTGGTTTTTGGCTCTGTTGTTAGCAAATTTCTCCAAATTGCTTATATATCATGCTAGTACCACCTCTTGAAAGTTATGAGTTCCACATGTTTATTATTTAACAAGTGAACAGTTAACCTCTTTCGAAGTGTCTTAACTTAGGCATGTTCATATTTCAAAGATTTCCCCCATGTTTATATCATGGTCCACAAGCCCAGGGACACTGTTTACAGACTGCTACGTTAACTGTGCTCCCTAATCACAGTCATGGAGCGTATGGAACCCACAAGAGAAGCCCCTTCTTCCTCCGGGAACACACCCCCTGACTTTGGGACCTGGCATACAAACCTGGAGCCACCTTAACCTTGTCTTTCATGTAAATGAAAGTCTCCATTTCTTCAGAGTGAAGAGTCAGAATATTCCCCTACATCATTTCATCCATTTACTTGTTTTCTCTATTTCTGATTTCATCATAGCATTCCTATGATACGGGACTCAAAGTACATAAGGGCTGTGAGGGGTGAATGCACCATAGTTTTCAACAAAAGATCAGGGCTATGTTTCTCTCCATTCTTCTTTTTTTATTTTTTCTGGCTGTGTTGGGTCTTCATTGCTGCGCAGGGGCTTTTTCTAGTTACTGCGAGTGGGGTCTTCTCTTCGTTGCGGCGTGCAGGCTTCTCTTTGTGGTGGCTTCTCTTGTTGCGGATCACGGGCTCTAGGCATGCAGGCTTCAGTAGTTGTGGCACACGGGCTCAGTAGTTGTGGCTCACGGGCTCTAGAGCACAGGCTCAGTAGTTGTGGCGCATGGGCTTAGTTGCTCCGCGGCATGTGGGATCTTCCCAGACCAGGGATCGAACCTATGTCACCTGCATTGGCAGGCGGATTCTTAACCACTGCGCCACCAAGGAAGTCCCTCCACTACCATTACTGATGATGTTTAACATTGCACTTGGCTTGTCTGACACAAAACACAGATTCCATAGGGCAGATCAAACTCTAGTGAGGAAGCACTCTTGACCATGAAACAGGAGACCAGGACTCTGGTTCTGGGTCTATCTTTGACTTAATTATGTGATCTTGGACAAACAATCCAATAAAACCTATGTGTCAGCAATAGCACTGAATAAATACTGGGATACAGAAATAAATTAGTCACACACCCTGCCCTCAGACAGCCCATAGGCCAGTGGAAGAGACTAACAGGAAAATCAGTGATTACAATAGGGTATGGTAAGTACTAGATATAGGAGAACAGAAACTCCTAGATGAGGCATCTAACTCATCTGAAGACTGGAGAAGGTGGTCAGAAAATACTTCCAAAATAGTGATGATATTTGAACAGAGACTTGGGGAAGCCTGGTTTGTTCATTGCTGTTATTCCCAGCCCCAGAACAGTGCCAGGTACAGAGTAGGTATCTGATCAGAGCAAGGAGGGAATTCTTTGTGGCTAGGACTACTTAGACAAAGGGGTGGAAGTGTCAGAGAACATGGAGAATTCAGGGACTCGTGAGTAATTATGGAGGGCTAGAGTGGATAAAGGGGGGGTGGCTGTGCCTAAGGCTGGAAATATAGCCCAACACCAGAATATAAAAGGCCTGGTTTGCCATGGTAAGGCTTTTGAACTTTATCTTAAAGGCAATAGGGAGCCACTAGAAGATTTAAGCACTAGAGTCACTCGATCAGATTTTGGTGTTCACTTGATGCTCCAGTTATCAATTGATTTCCTCTCTGCTCCACATTCACCCCGCATTGCCTCCTCAGCAAAAACAGACCTGGGTCTTTTAGTTTTCCTTTGCCAGCTGGCATAATGTTAAGCTTTGTCAGTAGAGGGCGCTGGAGGGATACTGGAGGAGGAAGGGGCTTCTCTTGTGGGTTCCACATGCTCTTCCTGTTAAGCTCCAGGACCGTGCGGTTTCCCCAGTGCTGGGATCCTGCAGTGCACAGCTTCTGGACCATCTGCAGTATGTAATCTCTTAAGTGCCCGATGGCTGCAGTGCACAGCAGTCAGCAGTGCCCAGTGGCTAGCTGCTTCCCCTGACACCTCTCTTGGGAAGCCTTGCAGCAGAGTACAGCCAGTGTACTTTCACCTTTTCATGGATGGCTTCTTTGGCATCCCAGACAGTGGATTTCTGGCTGCCTGGAACCTCAGCAACTTCTCTGCCATCTAATGAGCTGTGGTTACACCCTCTGTGACACACTCTTGGGAGGTCATCTCTCTCTTGGACGATCTATCTCATGGGTAGTGATTGCTTCATGTATCTGTGATTCCTGTATACTTTGGATCTTTATGTCTTGCTAACCAATCTTCCATTACTCCAATCGATTATAGTTAAAAATTAGTTATATTGAACTGTCTTTGTTAAATTCTTGTATGATTTCTATCTCTTTGCTGGACTTGGAAACACACATTGACTGAAAGCTGTGGAGATGCGCTGAAGAGAGTGGAGTGAAGCTTTACGCAGGGAGCCTGGTTAGGAGAATATGGCAGCCCTTTTGGTGACAACTCTGGAGAGCATCATTGCCTTGAAAAGCAATTGCAGTGGGGAGGGATAGGAGAGACAGGGGCTACAGGACTTGGTAACCACTGGGGGAGATGGATGAGAAGAGAGAAGAGTTTAGGGCGACCCCCTACTTCTCAAGCTTTGATGACTGGGTAGATGGTAGCACCGCAGTACAAAGGGCAAACACAGGTCAAGTTCCCCTCCCGTGTCCCCATGGATCTCTCAGGACTTCCATGCACTTTTGAGCCACAGAGACTTAGGATCATAGACTCCTTAGGTTGGAAAGGCAATGAATCCCAATGTTTTCTTTTTGGCAGTGTGGACCATTTGTTCACATCTGATAAAAGAAGTGGAGAAAGGTCCATTCTATCTTAACATTCCATGATTCCAATGCTTTGTGAAGTTCTTTTCTGTTCTTAAAGCTCTCGTTATGGTAGGCCTTCCTCAATTGTCCATTCATTCTAGCCCTGCCCCGCCAAATCTTAAAATTCAACAGATTTCCTCTTATGCCTCCCAACTTGGAAAGGCAGGCCAACACGTATGTGCTGAGTGCTGAAGAATATAGGTCTTATCCAATATGAAATATAGGTTCGTTTCTGCAGTTTATTTGGTTTTATTGGTGTGCTCTAAACAGGGCCTCAACTATATAAACGAAAGCCTGCAGTTACCTGACTGAAAGGCTCCAGACACCAGAATCTTGGAGGGAGTTTCTATGAACTGCTCTTAGAACCAAGGACCAGGCAACTGTATGTACTTGCTTGGGTTTGGAATAGGAGATGATGTGTTTTGGACACATGGTTTCCCTTGCCTGGATGCACTCCTCACCTTTCCATAGGTTCTCTGGGTCTCAGATCAGCTTTCCCTGACCTCTCTGTCAATTCCCTTATACCCTCTCAGAGCATCACTTAGTCACCTCTCCTTGGTAGCACTTAGCTCAGCTCTAATTTTACATTATTTGTGTGATTTTTTGATGAACACCTGCCTCTCCCAATAGACTGTAAACTTGAGGGCAGGGACGGTCACTTTCTGCTCACAATAGAATCCCCAGTGCCTAGCCTGGTGCCTAGAATACAGTCAGTTCTCAATATATATGAGGAAAATGAATGAATGACAAGCGGTTTATAAAGTACTAGTCATGTCCTTTGGCCCTCATGGCAATCCCGCCGTAGGTATTCTTATATCCATGTTAGAGATGAAAAAGCAGAGGTTTGTCTAGTCAATGGGAGGATCTGATCCCAGATTCTATTGTGTTTCCAAATCACTGCCCCCCGTGTAAGAAATCATAAAATGGTAGCTCTGAGTATAAAATATACATATACTTTGGGTAGAGAGCAGTAATCATCCATCGTTACGTTCTCTTAAAGATCACAGTCCCCTCCTCTTGCTTTGTGAACAAGAGGGGTTCAAAATCCAGGTGGGCCCATCGGGCAGGACTCTTCCCTCCGACCCGGGCGGCCGTCGGGGCGCTCAGGGTGCTCCCCTCCCTCCACTTCCCCTCAGGGTGGTTACCTGAGGCTCGCTCCCAAACTGGCTATCAGGCACCGGCACCAGCACCGGGCGACACCTGGCGCCTGGCCTCAGGCGGGAGGTGTGGGGAGAGATCCAGCCCCTCGCACCTTCTTCGGGCGCAAAGCAGCAGAATGTGGGCGGGGAAGGGCGGCACCGGCCTCAGCCTCAAGGCGCAGGAGAGGTGGGGCAGGACCCGGCTTTGTTAGCTCTTCGCCTTCGCCTGGCAACGCGGACGCCGGCTGCGCTGCCTGGCAACCGCTGCCACTGGGGCGCGGGCGCGGGCGCGACCTCACCGAGCCGCCCCCGCTCCCCACCCCGCGGCTCCGCCCCTCCCGTCTCGCTCAGGCCTCTGCCACAGCCTCCAGCTCAGTCTGGGTTCCCGAAGTTCCGCCCGGGGCGGGGCTAGGAAACTGAGAACTGCTTCGGGTTTTTTTGTGTGTGTGGCAGGACCAGACGACCTAGCGGTTTAGGGATGAGACTGGGGGCGTTGAGAAACCTGGGGGAATGTGTAGCAATTTACAGTGGGCTTTTGTACATTAGAGAGCAGAAGTGGAGGAGTTTTCAGTGATTTTTTTGGCTTGCGGAAAGTGAGCACGTGAGGGGAAGCCCTGGGGAACAATTGTCACAAGCGCTTCTTGCAGTGTCCCCCCCCCCCCTTTATTTTTTTTAACAGACTAACTCGCTCAGTCCTTACAATCACCCCATGAAGCAAGTACTCTTATTATCTTCATTGTTACAGGTGAGAAAACAGCACAGAGCACTAAGTAACTTGCCCAAGATCACAGCAAGTGATAGGGTTAGGATTTGAACCCACATTTCGTGGTTCCAGACTTCTCGCTTTTAACATCTATAATGCTAAGAAAGGGGAATGGAGCTAGTGTGGATAGGAACAGAGCTCAAGATGCCAGAGGCAACAGGGTAAGAAGGAAAATAGTCACGTGCAGAATGGCATCGAAGTCTCACAGTAACTCTGGAGGTAGGTATCGATATTTACCTTCCCTTTAGAAATAAGAGACAGGCTTAAAAGGTTGAGTAACTTGCCTATGGTCAGACAACTGGCAGTGAGGCCGAGTTTGACAAGACCTTTGCCAAAGTCTTCTGATTTCAAGATTTTTCTTTCTTAAACTCCCAAGGAAGCAAAAAAAGCCCCCTCTTTCTCTGCCATAACCCTTGGCATTTCATACCCATTTTTAAGGTGCCCATTGCGTCATCCACTCTTTCAGTCCAACAGTAGTGTGCGCTGGTCTAAATCAGTGAGTTAGTTCATCCAAGGCCTTCAAAGGTTTCTGTAGTTGTGAGATGAAAACTGTTTTCTCTCCTTAAAGCAATTTCAAGCGTCTGTGAGCAAGTGGGGCAGCTGGGTTTTTGTTTTCTGTATGCAGAGGGCTTTCAGAGCTTGCTGTCATCAGTGTGTAAAGGGTCCAGTCTGTTGGCATTTGTCAGAGTCTTGCAGGTCCTTGCACACGTGGAGAATTCTGGATGACTTGAGAATGGCCACTTGTCCACGGGCAAGTAGGGGATGAAAGAAACAGAATCACTGGCCATCACTCACCTTCCTGAGCCCTCTGTTGAGGGGCCACCGGCTGTTGGTATAGGCATCTGCTGGGCAGTGTGTGCCTTAGGATTGGACAGGGAGGCTGGAGGTTTGAGGGCTACAGGTGCATCTTCCAGGAGAAAAAGAATGCTGTGGCCACTAGGGTCTGTTCTGTGTGTGTACAAGGGAAGAAGGTGTGCTGGGCCCTTCCTGCTTCCATGCAGGGTAAATGATACAGAGAAGAAAGAATAATAATTATGTTCATGCAGAAGAAGGGGAGTTTTAGGCAAAGCTAGAGATGGAAGGTGAAAAATGGAATTTTAGTGTGGGAGGTTAGGTGTAAGAAAGTAATTTCATGTTACTGTCTGACCGAAGTGGTGTGACAGTCTGCAGGAGGCCAGGTTGAAGTTCTGTCAGTCAATAAATACAACAGAATGTAGTGAAGAGAATATAACTTTACAAGGAATTCACAATCATAAAATTCAGGAAAGTTGCTTTCTTCTAAGAGAGAGGCAGGGGGCATGGAAGAGAGAAGAGCACATGAATAGATGTGATTGGTGGTGATTTAGCTCTTGGTGTGGGTGGTGGGTTTGTGGGTGTTTATTATGTTTCACAACTTACATACACTTTAAAAAATATGTTTCAGATATTAGTCCATAAGATCTTTTAAAGTAAACTCATCAAATAGGTCACACTATTTTTTGTCTGTTTTCTTGTGTAATTGAGAATTGACTATATCTGTTTTCATCATTTCATTTTCCCTTTATTCTCATCAACATACAAATATTCTGCAGTTTCTCCCATTATATTCTCCTCCAGCTTTGCCCCGTTTCTCTGCTCCCCTTATTGCGAAGTTCTTTAAATTTATTTATTTATTTTTGGCTGTGTTGGGTCTTCGTTGCTGCGCGTGGGCTTTCTCTAGTTGCAGTGAGCGGGGGTTACTCTTCGTTGTGGTGTGCGGGCTTCTCATTGTGGTGGCTTCTCTTGTTGCGGAGCACGTCTCTAAGTGCATGGGCTTCAGTAGTTGTGGCATGCGGGCTCAGTAGTTGTCACTCACGGGCTCAGTAGTTGTGGCTCACGGGTTCTACAGCACAGGCTCAGTAGTTGCGGTGCATGGGCTTAGTTGCTCCGTGGCATGTGGGAGCTTCCCAGACCAAGGCTCGAACCTGCATCCCCTGCATTGGCAGGCGGATTCTTAACCACTGTGCCACCAGGGAAGCCCAGCAAAGTTCTTTAAAAGAGTTATCTGTACTTGCTGCCTCTAATTTTTGTCCTCTCAGTCTCTCTCGAGTCCACTTGAATCAGGCTTTCATCCTCATTACTCCACTGAAGGTACCCTTGTCAAGATCTCAGACAACATGATGTTAAATCAAAGGTTGTCTCTTAGCCTCATCAGCAGCATTTGACCCTGTTGATCACTCTCTCATCCTTGAAACTCTTTTCTTGGTTTTAGGATATGACACACTCTTGGTTTTTCTCCTTCCTCATTAGCTCTTCCTTCTCAGTCTATTTTGCTGGTTGCTGTAGAATGAATGTTGTGTCCTCCCAAATTCATATGTTAAAGCCCTAAACCCCAGTATGATGGTATTTGGAGGCAGGACCTTTGGGAGGTGATTAGGTTTAGGTGAGGTCATGAGGGTGCAGCCCCATGACTGGATTAGTGTCCTTTTAAGAAGAGGGAGGGACCTTCTCTCTGCCATGTGAGGGCACAGCAAGAAGGTTGCAGTCTGTAAGCCTTGAATCGGGCTCTCACAGGGACCAAATCTGCCAGAACTTTGATCTTGGACTTCCCAGCCTCTAGAACTGTGAGAGATAAACTTCTGTTTTTTAGACCACCCAGTCTATGGTATATTGTCATAGCAGCCTGCTATTCCGCATCCAGTTCCAATGTGTGCAGTTTTCCCCCCACACAACAAGCAATTCTCTGACACCAGCTAGGTGTCCTACAATTCCACTCAATTCTGACACTATCTACCTGGAGAGAGCATCAGATTCCACAGGTAAGGTCTCAGTCCCACAAGACTGCCCTCCACTTCAGATGCTAGTCTCAAATCCAGGTGGTCACCTGTGCTTCTGACCGACTGGTTATAAATCACAGGTCCCACAACCCCCTCCTTGGATTCAATTAATTTGCTAGAGCAGCTCATAGAACTCATGAAACCAGTTTACTCACTAGATCAGGATTAGTATAAAGGATATAAATCAACAGTCAGATGAGAGATACATAAGGTGAGGTCCAGAATAAAGGAGCTTCTGTCCCTGTGCAGCTTGGGGCCCTGCTCTGTGGCACGTGAATGCGTTCTGGTTCATCAACCTGGAAGCTCTGAACTCTGTCCTTTTGGGGTTTTATGAAGGCTTTATTACATAGGCATGTTTGATAAAATTATTACCCACCATTGGTGATTGATTCAACCTCCAGCCCCTTTCCCCTCCCCAGGGGAGTGGCACTGAAATTTCCAACCCTCTAATGACATGTCTAGTTCTTCTGGCAATTAGCCCCCATCCTTAGTGACATCCAAAAGTCACTTTATTAACATAACAAAAGTCACCTTTGTCATTCTCATCACTTAGGAAATTCCAAGGCTTTTTGGAACGCTTGGAATTTCCAAGGGTTCTAGAAACAACAAAGACCAAATATGTATTTATTATAAATCACAATATCACACAACCCAAACTGACTAAGACACTGGTCCTTCCTCCCCTCCCTGATACCTTAATGTGGAGTGTCCCAGGATTTACCCTTGGACTTGCCCATCAACATTCACCCCCTTTTGTTTTTTTTCTGGACGTGCAGGCCCAGCGGCCATGGCTCACGGGCCCAGCCGCTCTGCGGCATGTGGGATCTTCAGGAACCGGGGCACGAACCCGTGTCCCCTGCATCGGCAGGCGTACTCTCAACCACTGTGCCACCAGGGAAGCCCTCACCCCTTTTTTTTGTCTCATCCAATCTCATGTTTTTGATTCCAAATTTATATCTCCAACTCTAATCCTTTCCTACACTCCACTCCCGCATATCCAGCTGTCTACTTGATAGCACCACTAAGAGGCTTCTGGAACTTAACACGCCCCGCACTGCACTCCTGATACTCCTTTCCGAACCAGTTCCTCTAGTCTTCCCCATATGAGCAAATGCAACTCCATCCTTCCGGTTGCTCAGGCTAACAACCTTGGCATTATCCCTGGCTGCTTTTTCTCTCACACCTTACATCCAATCTGAGCAAATACTGTTGGCTCTACCTTCAAAAGATATCCAGAATCTGAGTGCTTCTCACCTCCTCTACCACCAACACACTGGTTAGAGTAAACCTCATCTCACACCTGGACCACTGCAGTGCCTTCCTAACTCAATTCTCTGTTTCCGCCCTTGCTACTCTATAGTCTATTTTCAGCTCAGCTGCCAGAGCAATTCTTTGAAAACCTGACTGATTTCATCACTCTTCCATTCAGAGTCCTCAATGGCTTCCACCTCACTTTGTCAAAAGACAAAGTGATCTGCAAGGCCTTAAATTCTCTGGATCCATCATTTTCTTCTTCCTTATTTCCCTCCAGCGGCACTGGGTGTCTTGCTCTTCCTTAGCAAGGCCAGGCCCTCTCCTGCCCCAGGACCTTTGCACTTGTATTTCCTTTGCCTGGAATGTGATTTGCTCAGATAATCACATGGTTCACTCCCCAGCTCCTTTGGGTCTATTTCAAACGTCACCTTTTGGGGGAGACTTCATGGACCTCCGCCCTCTATTTAAAATTGAATACCAGCCTCCTACTTTACTATCACTACATGCTATGTATTTTATTTTATTTTTTTTTGTGGTATGCGGGCCTCTCACTGTCGTGGCCTCTCCCACTGTGGAGCACAGGCTCCGGATGTGCAGGCTCAGCGGCCATGGCTCACGGGCCCAGCCGCTCCGTGGCATGTGGGATCTTCCCTGCCCAGGGCACGAACCTGTGTCCCCTGCATCGGCAGGCGGACTCTCAACCACTGCGCCACCAGGGAAGCCCCATGCTATGTATTTTTAAAGATTTGTTTTTATCAATTTACTTATATTCTCTCACTGGAGTACATGGGTTTTTGTTTTATTCATGTGTGTTTCTGGGGCCTTGAACAGGACTGCACACATAATGGGCACCATAAATATTTGTTTACTGAATAATGTTCTCCTTTTTTTCCTCTCCTTCCACTTTTCTTCCTCCTCTTTTCTACTTCCAAGAGGCCCTCCTGAAAAGTGATACTTCAGTGTCCATTCAGCCTTTTTAGCTCAGTGTCTTAGGGGCTAACGTTGTATTTGGTCAAGTAAGGAAAAGTGTGGCATGAGGGTAAGACTCCTGACCGTCCTTGTGTCACCACCGTCTTAGCTCAGAAAGTAAGTTCTGCCTCTCCTGTGTGGCTTATGTCATGGTTCACATTCCTAGATCTTAAGTTTAAGTTTGCCATTTCCAGGAAACGAGATGTGACCCCATCCTACAGGCTGCTTGGGTCACGGTGAGGCTGGGACCGAGGAGTACTGATGGTCGCACCCCAGTCTGGTCTCCTCTCAGGCCCCATGTACTCCTGGGGCTCAGCTGTGTGGTGTGGCTGTCAGTCTCCCTGTGGCGCCAGTACCCCCTGTGGACATGATTTCTCTCCATAAAGGCATTCGTTTTATTTTGTTGTATGACAAATTATCACAAACAACATAAATTTACGATCTCATTGTCCTTGGGGCAGGAACCCAGGAAAAGCCTAGCTGGGTCCTCTGCTAAGGGTCTCATCAGGCTACAATTCAGGTGTCAGCTGCATCTAGTATGAGGCTTGGGGCCCATGCTCACTGGTAGTCAGCAGAATTCAGTTTCTCGTGGCTGTAGGACTGAAGTCCCTGTGTTCTTCCTGGCTGTTGGCCGGGGATCCCTCTTCACCCCTAGAAGCCGTCTTCAGGCCCCAGCTACGTGGCCCTCACAGCATTTCACAGCATGGCTGTTGGCTTTCCTCCAGTCCGCAGAGAGCATCTGCTTGTCTGTATTGAAGACTCACCTGATCAGGTCAGGCCCATCTAGGATAATCTCCCTTTTGATCAACTCAAAGTCAACTAATTGGGGACCTGATTACATCTGAAAATTCCCTTTTGCCACATGACGTTACTCACGGGAGTGGTATCCCATTGTATTTACAGGTCCTACCCACACTCAAAGGGATGAGACTATACAGAGCACATACACCAGGGGCCCACGATCTTGGGGGACATCTGAGAGTTCTACCTACCACAAAATGAATCTTTGTGAGGGAAAAAAGCAAGAAGATCCATCATCTTTCTTCAGAGAGAACCACAGAGACAGAGAAGCACAGATACCCCTTGTGTTTCTGGATCCCATGATCCTCCCGCTTATATCTGTGCGTAACTTTTTCTTCAGAACTCTGGAGGGGTGATACCTCCTATTACCACTCACTTATGGAGAACAAACTGTCTATTCCACTTAAGTGAAAATATCTACATAATCAAAGTCTACTTCTTTTTTTTTTTTTTTTTTTTTAAAGAAGATGTTGGAGGTAGGAGTTTAATTAATTAATTTATTTTTGCTGTGTTGGGTCTTCGTTTCTGTGCGAGGGCTTTCTCTAGTTGTGGCAAGCGGGGGCCACTCTTCATCGCGGTACGCAGGCCTCTCACTATCGCGGCCTCTCTTGTTGCGGAGCATGGGCTCCAGACGCGCAGGCTCAGTAGTTGTGGCTCACGGGCCTAGTTGCTCCACGGCATGTGGGATCCTCCCAGACCAGGGCTCGAACCCGTGTCCCCTGCATTAGCAGGCAGATTCTCAACCACTGCTCCACCAGGGAAGCCCCCAAAGTCTGCTTCTTTACAGATTTGAGTGATTAAAAAAAGAAAAAAAGAGGACCATTAACCACTGGGGAGGTGGGACCAACAAGGCTCCTCCCTCCTTGACTTCCCTCCCTCCTGTGGCTTTTGTGGGGGGCTTTGAGTCTCTCAGTACCACCCCCAGCCTACGTGGCACCTTTGTATACATTAGAAAAAGTGATCTCTCCTTTTTAGCAGGCATAGTCCCTGGGACAAAGGAACTGATGAGTGGGGCAGGAGCTGGACTTCAGCCCATTTCCCCCTCAGAAAACTGCCTGGTTTTCTTGTCTCTGGAACCTTTTGTTTCCATCCCACATTCTTCTTCTAAATAGGAACACCATTCCTCCCCACGCCCCCCCTCCTCCCCTGAAAAAAAAGAAAAAAGAAAACCATAGTTCTTGGTTTTCTCTACTTTTCCTTCTCTCCATAGGAGGATAGAAGTCTGTCTCTGTGTGGATGACTCAAATTTACACCTCTAGTCCCAATCTCCCTTCTCAACTCAGTGCCTTGTCTAAACATCCTTGGCTTCCTTCAGATAAGTTCACAACAGACATATCACTTTTGCCTAAGACCATCCTCAGCCCTTCCTTGCTCTGTCAGTGGAGACATAATCCTCCCTGCTGTCCAATCTGCAAACCTGAAAGTTACCCTCGACCACTGCTCCCTCTCCTCACACAGCCTGCCTGCTCCTCTTTTTAAGGGTGTGTGTCATTTGTCCTTCTCTTGTCCATCTCACTGTTCCACATTGTTCCAAGCCTTTAGAATCTCCTGTCTGCCCTATGTTTCAACAGATTTCTGATTATAGTCTCGTTTCCTTTCTTTTCCCAGTGGTTCTTAGTTGGGGACAATTTTGCATCCCCTTAGAGGACATTTGGCAATGTCTGAAGACGCTTTTTGTTATTCCAACTGGGGGTGGGGTGCTGTTGAGGCCAAGGATGCTGCTAAGCTTCCTGCAACGCACCAAGTATTATCCGCCACAAATGTCTGTTCCTCCGAGCTTCCTGAACATTACAGCCTGCACTTCAGAAAATGCGCTCTGCACACATCCCTTGGCTGAAAGATAAATGATTTCCCATTTGTTATATATGCATGTCTTCCTTTGCCCAAGGTGCCCTCCCCCTTCCATTTTTACGCCAAGAAATCTCCCCTTTCTCTGAAAGCCCGTAGTAAGGTGTCCAGACTGTGCGCTGGGCTAGTCTCCATTTGTCCCCCTGTGTCCACTCTCCACTCTTGCCTCTCCTGATCTGTGCCCCACGGCTGCATCTCCCGGCTCCCTTGCCCTCCAGGTTCTGGCTGGGCCTGTGGGAGGCATCAGCAGGTGACCAGCGGTTGGGGATTCACTACGCAAGCCCCATCTCGAGCTTCTGGCCTCAGCTCCTGTGGAGCACCCCCTCTTCAGGCAGCAGCACTTAGTGGGGCTCCATGACCTCATTCCTTGCTCTGCCCCTTCAGGCCAAGAGTTCTACCAGCATCCCACTGCTGCTAGACCTGTTTGCCACTGTGATCAGCTGGCTAATTCTGCCCGCACCCCAGTCAGTATTTTCTTAAACTCTCAGTTAAATCCTTTGAGTGTGCCATCTGCTTCCTGCTGGATCCTTGATGACACATCAGTCACTTGAGGATTCGCCTTTCTCTTGGCTCCCATGCAGATCTTAGAGTCAGGACTGTTCCCGTGTCATTCAGCGTGTACGCCCCACACTGCTGTGATCCATTTACATCTGGTATTTCTCATGTTTCCCAAACACATTGCAAACCCCTGTGGCTTGAGCTATTGAGCATATCGTGTACACTCTCTTGGCAAAGTGCCGTGCTCTATAAGTGTTTACCAATGAAAATTACAACAAAATGTACTGAAAAATCACCTCATTTTATAAACAAAGCATTTGGAATTTAAATTACTTATTTTCTTTTGTAGCACAGGTATCTTGGTGATTTGAACTTAGTAACTTTTCCTTGATGTTTTAAAAATGACTGAGGCTTTGGCTTGGGACTTGAGGTTGCCTGCTCAGCTGCTCTGTTTCACTTACTTCCTGGTAGCTGATGGCAGTCCGTGTATTTGTGGCTGCTGAATAAGGGACTCCAAGTAAAACTGGGGGTTTTTGCCCCGGCTTCCTCTCTTGAAACCAATATTCTCTCCCTTCAGAAGTCTTTGCTGCATTATTCTATCGCTGGTCTGCAAAGACCAAATGTTCCACTGGTTCCCTAAGTCTAAAACTCGTGCTGCATTGTGTCCAAACATGTGCTTGGTAAATGCCTGTTTGTCCCACAATTCAATTCGAGGTTTTATTTAAATATTAATGAGGCAAAAATTGGTGTAAGTGCCTCCTCAGGGAATCTTGGGAAACTACAGGGATGTAGTCAAATGGTTTGCAAATTGTACTTATTTATTTATAACTTTAATTTGAAAAGAAGGACCAGAGTTATTAAAGGGGGTGTTCACATTTTACAGAAACCTTATCCTAAGGAATAAGGGATAATCATTCCTAAGGAAAGGGGGAAATACCAAGTTATTTCCTAGAGTTATGGCTTCTTGTCCTTCCTGTGTTATAATGGTTGTTTGTGTGGACAATTAAAAGACCTGTTTCTTCTGCTGTCTGCGAAATATGTCTCCATCTGCCTAACTCTACTGTGGAGGTCTCAGTCTCACCTCACGGCTCTGGTTATTTGTCATGCCAGATATCCACACTCAAGTTCTGTTTCCTTTGTACCAGAAAGATAAAGAAGAGGAATGGTAGGCATTCTGGTCCACAATCCACCTTGGTGATTTCATAGTGGGGCCCGGAAAAAACGAAGCTGACGGAGGCTGAGTGGGACCACATTATGACTTTCATGAATCTTCAGCACATTTGCTTTTTGTGGGCCCCTTCCACCATTAAAAGCATCAAAACTTATATTTTACAACTGTGTTGGCCTGCGGCAAATACATTAATATAATATATTAAAACATTTTTATGGAACCCTAAAAGTACTTTGGTCCCTAGGCACTGTGTCTCCTGTGCATAATGAATTAGTCAGCTCTGTAAGTGAGCGATGGGAAAAGAAAGGAGCTTGACTCCTTTTTTCAGGGTCTAAAGATACCTGGGTTCCAATCTGTTCTCAATGATGCCTACGTCGGGAGGTTATGATCATAAATAAGGTGAATGAAATGCTCTTCCTCTGAGAGGCTTGGAGGGGTGGGCTCTGGAGGCTTGGGCAGCTGTGGACCACGAAGCTTAGCCACCTCCCAGATCCAGCCTGCTAACCTCTTTACCTTGTCCCATATACCTTCTCTGTATGATAGTGATGGTGTCACAGTCTCTGCTCTGAGAGGGTCCAGGGTGATCTTCCCATTAGATGGAGTGCCTGAAGTGTGGTGAGATGAGCCTGGGTGGCTTCCTCTTCTGCGGCTGCTTCAGATTCTAATGCCTTGCTGCTTTCTTGGCAGCACAGAGAAGAAACAATTACAATAATTTTTTTCTGACCATAAAGGTGATATTGGTTTATTATGAAATTTGGAAAAAAAAAGTCAAGAGCAGATTTTTTTTAAAAAAACTGCTTTACTCCTAGAGCCAACCACTGCCTACTGCCTCATGAAGTTGTATGAATGGGTGAACCCTACCACCGATGGGACAGGGCTGGTCCAGCTCCCAGGAGCCGACCCAGCAGTGCCGGTCGTTGTTGCTGTTTCTGCCTGACATCACCCTCAACTATAAAATGGATGGATTTTACCAAATCCTCCCACACTGTAGTTTATAAGCCTCCAAGGCTTATAAACTACAGTGTTAAGTGAAAAAGATGGATTGCAAAATGTATATACAGTATGATCTCAATTGCATAGAAACATGCATAAAAATTGAGGAAGGCAATAGACAATTATGTCAGTAGTGGTATTTGTCCATGGAAGCTCCAGTGTGGGTGAGGGACAGCTTTTTGGGAGGATGGTAGCTTTTCAGCACCACATAAACCCTCCTCCACAGGCAATTCCTATGCATAGGAAATTTCCTATGCAATTTCCAGGCAGTTTCCTATGAATAAAATTCTGCTGTTTATACTCTTAGAAGAGGCGAAGGGGACAGTGGTCCTTCCATGCATAAACACCACACCTTTGGAGGTAGCTGTCCTCTCTCATCACCTTTCTCCTGTGCCCACCCATGAAGCAGCAGTTTCTGCAGTCTCCTCTTTGTATTGGAGGCTGGGAGTGGGTTTTCCTAGCTATCCTCTTGGGAACATGATTCTATTCTCTCCATAAAAGCAAGGATACAATTAAAGCTACGCATCAGAGAGCAATCAAGGGAACTAACGACTCCACATTACTGTGAAGAGGGTGCCGTTGAACTAGGGCAGCTTCTGCAGCACTCTTCCTACTGTTACCACAATTGCAGAAGAGCAGCTTCTGGTGCCTCTGCAGACCCTCAGAAGCAGAGCCTTCCCAGCAGGCAGGAATCTGGCTCATCTCAGAGAGATGGGGATCTGTAGACAAAACATATGGTTTTCTTCAGTGGCCCGGTCCAGTATCTTACAGTATTTCCTTTAGTTCTGACCTAAATCCTGCCTGTTAAGGTTTCATCCCATATCTGTTTTCCTTTATGAAGACAGAAACATTGGCTCGTGCATCCCCATCTGATAACCCTCCAAACCTCGATGCTGGGTTTCTTCTGACGTGTGTACGTCAAGTCCGGAAAATTAGAATAATGCCAGGTTAAGAAACTGAGTCTAAATGGTACATTCGATAATTTAATTCAACAAATATTTGTCTGAGCATCTACTATGTGCCAGGCAGGAAAGAAATAGACAAGGGGACACACATTGAACCAGAAGTTATTAGCGTGTGCTACTTTAGGTGCTGTGTTCAGAGACCCCCAAATCCTCTCTCAGTTTTTAAAGTGAGCTTTGAAGGCACATAGCTTGGGTTGAATTCACTTACTCTTTCTGTGACCTAGGCCAAACTGCTCACCTACCTGAGTCTGTGTTTTTTTACCCCCAAATGAGGATAATTTCAGTACCTATTTCAGAGGTTGTAGAATAAATGAAATCATTTAACGAAAGTACAGTTCCTAGTAGTGGAAGTTGCTCTGTAAATGTGCTCCTTCATTCACGTTTTATAATTATTTGGGAACATCAGCAATATTGGGTGTAATATGAAATTGGTTTTTATTTTTAAATGTGAATTTTAATGTGTATTGTTCACTTTGACGATCAGCTATAATTCCAAATTGGCTTCCTACAAACTCAGTTATGACCTATTATTAATATGCCAACATTCATTCACCCAACAAGTATTTCTTAAGTATCTTTTATAGTGTAGCCAGTGGATGCTAGGGGAGTAAAAAACACCTTTAATGTAAGCTGGTGCTAACATGACCAGGAAGTGAAATCTGCTAGGAAGAAAGTCCTCTATGGGAGGAGTTTCCAGGACAGCGGAAGATGGGCTCAGAGAAGCACAGATGCAGCAGAGACACTTCTCCAGTGCTGGCAGCAACACTCCTAACAAATGCCTGCCTACAGAAGAATCCTGGGAGCCTGGACTTGCCACTCATTCTTGAATTGCGTTTATTCTGGGAACCAAGCAGAGTGCTGTGTCAATCTGCTAAGAAGGAGGCAGAGTTATAAATAGGATATGTGCTGAAATAGGAAAGAAGATGAAAGATGGCATTTGGGGCTTTCACGGCTCCCCCCCTCCCTTAAATAGAAGGAGGAAAGCCATCCATCTTGATGGGGGCAAGAAATTCAGGGGCCATCATTCCAAGAGAAGTGGAAGGGAGAGAGGAAATGGGAAGTAAGACAGTGGTGAAAAGTGGAGAGGTGGAAAGGAGTGAGACGTGAACAGAAGGGTGCGAAGGTAAGCTGCTCCCCGCACCACACCCCCCAGGCAGGTGAGATGAAATCAAAAGGAAAAACCTTGTGCTAGGAAAAAGAGTGGAGACTTACCCAACTGGAAAGAAACTTGAAATAGCAGGATAGTAATCACACATGGCCAGAAACAGGGATTGGGTAGGAAAAGAATTACAAAGCTTAAGCCATAAAAACAGAATTAGGTGGGAAGGGTAACACAGTCGTGAGATAAAAGACCAGACTTGGTCAGTAGCATTCCCAGGTAGCGCCATTTACCCTTTCGCCCAAAGCAGACCTTGACCCTCAGCCCTCAAGGTGAATATCTTCAAAGGCATTAGTGAATCAATAATGGGGGGTCCTCCCATCAGGGGTGGGCAGTGGTGGTCTAGCTGTGGTTGAAGGAGGCCGTAGTGGAAAAAAGTCTTGGAGTTGGAGTTGGGTTCTCGACTCAGTGTTGCCATCAACTGGACATATGACCTCAAACAAGTCACCTGACCTCTGTGAGCTAGGTTTGGATATAGACTCTGCCATGAACTGCAGTCGATCTTGATCTACTTACTCCCCTCTGTAGACTTCCTTTTCTTTATCCATACAGTGATGCATATTAGACTGTGTCTTAAAAGCTGCTGCCAGGGGTAAAATTCTATATTTCAATACTTGGATGAATGCTGAGAGTAGATCAGGGAGCCCCAGTAGTGTTAGCCCATACAAGAGAGTTTTTAGCAATTACCCACCCAGGATAAGGTGGGGAGGAGACCTAGAGAGAACGTAAAATGGGGGCCCCTCAAGGAGGCCTTGAGGGGAACAACGTAACAGCCCTCGGCCAAGGAGATGAGATGGACCTAGCTGTCTGGCAGGTAGAAGGTATGGAACTGCAGGTACGGATCTGCTTCATTTCCCCAATGTAATCTCTTTCAGAGGCCAAAACAAAGATTTGGGGAAGTCGTAGGTCAGAGGACATCAAAGTGCATCAATACTGAGAAGTGTTCCCTGAAGTAGTATTGCCCAAGCTCAGGAATCAGGAGCAGCCATGTGGTATATGCAGGAACACGCTGCATTCGTTTACCCGACACATTACATTATCAATTCACCTTGATGCAATCATGTGTCCTCTCATTGGTCCCTGAACTTTACTAAGGTTGTTTCATTGGCCAGAGGTCCCTATCAAGATGATCTCTAAGCTACCTGTAGAGGTTCTGTTGCTTCTTGCTCATCTCTCCCCACCGCCCCAAAGGAGCTAGTGTACAAAAGCTCAACCCTGTTCAACAGATAACTTTGAATCTTAAATCAGATTTTAGCCCCTTGTCTAGGGAATCCTTAAATAGCTCAAACTTTACAAATTTCCAACAATATGTATGAATCCAGGTACTGGGTCACTGGGTCACTGTCTGGGGGGTGTCAGCCTTGGATATTGGAAGTCCTGGTCTAGGAGACAAGTGACTCACTATTATATCAAGGATTGTGAATAGTATGCTCCATATCTAAGGATAAATTTGAGTCTTGTTCAGAAACCTTGGTGGGAAACCAAGGCCATTACCAATAGGCAGAGTGTCCCCTCTACTACAGGTGTTTTGTCAGTGACAAAGTGTGATGTTTTGGCAAACTGATTGACAACTATGAACTCTTAGATGGAGGCAAACCCTTCCTAAGGATAGATCGGTGGCAAGGTCAGACTAAGTATTGCTGAGGGTTAGAGCTTTATTTGAGTTAGGGCTGTGCTCCTCCACCTGGCGACCTGGACAGGCAGCATCAGCACCACCTGGGAGGGAGCTTGTCAAAAAGCAGAGTTTCAGGCCCCATGCTACACCCACTGGATCAAAACTGCATTTGACAAGATTCCCAGCTGTTTTGTATGCTCATTAGAGGTTAAGAAGCACTGGGTCGGTGCTTTGTGACCACCTAGAGGGGTGGGATAGGGAGGGTAGGGGGCAGATGCAGAGGGAGGGGATATGGGGATATGTATATATATGTATAGCTGATTCACTTTGTTATACAGCAGAAACTAACACACCGCTGTAAAGCAATTATACTCCAATAAAGATGTTAAAAAAAAAAAAAAGAAGCACTGCGTTAGGGTGCTCCTTTAAAAAAGAATGTAAATGTCTCTTCTAGAAGGTTACCATAGGCCAGTCATTTACAATGTAATGAGAATGGTTGAAGCAGATTACCTCTCATTTATCCCTTAGCTAAAATAAGCCAGCATGGGAATTTTGTTGGAAAGGGAGGGAGAAATCATCAAACTCCCAATCCCTGACCCCTGCGCTAACCTCAGCTCTTATCACAGGGATCTGGCATACAGTAGGACTCAACACACTTTTGTTTTGCTTTTGTTATTTAGCTGAATAACTGACTTAAAATAACAAAGGACATGTGGTTCTGTGCTTATCATGATTTTCCATATGCCGAGGTGTGGGAGGCAGAATAGTGGATCCCAAAATGTCAACATGGGACTTGTGAACCCCTGAAACCTGTGAATATGTTAACTTACATGGTATTGGGGAATTAGACGATTTTAGGTCATGGAGATATTTCTGGATTATCCAGGTGGACTCAATGTAATCACAAAGGTCCTGAAAAGTGGAAAAGGGAGGCAGAAGAGAAGGTCAGAGTCAGAGAAGGATATGTAAGAAAAATTAGACCTGCCTTTACTGGCTTTGAAGGTGGAGGAAGAGGGCCATGTGTCAAGGAATGTGGGTGATTCCTACATGCTGGAAAAGGCAAGGAAATGGATTTCCCTTAGAGCCTTCAGAAAGGAATGCAGCCCTGATGACCTTTTGATATTTGCCCATTGAGACCTCTGTTGGACTTGTTACCTGCAGAACTGTACAACAATAATTTATGTTGTTTTAAGCCACTAAAATTGTGGAACTTTGTTACGGCAGCAATAGGAAACTAATACACCACACCAGGGAACAGTTAGTTCTTTCATTTTGAATGTGAAAGGCAAAATTTATCATCTATCTATCTATCTATCTACCTATCTATCAATCATCTATCAATCATCTGTCTACCTATCATCTATCTCTAATTTTTTTCTTTTTTGTATCCTTTGGGATTCAGGTGCACATGCTTGAGTTAATCCCATTCTCAGTTCATGGGATATCATCATCTATCCATGGAATGACCCTCTTTCTTTTCAAGAAAAAATATTTAATTTTAATGTTTTTTCCCTTCACCCACCATTCCCAATCTTCCTGCCCTCCTCCCATAGGCATCCACTCTAATATATTTAATACAGTCCTTCCAATCCATCTGACAGATGTTTATTTAGATATATGAGCACACTTACAAAAATACACAAAGCTGTTTTATGTGGGTGTGTAATACATAAATGGAATTGGCTATAAATCTCATTCTGTTTTTACTTTTCTTCTCTCAACTCTGTTCTTGAGTTCAATCCAGATTGCTGTATGAATATCTAGTTCATTACTCTGCTGTATGCATATACCAAGTTTTACTTGCATGTGCCTTAGAGATGGACACCTAGTTGGCCCCCAACACTGAGGTAATGAACCTCCTTAGACACATCTCCTGTGTTCCCCAGGAAGAATTTCTCTGGGGGTATACCTATTAGTGGGCTTGGTAGATTTTAAGGTACTCAGTTCTCCTTCAGAATGGCTGTACCAGCTATGGATGAGGGTTCGATTTCCCTACCTCCTTGCCAATGCTTAATAATAGCTGACTCAAAAAGCACGTATATTTATGGGCAACAAGTAGCCGTGAAAGGAAGTAGAGGTGATTTAGTGGAAATCATGCTGTGAATGCAGAATGGTTGGGAATAAATTAGAAAATAATTCTTGGAGGAAGAGAGTCTTACAAGAAGTGATGAATGTGGCTGGGAAGAGGAAAGCCTTCCAGACAGGAAGGATGTGTGCAGGGCTCACAGGGGCTTGGACTGATCACTGTTGAGTGGTCCTTATTGGCAGAGGTGATCTCTCCTCCTCTGACTATGGTTATCTGGCACTCAGTCCAGCCTGTTTCCAACCTCCCTTAGCCCTCCCATACAAAGAAAGAGATCTTCTCTAAATTTCCCTGGGGGTATGAGGGGCTCTCAGCTTCCAACTCCCCCTCTTCCTTAACTCTCTCTGCCACTTTGAAAATTTATACAATTTGATGCATTTTGACAGATGCATACCCCTGGGAAACCACCAACACAATCAAGCCACAGGAGATTTCCAGCATCCCCCAAAAGTTTCCTTAGACATGTTTGCAGCCCATCTTTCCCTCTGCCCCTAGCCCCATGGAACCACTGATCTCCTTTCTGTCACTATAGGGAAGTGTGCATTTTCCAGAATTCTGCATGAATAGAATTTTACAGTATATACTCTTTTGTGTCTGGCTTTTTCCATCCAGCATAATTTTTCAAATGCATTTATTAAATGTCTATTTTGTGCCAATGGCTAAGTATACATTAGCTTATTTTTTAAAATATTTATTTATTTTTTTATTTGGTTGTGCCAGGTCTTAGTTGCGGCAGGCGGTCTCCTTAGTTGTGGCTCGCCAGCTCCTTAGTTGTGGCATGTGAACTCTTAGTTGCTGCATGCATGTGGGATCTAGTTTCCTGACCAGGGATCGAACCCGGGTCCCCTGCATCAGGAGCTCAGAGTCTTAACCACTGTGTCACCAGGGAAGTCCCTCATCCAGCATAATTATTTTGAGATTCATCCATCCTATTGGCATATCAATAATTTATACTTTTTTATTGCTGAGTAGTATTCCATTGTATGAGTACATGACATTTTATCTGTTTCCTTGTTGAGAGACATTTAAGTTGCATTCTGTTTGGGGCTATTACAATTAAAGCTGCTATGAATATTCATGTACAAACTTTCATGTTTAATTCTCTTGGATAAATAGGAGTTCAATGACTGGATTAAATGACAGGTGTATGCTTAACATTTTAAAAAATGGCCACATTCTTTTTCAAAGTGGTTGTACCATTTTACATTCCCAACAGTATTATAGGAGAACTCCAGTTTGTCCACGTCCTTGTCAGCAGTTGATATGGTCAGTCTTTTAAATATTTTGCTATTCTAATGGGTGTGAAATGATATACAATTATGATTTTAATTAGCACACAACTAATGATGTGGAGCATTTTTCATGTGCTTATTGGCCATTCACATATCTTCTTTCATGAAGTGTTGCTTCACATTTTTTGCCCTTTAAAAACTGCATTTTTTTGTATTTTTATTATTGAGTTGTAAGAGTTCTTTATATGTTCTGGATATAAATCCTTTGCCAGATATGTATATTGCAAATATTTTCTCCCATTTTGTGGCATAACTTTTCATTTTTTAAACAATGTATTTCAAAGAGCAACATTTTAAAATTTTGATTAGGTCCAATTTATTAACTTTTTGTTTTATCTTTTGTGTACACTAAGAAATCTTTTCGTACACCAAGGTTGCAAAGATTTTCTCCTATGTTTTCTTTTAGAATGGTTTAAGATTTTATAGCATTTGTGCATAATCTTAACTTCCTCCTCTATTCTCTGATATCCTTGGGTCGTGGGTCTTTCCTGGAAAGGTCAGTAGCATCTCTTTTTATCTGTAATGGGAATAACTCTTAAGACCTAGTTGGAGTCCTTTGATTATATCATCAGCCATATGGGTTCGTGGCCACACAAACATATAGAAGAAAATTTAGAAATTTCACTGAGTGGTTCTCTCCTACTTAGGACTGTAATGTAGAATATGACTAGTTGTCCCATCTGGAGCCTAAATGAATTTCATATCCCTCTGAAGAAAAGTGGGCAGGAGTGCTAAGAACTGATTTGGCTAAAGGAAGAAGGAAGGAGTTTTTGCTCAGGCCCCTGGAAAGACAAGGGAGATCAGAAGAAAGCAAGGTGTCTATCCTGGATATTTATGATGAACCAAGTTCTTGAGACTCAAGCAGAAACTGAAAAACGTGATTTCACAACTGATGCTGTGAGGCAGAGGAATACAAACAGAGGTGTTATCTTGGCACCCAGGGGAAAAGTGCCCTACAGAGGTGGTCTTCTCCACCTGATATAGACCCAGCATGGCTTTAACCAGGGAAGACTCTGGGAAGTCAACCCACATCTTTGGCACCATGGGAGTTTGCAGATCTGGGAGCTCCGAGAGCCACCAGCCTTGGCACAGTTGTTAGTGTGGTCACAGGAAAAAAGAAGTGGGGACAGAGTTGTAAAACAAGGGAGAGGTTCTTGAGTGCATGAGAGACTCCCCTGGGGAACTCTCCAAAATTCAGGAGTAGTAGGTTGTTGCCAATAACAAGACAGGAAAGGTGAGCTGGGTAAGCTTTAGGGACAGTTACAATGGAAACGACTGGCCCAAGTGAGTGCTGTGGATTACTTATTGCCATTAGGAAGGAGGTTGGGGAAGGTCAGGCATGGTGCGTTTTCTGCCTGTTGCAGCCATGAAAAAGTCAAGGGCTAAAAAGGCCAAGAGTTATCTGAGCTGCCCTCCCTAGGAAGGTCACGCATTCAGGATTTGACTCATTGATGATTAACCTTAGCGTTGATCTGTAGATGTTGGTTTCTCTAAGAGGGCTAAGAAGGTTTGATGATAATTAAAAAAATATTCTGGTAAAAAGTGTCATCTCACAAATTATTTGGAAGCTGCAAAGGCAAAAATATACTTTGTAGTCCAAATATATGAAAGTTACCACTTTAACCAGACAATCAAACTTAGCATCACTACTAGTGGAACAACCTGAAATTGTATACCTCCTGCTGGGATACACTATGAAGTACACAGCATCATCTGTAACATATTCTCACCCAAAGTGAATCTAATCAAACTTTCAGGCCAGCACTGTCCAACAGAAGTATAATGTGAACCACAGGTAATTTAAAATTTTCTAGTAGCCACCAATGGGCAACAAAAGAAAAAAATAAATTGGACTACAGCCAAATTAAAAACTTGTATGCATCAAAGGATACAATTAGCAGAGTGAAAAGGAAACCATGGGATTGGAGAAAATATTTGCAAATCATGTATCTGATAAGGGATTGATATCCAGAATATATGAAGAACTTCCAGTCAACAACAACAAAAATAAGAACTAGATTAAAAAATGGGCAAAAGACTTGAAAAGATAGTTCTCCAAAGAAAATATACAGCTGGTCTAAAAGCACATGAAAATATGCTTAACATCACTGACCATTAGGGAAATGCATATCAAAACAGCGATGAGATCACACCGATTAGAACGGCTATTATTTAAAAAAATGGAAAATAACAAGTGTTGGTGAGGATGTGGAGAAATTGGAACCATGGCTGATGGGAATGTAAAGTGGTGCAGCCTCTGTAGAAAACAGTATAGTAATTCCACAAAAAATTAAATATAAAATTACCGTATGATCCAGAAATCTCACTTCTGGGTTTATACCCAAAAGAATTGAAAGCAGGGACTCGAACACATATTTGTGTACCCAAGATTCATAGCAGCATTACTTAATATTGTCAAAAGGTGGAAGCAACTCAAGTGGACATCAATGGATGAATGGATAAACAAAATGTGGTATATATGTTACATGGAATATTATTCAGCCTTAAAAAGGAAGGAAATTCTTACGTACGCTACAGCATGGATGAACCTTGAAGACATTATGCTAAGTGTAATAAGCCAGACACGAAAGGACAACTATTGTATGATTCCACTTATCTGTGTTACCTGGAGTAGTCAAATTGCATAGAGACAGAGAACAGAATGGTGGTTGCCAGGAGCTAGTGGAAGGAGGAATGAGTTGTTGCCTAATGGAAGAGTTTCAGTTTGGGAAGATGAAAAAGTTCTGGAGATGGATGCACAACAATGTGAAGGTACTTAATGCCACTGAATTGTATACTTAAAAATGGTTAAAATGGTAACTGTGATGTTATGACTTATTTCCAAATGGTTCAAAACAAGAAAAAATAAAAACACCCCAAACATACACATGCAAACATACCATATATAGATAAAGCAAATGTGGCAAAACATTAACAGTTGGTGAATTAGGAGGCCAGGACACCTAGGAAATGCTCAAATCCTTTTCCCAAACAAGGGACATAATCTTCTCTCTCTCTCTTCTCCATAAGGTTCCTAAGGATAATACATGCACAGGGAGCAATGACGAAGGAGCTTGCATTTGAAAGCTCTGTTAGGTGGCCTAGAGCACAACGCAGGGGCCAGAGGCTTACCTATGCTGTTCCTTCTCCTGAGCACAAACCCAAGTTTGGGCACCTTCATGGGCCAAGACGCCAAAAAGATGAATGCACTGCAGCAGGCATGGGAGAAGAAAACTGTGAGCCAGATGCCCTCTTCAGCAATGCAAAGGGAATAGGGAGAAAGGAGGGTGGCAGAGAGGGGCCCACCATCTTTTCTAAGCCACTCCCACTCAGTGTGCTAAGATCCCTCCATCACACCGGCATGGCCTCTTCTTGAGGTACAGAGGTGAGGGACATGCGGAGAAGTAAAGATGGCTTGCGTTCCTTCTCTTCCCAGGGATAAAGGGTAGATGGATGGAGGTTCTTAGTCAATATCTGAAAGCCACTCTTCCACTCTTGTAAGTATCTCTAGCATCATGAATGGTGTATAGGCCATTGTCTTTAGAGGAGCTGTGAAAAGAAGTTCCAGCTTGGAGAGGTCAGAATCAGGTGAAGCAGTATTGTTGCTGCCTCCCTTGAAAGCTGTATCCAGGAATGAAGATGTCAACCAAGAGAGGAGGCACTTTGAGTGAAAATGCTTAGGAACTTGGAGAGAAAATTATAAGCACCGATGGTTACTTTTATTAAGGGCCAAAGAATCATTTGATGTAATGTTGGTAAAAGAAGCACAACTTAGGTGGAGGAATCTCTACCCTGGCCCTTCCTAAAATGCTGCCTTTCCTTCTCTTTATCTTATTTTCCATAACCTGACGAAATAGAGGTTCAAACCATAGGTATAATCAGGTTTTATAATTTGGAACACTGTGGAGACAAAGTAACTGAGTTCCCTTCGGTATAAATTACTGACATCGCTCCAAATTTAGCCACATCTGTAAATGTTATATAATAGGAATGAACTCAAGGAAAGAGGAAGGGTAGCAGGTAAGATTTGGGGAAAAGGGAACAGAAAGTAATAATCCCTTGAAACAGAACAGGGAACCTCTGACTTTCAACTTAACTGGATGTTGAATGATGGTCTTAAGTTGAACAACCATAAATTGAGTCAATTACAATTTTGCTTGAAGCTTCTCCTAAACTCTGGTCTTTTGCCAACTTCTTGAAACACTCAAACATCCTTGACTTACAGTGAAAACTTCTTCCTTTGCTGCCGCACTGTAACTTTTCTTATATGTTTAGATAAAAGAGATGCCTTCAGCTGAAAATAGTTGCTGGTTTCAGAGGCACATTGACTTGCCTCATCTGATCAGTCCTTAGCCCATCCTATGTTCCTATTACCGCTATCACAGTGACCTAGCATCAGGTGTGGGAGTGAGGCAGCCATATAAACAGATATTTTAAGTACAGATTCTGACCCCCTGGATTCCCATGCACAGCTCTGGTGGAATGTAGCTTCTCCTCACCTTTAGCTGTTGAGAATCACTGCTTGTAATGAGCAATATTAGTGATGTGGAGCCAGAAAAAGTCCAATAGCCACTGTCTCAGGGGGAAGAGGAGAGGTGGTCGGTCGCCTGTGTCCTCGGCTCAGTTGTCTTCTTGGCCTGGGACTATAGACTCAAGGTCACATTCTGCCCACCCTGCACCTCAAAAATACCTGGAACAGCTGCTCAGGAAGTAAGGGTACATTTAACTTTCTTCAAACTTGGTTTTCCCATCTGAAAATACAAAGCAAGTATGAGACACGGTGAGGCAGACCCATATCTCTCAGGTTTTATCATTTTCAGTGGGCTCCAGACATCGTCCAACTGCACGTATCTACAAGTTGGTGCTTGAAGACTTTATCTGGAACCCTGGAAGGTTACTATGCCCAAGATACATGGGGGCTCAGAAGTTCTGGAAGTTTAACTGCCCTGCACGCCCCCCCACCAACCCAGAGCATCCTTCAACCAACGAGTGATGGGAGATGATGTGTGACTATCCCAGCAACCTCATCCCGTGGGTGGGATAATGCTGAAGTGTGTGTTTTACACTGTTTCCCTGTAGGCTTAAGCTATAGCTGTCTACTTAAGCTATAGTTGGCTTAATAATTCACTTTTTATTGGCTGTCTTCCCCTTCCTGACTCACTTCCTCACTCTCTTGCTGGTATTTCCTTGGATTAACTCCCAAACAAACTACTTGCTCTCAAATCCTTGTTTCAAGGTCGGCTTCTGAAGGACAGCAAATGAAGACGATTCTCTAGTGTTAAGTTAGCATCATTAAACACACGTTGCAGAAGAGCCGCTAAATGAGACAGGCACCCCTTCCTCTTCTTGTTCCTCTGTTTTTGTCTGAGGCAGTGGGGACTGAACCCAGAGATCTGTGGGATGTGCTGTATATACTCTCCCCTGTGAAGAGCCTGGTACTGTAACAACGTGTTCACAGGCGTTGGGGGTCTCCTCATTGTGATGTAAGTGTTTGATGAAGGAACACGGGTCACAGTGGAATGAATGAGAGTAGATCCGATTCTGTGCTGACGGTGAGTGAGAGGAACTGTGGATACTGAGAATGGCACCCCCTACACTGTGTTCCCTCGTGTTCTGGGAGATGCTTAATAAGTGGAAACCCCAAAATAAAGTTCCTATGGTCAAATGTTTGGGAATTGCTGGAGCAAGCAGAGACTATTTTATGGTAGGACTTCTCAGGACCTTTAAGACAGAGTACATTGTGATTCCCTGAGGGAGGGATCACATATATGGTGTTTTCCAAATCTCTCTGGCCACAGACTTTTGGAGGAACCATCTGTCAATATCCCACTGAAGACAGTTTGGGAAGTGATGGTAGAGAGACATGTATTTTCCCTCTCTCAGGTCTTTCAATGATGAGTGTTTTGAAATGAATTCTGGTCTCCATCCGAGTGACCGAAATGTCTTTTCCCTTTTCTCTTGTCTGTGAAGCTGGCATTGGAAAGGGGCTGTTCCTCCTTACTATATTTAAGGTACCATAATCATTATAAGACCCAGCAATTGCTTGGCCGTTGCAGTCTCCAGACTGCTTTCCCACACATTAATCCTCATAACAACTCCAAAGGTGTGTCATATACATCCTTATTAAATAGGTGAGGAAACGAAAGTTCAGAGGTTTCTCCAGGATCACTTGGTAGTACATCACGGCAAGAAGACTGCGACTTGCAGCAAGCAACACAAGTGATGGACTCTCATTTTCTCTGCCTTGTCTGAATTTTCAGTAAAGATTCAACTAATATAGCAGACTTTTCTAAGACTTCAGGGTTTGAAAAGCTCATGGGACCAGGCCAAGAAAGAGAAAGAGGAAAACACATCAATTCTCAGAGCATGATATATGGGATTATTCCAGGTGGTCTGTGGCTGGTTCCACTGCAGCCCAGAAGGTATTGGGTAGGCTGTAAGATGTTATGGAAAAACACAAACTTTTTGGCCAGCCCAATAGATGGCATCCTGGATAAGATAAGGGCTTTCAAAACAAACTCTGGGTTTGAACTTTTGCTCTATCATCTACCAGCTGTGCGACTTGGTGGTGCGTTACTTAAACCATCTGAACCTCATTTCCTCATCTGTAAAACAGAGAAAATAATATTTCTCATGGGGCTACTGTGAGGGTGAAATAGATAGATTAGATTAGAAATAGATAAATTAGGTTAGATTAGAAATAGATAAATATACTATTAGTAGCATAGTATCCATAACTTTTATATTTTGGCATGAATTAATATTTTAACAAAAACTAGACATCATTTATGTTGTTACCTTACTGGAAACAGTGCTGTTTTCTAATAACTTCTGGCAGTAGGTTTCGTTCTTTTAAAAATTATTGTTGTTTGGTTTTGGTTTTATTTTGTGTAAAAATAGGACTAAATGTGCTAGGTCTTTGCAGTCTTTTTCTCTCCAACTAAATAGCCTGTCAACACTCCCTAACATTCCACCTCACCCCCTGAGAAAAGGAAAAAGAACAAATTGAGAACGCATGGAACCACAGCTCGGAAACCTGAGCATTTCCCATTTCAGCTTTCCTTGGAATAATTTGATGAAAAGCCTGTGGTGTGGTTTTAAATGGCATTGGGATGCCCATCTTCTTTCCCTACCCCTAAGCTCCTGAACATGATTTATATTTCCCTATTTATTTATTTATTTATTTTTTTGCGGTACGTGGGCCTCTCACTGCTGTGGCCTCTCCCGTTGCGGAGCACAGGCTCCGGACGCGCAGGCTCAGCGGCCATGGCTCACGGGCCCAGCTGTTCCACGGCATGTGGGATCTTCCCGGACCGGGGCACGAACCCGTGTCCCCTGCATCGGCAGGCGGACTCTCAACCACTGCGCCACCAGGGAAGCCCTATTTTAAGCTAGTGAAGATTTATGAGACTTTAAACACCATAGTTCAAGTTATTGGAGGTTTAAAGGAATTAAGCAGGTCCAGCAGCACCTGGAGCTGTAGGTGGTCGAAAAGATTTATCAGCATTTCCTTGTTAAAACCCACTTTTCAAGGATTTTCATAGCCTGGGTCTGAATCTATTTATTTGGACAGAGGAGTGAATTTTTAGGATTTCTCTCAGAGTGAAAAGAAAGTCCATCCCTCTATTCCTTCCTGCTTTGTTTTTTGGGCTGGGCCTCTGCCCTTCACCTCTTCATCTTTCACGTCTAGCTTGCTCTGTCTTTTCTGGGGTTTCCCTTCTCTCTGGTCCTGTCTTCTCTTAAGCGCTTGAACTCTTGGGATCCCTGTACATTCATGTATTCACAAGCTCAGCTCTGACCCATGAACCTAACAGCAGCTGGAGGAAGCTGACATTCCAGGGCAGGGCTGTGGTGGGTGATGGATGGCTGTGGGGTGGGAATGCCTCATGCCATGGGGGTGACAGATCCCTGTGTTTACACCAGAGGGTGCAATGACTCCATGGCTGAGAGGGGCTGGCTGGAGGCTGGAGTTTCCAAATAAAATGCCCATTCAAGGCAAAGCAGGCAAAATTCCCAGGCAGTTAGGTTTTGGAGAAGCCGTATTGAGCGACCCTGAAAATGGGTTCAGGGCACAAAGTGGTCACACACTCTTGATCATATTCTACCAATGCTGGGAAGAGCCAGCATTCTTCTCATTGCCAGTAATTATTTTCATCAGCCTCTGCTTCTTACCTCTCAGGTTTCCTCCAAGTCCTAGCTCTGCCCGCCCTGTCAAATCAGTGTGGGTGCTGGAAACACGAACTCATTTTAATATCAGCCTGAACCAGACATCACTGGGAAGGAAATCAGAGAAGCTATTTCAAAGTCAAGTAAAAATAACTTTTGTTGAGTACATACTCTCTGATTCCACTTACATGAAACCCTAGAAAAGACAAATCTAATCTAGAGTGATAGAAAGAAGATTGGTGGTTGCCTGAGGCCAAAGTCAGGGAAGACTGACAGAGATGAGGCCCAAGTGCACTTTTGTGATGCTGGAAATGTGCTTTGTCTCAAGTATGGTGATGGTAGCACAGGTGTAGAACATTGTAAAAACTCATTAAAATGTGGAATTAAAATGGGTGTAAATTATACCTTGATTTTGAAAAATGTATCTGCTGTGCGTCCACACTCCTTGTCCCCTCTCTTAGCACAGACAGTGGAAAGCTGAGACTGAATCTTAGAATGCGCCCCCATCCGTGGATGGTGGTTCACCCAGCCAAAGCTGTGTGTATCCACACAGGGCATGGGGCTAATCCAAAGCAGTAGATAAACACCTCATCAATTATAACTCACTTTGGAATGCTCTCTGTGCCTTTACGTTCCCCGAGTACAACCTGATTGACAGGGGCAGGGGGTAGCAGGCAGCCAAGAAATGTGGTAGGGGAAGCCAGATTAAACAATTACCAGGGAGAGACAGCAAAAGAGTGAATGGCCACGCAGATAATAAAGAATTGTTGACTTTGTAACGTGAGCTGTGCATTGTATGAAAGTGTAAAGGGGTTGGTGAGTTGG
Source organism: Tursiops truncatus (assembly GCF_011762595.2). NCBI lineage: Eukaryota > Metazoa > Chordata > Mammalia > Artiodactyla > Delphinidae > Tursiops > Tursiops truncatus. The sequence continues at coordinate 74,791,935 of NC_047037.1, read as the reverse complement.
AGCAGATGCTCATTAGAAATCAAACCAACCACACCGAATGGTCTTGGCATCTAGATAGCAGAAGGTCTTCACCAACTCGATCTTTTCCACATCTGTAATTAAATTTGGGGTATTGCTTAAGTCAGGCACAGTGCCCTATTCATTCTGATATCCAAATATCCATTTTAAAGTTGGCCAGGCTTACCCAGAGAATGATGTAACTAGATCAAAGATGGAGTGAAGATTTAGGACACTGGATTTTTGTCCCTGCTGTGTGACCTTCTAAAAAAATCGCTTTATTTATTTGTTCACTTATTCATTTATTCAATAAAATTATTGAATACCTGCTACAAGTCAGGCCATCGGCAAGACCCTGGGGATACATGGCTCTAGGCTTTTCTTGCCTCATTTGTCAAAGCTGTTCTGGGGTCCCTGCAACATCCTACCACTGTACCGACGGAAGGCATGGGTAGTGGTGTGGTCAGGCTCGGAGACCCACAATGCTGTGCCTCAGTGATAAAGCTGCCCAGGAGGAAACAAAGAGAGAACTCCCTAACTTCTCTGGTCCGTATCTTTCCAAAGGGTAATTCTAGGCCACTTAAAGCATCTTTGCCATAAAAATTTCCATGGAAATAAAATTAAGCATTTTAGTTTTGTTTATTGAAAAAAATATTCTTAAAACCCTCTAAGGTGGTTTTTAAATTAATTCCTTATTGCTTCAAAGCACAAACTCACATATAGTTATAAATTAAGTTAACATTTGATCTAGTGCGGGGCAATAGACCAACACTTTTGTCCAGCCGCTCTCCCTGATTTGGAGTGTGTTCCTTGTTCCACCCGCCCTCTCCCCAAGCAAAATCTAGAAATAAACAGACCCCAAATTGCTTCTCTTTTCAAAGTTCTTCTCACACTTATTTTTTTGTGTGTGGTATGTGGGCCTCTCACTGCTGTGGCCTCTCCCGCTGCGGAGCACAGGCTCCAGATGCGCAGGCTCAGTGGCCATGGCTCACGGGCCCAGCCGCTCCGCGGCATGTGGGGTCTTCCCGGACCGGGGCATGAACTCGTGTCCCCTGCATCGGCAGGCGGACTCTCAACCACTGTGCCACCAGGGAAGCCCTCACACTTATCTTTAAGTGTACAAGATCTGTTCCCTTTCAGAGCATCAAACCACCTCTCAGAAAGGTCTGAGAGAGATTCAAATTATGTGGGATTCAAATTATGCTCTGTCCCTTTATAATATGTGACCCAGGGAAAGTTCCCTAATGTTTCTGTGCCTTGGTTTCTTCATCTGGAAGTGGGAATAACAATATCTACTTTGAGTTATTGTTTAAATAAGATAATGGATATAAAAAATACCTAGCATGGTGTCTAGCCAATTGTAGAAAACTAATTGGTGGTTACTAAAGCCTAACAGAAATGAAGTCTGGAGATAGAAGAGAAAAAGTCCACCACAGAGTAAGAAGTAATCCACTGATTCTGGGAATGGAGGAACCAAGACCTTAAGCCTTTGTTGCGTTGATAGCTACTGTGGGGCACAGGAACTTCAGATTATTAAACTCGGAAGAGCATATTACAGTTGTCCCTTGGTATTTATGGGAGATTGGTTCCAGGACCCTCACAGACACCAAAATGTGGGGATGCTCAAGTCCTTTATATAAAATGGGGTAGTATTCTGCCGATGCAGGGGACACGGGTTCGTGCCCCGGTCCGGGAAGATCCCACATGCCGCGGAGCGGCTGGGCCCGTGAGCCATGGCCGCTGAGCCTGCGTGTCCGGAGCCTGTGCTCTACAACGGGAGAGGCCACAACAGTGAAAGGCCCGCGTACCACAAAAAATAAAAATAAAAAAATGGCGTAGTATTTACATTTAACCTATGCACATCCTCCTTTATACTTTAAACCATCTCTAGATTATTTCTAATACAGTGTAAATACGATATAAATAGTTGTAAATACAATGTAAATGTGATGTAGGTTGTTGCCAGCATGTGGCAAACTCAAGTTGCTTTTTGGAGTTTTTTCTGACTATTTTTGATCTGCCATTGGTTGAATTCACAGATGCAGAATCCGCCGATAAAGAGGGTCTGCTGTATAAAGAGATATTTCCTTGCAATGTGGCTGAAGTTTTTTTAAAAAGCCATTTACTTACTTTACTTAGAATATTGATTCGCAACTTGTTATAGGGGTGACCCTTCCTGTTGTTTATGAGATACTACGCTATGCCTCGGCTTTTGTGCCATGTAGGCTCTTTTTTTTTTTTAACTTCTTTAAATTTTTTCTTAAATAGACTTTGTCCTTGAATTTCCTGTGGATACAGAGGGCTGACTGTATCTACCTGGGAGAAGGGTTGACATTCTGAGAGGGGGAATAAGTCATCATATACCCTTGACCCAAGAGTGAGAGGGTTTTTCTCTTTAATCCAGTATCCAGCTATAGGAGGAATGCAGATGGATCAATGATGGAGAAAAAGCCATATCCCCACTAAGTTGCAATGGCTACATCAGCAGATGCCACAGTCAGATTACCTCCATACTCCCCCAGGGAAAGTTGACATCTCCTGGCCCTTTCCACAGAAGGCACTGTTCCACCCAACAGGTCAAAATCTGTGTCACAAAGAGGGCTGAGAACCTGAAGATAGAGTCTGCCTGCTGATCCAAGAACAACAGATGACTGGTCCAGGCTGTGATTAAAGTTGGTTGGAATTCACAGCCGGCAGAACAATGACCACATTCATGAACTGAACTTCTGCTTACTCTCCTGTTCCAAATCCTTCATCTTTCCTCCACATGGACAGCCAGCTGTGCTGAGAGATTTGTGGTGTTAGCACCTGGAAGTGTTGGATGGACTAGATTCCTGTGTAATAAAATCTAACTTGAATGACTTGAAAATATAGTTAAAGGCTGCAAACCTATTTGTAATTACTAGAATCCCCCCAATAAAAGCCCACTAGATTGTAGAGCTCCATATGGGCAGCGACCACATTTGTCTTTTTTACTGCTTTATATCCAGTATCGAGAACAGAGCTTCTTGGGTAACCAACCATCTTGGTTTGCCTGGGATTCTCTGGTTTTAGCACTAAACGTCCTGCATCTCAAAAACCCCTCAGTCAAAATGGGATGATTGGTCACTCTAGGCTTGGCACATAGTAGGTGCTCAAAAAAAATTTGTCAAACAAAGGAAATAAGTAAGCAGTAGAAGTGTAAAAGTTGGATTAACTGCTGTAGATAGGGGTCTACCTTCAGCAGATACTGTTTTGAGGTTGAGTTTGGTGAAACCAGCATACTATTTTGATAGTATAGGCCCAGTCTTGGGCTTTAAATACCATCTCATTTCTTTCCCTTCTTTAACTTCAGTTTATACATCTGGTCCATTAGTCAGCAATAGGCTGTACAGTTTCAAAACTGTCAAAATGTGGTCAAAACATGACCAGGATTTCTAAAGTCTATTTTCCATTTGGTAACTTTTCCACCCTATATACATAGAGGCCAGGTGTTTTAATATGACCCATAATATATACTTGGGAAGGGAGAGCATGTCTCCTATCAAAGTAATTCAACAATCCTTCATTGAGTGACTGCTCTGGACAAGGTGCTGGGTGCTGCCGGCATTCAAAATGAGTGAAGAAGATCCTTGCCCTTAGGAGCTCTCAATCTGGGAGTGGCGTGGTATGTATGAATAAACATTCGTAATTATTTATGACATGAAGCATGCTTGATACATGCATGCTACTTTAATGATTTTAATTGTGCCCTGTGTGACCACAGGAGAGAAGGAGATTAATCTTGAGATGTTATGGAATGCCTTATTAAGGAGGTGGGATTTAAGGTGGGTTTTGAAGGAAGTGTAGGTCTTCAAAAACTGGCTATGAAATGGGGAGAGTGACTTTCCAGGTAGAAGGAAGGGTATTAGTTGCATTAGGCTACTCATTACCTAAACCTGCCTATAGAGCCTTAACTAAATGACAGCATGTTATTCTCACTTAATGAGAAGTGCAAGGCTGATGCAGCAGCTCCAAGTTGTCCTCAGGGTCTCAGGCTTCTTCTCTCCTGAGGCTTCCCATCCTTAGCTTGCGGCTTTGCTGTGTCATGCTCCCAAGATGGCTGTTCTATCTCAAGCCTCCGGTTTGTGGACCACGCAGGAAAAAGGAGAAAGAAAGGAAGGAAGGAAAGGAGAATGGAGAAAGGAGAGAGGCATGTGGGAGGGAAAGGGAGGGCCTGTATAAGGAGGGCAAACACTTTCCCCAACTCCCTAGCAGACTTTCTCTGAGTCATGTCTTATGACAAGAAATAGGTTACATGGTCACCCCTAGCTGCAAAGGAGTTGCGGGAAGATGAACATTGTAGCTGGACACACTGCCCTCCTGGATAACATTGCAGTTGTCCTAGTAAGGAGAATGGATTTTGGGTAGGTAACCAGCAGTGTTTTTGCCTTCGAACAGGAGCCTAGAAATGGGGACAGCATGAGGATTGCTGGATAATTGAGAGGATGAAGAGTAGAACCTTGTGCCTGGAGTCATGAATGTGTGTGTGTGTGTGAGTGCGCAGGACAAGATAGAGTGGGATGGCTTCATGGAGTTTGGGGAGGAGTAATCTGAGGAAGATAAGGCTGGAAAAATATGAGTCAAAATGCAGGAGACATGTGGTTCTTTAATTTCTTTGCAGATCTCCAGAACAGCCTAGATGACTCTGTTTCACATTTCATGGGGTAGAATTCACCCTTTACTCCCAGCCTTTTTCCTCCTTAGTTTCATGTTACCAAGCACCTTGGATAGAGATATAAAAAAATACCACTTTCAAACATGTACTCTCATGTTAATATCAGAAGAAGATAATGGAAACATTTAAACTCTTTTCTTTCCCTAATTTCCCCTGTTATCCATATTTCAGTTTTATATTACTATTATTCATGTATTGATCAATTGCTTTAATTCCCAAATCGTATTAATCTTATCACCATGAAACAACTGTGATTTTAGTAATGTACAAAATGTGATTTTAGCATTGCTAAAATACTAATCAGGAAAAATGTATATACAGAAACATAATGCTCCTCAGAAATATGCATATATATTTATGTATATGTTTCTGATTTGTATTTAGCACATGCGGCTAAATTCATATTTCACACACACATACTTATATATATATATACACACACACATATGTATTTTCCATCTATAGCTATCTTTCTGAGAGTCAGATTTGTTCCTCAGCTTTGAGATTTCTCTTGCATCTTGGTGCAGTCTTGCTTTGGTCACTCTCTAAGCTACAGCTCTGAATAATTTTCCCATTGCTTGGCTCTCGCCTTGGTTTCTTTCAGGATAATGGTTTCTGAAGATAACTTTAGGCATAAAGAATAGTTGACAGACCAGGGAGAGCTTACTAGCATTAGAGGAAGTTATGACATTATTACTCTATGTCAGGAGCCAGCAAACCTTTTTTTGTAAAGGCCAGATAGTAAATATTTTTGACTTTGCAGGCCACAGGTCTCTGTCACAACTACTCAGCTCTGCTGTTGTAGCACAAAAGCAGCCATAGACACTAATAAAAGAATAGCATGATGGACATATAGACACTACCAGATGTAAACTAGATAGCTAGTGGGAAGCAGCCACACAGCACAGGGAGATCAGCTCAGTGCTTTGTGACGACCAAGAGGGGTGGGGTAGGGAGGGTGGGAGGGAGACACAAGAGGGAGGAGATATGGGGATATATGTATATATATATAGCTGATTCACTTTGTTATAATTGCTTTACACCATTGTAAAGCAATTATACTCCAATAAAGATGTTTTAAAAAAAAAGAGTGGCATGGCTGCATTCCAATAAAACTTTATTTACAAAACCTCTGCTGTAAGTGAACAGCAGGAAGACATTCTCTCCCTTTCTCTACATCTTTTTCCACCTCTCCCGTGCCCTCTCTCGTATTTTGTTGTGTTCTTATCATCATCTTTCTTCCAACTTTGTCTTTATTCCTTTTCCATCCTGACCTTTCTGTTTCTCGCTTTCTTGTTCACATCTTGATTCCTTTCTTGTCACTTGCTGTGAGACATATCTCCTAGGGATGCTTGGCAGGTCCTATCCTCTGAGATGGCATCAGAGAGGAGACTTAACTCTTCGAGTCCACTTAGTGACACAGAGAGGCTCCTGGGCTGACTGGATTATGTGTCTCTTCACTTCTTAAGCACATGTAACTCTTCTTGGGTAGCTTCAGATAGGCTTTGGTTTATTAGCTGTGGAATTTCTTCTGACTTCCTTTGGACCTGAATCTCTGAACTGTCTAAGGGGGTCTTTCTCTCAAAATTTCAGTGGAAACTGAGGTATACTTGAATGCTCTTTTGTCTTTTTGAGTTACCCCCTCTCTTCAGGATAGGCAAGGCTGACAGGAACATGGGTGTGGAGTCTATGAGGGCAACTTCCTCAGGGTCTGGAGGAAATCCATATCTTTACCTGTTGCAGATTTCCTCATGCAGGCAGGCTTTTTGGCCCCCACATGCTTTCCCCAAAGACAGGATGAGAGGGAATGGGCTTCAATTGCAGCAGGAAGGCTTAAGAGTAGAGGTCAGGAAGAACTTTGGTTCTGTCACAACTGTATATCAAGCAAGGTGAAGACTGGGGGATGTTTTGGCATTCCCTTGGAAGTGTTAAAAGAACAGGACAGATTACTTCCTATGCTCACTCTAAACAGAATATGGTGTGACAAAGGAAACAGCTTTGTGTTAGAAATTTCCTGTGTAGTATGGATGGAGGGCTGGGAATCAAGATTTGAGGCCCAAATACCTTCCACCAGCTTCCTTTATGAAGACCAACCCTCAGGATGCCGGCTGATCCCTGCAACAGGGAAGGCCACCCGCCCTTCCGGTTTCTGCGATGATATTCATAGTTTTCCAGCTTCAGAATTTTTTATCCCTCTCTTCTTCTCTCAGCTGTGTCCTTCAACTCTGCACAGCTAACTCCATTTTGAAAAACAAAATGAAATAAATATTTGGACACTTGACCATCCGGTCTAGCTACTGTCTTATATTCTTTTTTCACTGACCAAACATCACGAACAGATGTTTCAGCTTTGCTCCTCCCATTCTCTCTTCACACACTGGCCCCGGTTCTGTCTACAGTTGGGTTCCACCCTCTGCTTTGCTCCCTCACCACATACGCTCTCCTGCAATCGGGTTCCAGCCTCCTCTTTCTCTCGCAAAAATGCCTTGAAATCTACCACTTACCCACATCCTGTCTCCACATCCCAGTCTTTGTTGCCCCTCACTTATCTGTGTCATCTGCCGTTTTTGACCCCAGTCTGGCCCCTGACACCCTCTTGTCTTTCGTCTCCAAGGCCAACATGTTCCTCGGACTTGTCTGTCTTGCTGGTCTATCTTTTTTTTCAGGCATTGGCTTTACTTTCCCCCCACCTTACCTGGGGAAGCCAGTTGACAAGCTATTGTGGAAATTGAAGATTACAGAGCTGAGGGACTACCCTAGTGGCTCAGTGGTTAAGAATCCGCCTGTCAATGCAGGGGACACGGGTTCGAGCCCTGGTCCAGGAAGATCCCACATGCCGCGGAGCAATTAAGCCCGAGCGCCACAAACACTTTCTAGAGCCCGTGAACCACAACTACTGAGCCCGCGTGCCTGGAGCCCATGCTCTGCAACAAGACAAGCCACTGCAATGAGAAGTCCGCTCACCGCAATGAAGAGTAGCCCCTGCTTGCCGCAACTAGAGAAAGCCCGCACGCAGCAACAAAGACCAATGCAGTCAAAAATAAATAAATTTATATTTTAAAAAAAGATTACAGAGCTGAAGGCTGGGCTAGGATGGCATTGGAGGGAAAAGGGGGCAACGGGTGACATTTCAAAGGAAAACTTTGGTTTAATGATGGCATGGATGCTGGAAGTAGAAGAGGTGGAGAAGCCTAGCAAGTGTCCCACAGTTCTAGTCTGTGGGAACCGAATAATGAAGTCAGGAGAGACAGGAAGAGGTGCTGGTTCTAAGGCAAATTTTATTTGAGTGGAAAGCAGGACATACAAGTGGATAATACGTCTAAAGATGAAAGCTAATAGAAATGGATAGAAAAGCATTTATCTCATTTGCCCTTGCTGCTTCAGCCAGCTCCTAGTTCCATAATCAATATTTCCAGCCCCTAGCCCTCCCAGGATCTGTGCTTACAGTTCTAACTGCTGATTGGACATTACCACCCCATGCCCATCATCACCTCAGATACTCAGGTAGGAGGAAATGTGTTACAGGGAAGCAGCATGGAAAACTGGCCTAGGAGGCACGAATTCTAGGGTCTGCTGTGTGACTTTGGACAAGTCATTTTATTCTCTAGTTTTCCTAATGATGAAATGAGGGTTTAGATTAAGGAAGTCACTTTCCTACTGAATCATGTATCCTACTAAATCACTTCCCCATCTTTCTATAGATTGGTTTCTCCTCTAGATTTTTTTCTTCTGTTAGTCATGCCACCATTCTCTGTTACCTAGTGCCCAGCGGTGTCTTGAATTCCAGTTCACCACCTCTTCCTCTTTTCTGCCCAGATCTGCTCCACTCCACATATGAGCCACCAACACATGCTACTGCTTTTCCTTCTTGGTGACTTTCACAGTTTTCCGTTTCCTTCCCACAGCCACACCATCGTTGAGGTGCTTACCGCCTTGCTCCTTGATTATTTCTAGGAATTCTGAACTCTTCTTGAAGCAGGCTGGGACCTGGGGCCTGGGACCCTTTGCTGCACTGCTACAGTGCTTGCACCTGGATACATGTTTCCTCCAGAAACAGATACAAAGAAACTATAAGGGAATAAAATTAACTGCCTACAGGTGCAGTTGGGGCAAATCACTAACAATAAGATACAAACAGGCCAAAACCCACCTGCCACTTCTGAGGTGCCAGGAACGGAAGCAGGGTAGTGCGCATGCTCCCTGCACACAGCACCACCAAGGGGCGGGGCAGACCACCTAAGCCACCCCTCCGACCAAACCCACCAATCCGCTCCTACCCTCACCCCATAACCAGCTCGCCTCCGCCTCAGGAAATGAGCAAGGGCACCTGTTACTCGTTCTTGCTCCCTCGTGCTGCAGCATGAGTCCCAATAAAAGCCTTGCCTGAACTCCTCTTCTGGCCTGTTATCAATTTCTGTTGATTAAGGAGTCCAAGAACCCAGGTCAGTAACACTCTGAAGGCTTCTGGGCACAATACACTTCATCATTCTTCCATCTAGTCTTCTGTATCATCCTGTCCCCTTCTTCCTTAAATCTTCAAAGAGGGGTGGAGAGAAGGGGGTGTCTGTCAAATTATTTGAGAGTTTTTTCTAAATACTTGGTCCTGAACATCTCTCCTCCTTCCTCCACCCTGAATTCTTAGGTACCGTGTGGAAAATTTCCCCAGGTCATGATTCTCTCTCCCTCTTTCCTCATTGTAAAGAATACATATTATGAAAATTTAAATATATATATATTTTATAGTCCATAAAAATCCCATATAATCCCCTCAAGATAACTACTATATCCTTGTATATAGTAGTTACAGCTTTACCCTGTTCTTTTAAAAATTTGTTTTTTTAAAAAATAGCTTTATTGAGGTATAATTGACAAGTTTTGACATAAGCATACACCCATGAAACCATCACCACAATCAAGGACATATCCATCATCTCCAGAAGTTTCCTTGTTCCTCTTCATAATCCTACCCGCTTGCTCCTGCCCTCCCAGTCTCCTGTTCTGGTCATCTCCACCCACAGATCCACTTTTCTATAAGTATAGATTACTTTGCATTTCCGATAATTGTATATAGATAGAATAATTTATTATGGACTCTTCTGGTCTGACTTTTATTCATTCAGCATAATTATTTTATCCATGTATTGTTGGTATATCAATAATTCATTCATTTTATTACTGAGTATTACGAATATCTTGCAATTTGTTTATCTCATCACTTGATGAATTTTGTGATTGCATCCTGCTTTTGGCTATTATAAATATAAAGCTGCTATGAACATGTGTGTACAAGTCTTTGCATTGACGTATGCTTTTATTTCTCTTGGGTAAATACCAAGAATGGCTGGGCCATAACATAGGGGTATGTTTATGTAAGAAACTGCCAGACCCAGCAATCCCACTACTGGGCATATACCCAGAGAAAGCCATAACTCAAAAAGACACATGTACATCAATGTTCATTGCAGCACTATGTACAACAACCAGGTCATGGAAGCAACCTAAATGCCCATCGACAGAAAAATGGATAAAGAAGATGTGATACATATATACAATGGAATATTACTCAGCCATTAAAAGGAATGAAATTTGGTCATTTGTAGAGATGTGGATGGACCTAGAGAGTGTCATACAGAGTGAAGTAAGTCAGAAAGAGAAAAACAAATATAATATATTAATGCATATATGTGGAATTAAGAAAAATGGTACAGATGAACTGGTTTGCAAGGCAGAAATAAGAAACATAAATGTAGAGAACAAAAGTATGGACACCAAGGGGGGAAAAGTGAGGATGGCAGGGGTGTGGTGGTATGAATTGGGAGACTGGGATTGACATATATACACTAATATGTATAAAATAGATAATTAATAAGAACCTGCTCTATAAAAAAATAAAATAAAATTCAAAAAAAAGAAAACAACAACAACAAAAAAACCAAACCAAAAAAAACTGCCAAACTCTTTTCTAAAGTGGTTGTATCATTTAATAATCTCACCAGAAGTGTATGAGTTCCAGTTATTCTACATCTTCACCAACACTTGATATGAATGTCTTTTTATTTTAGATATTCATATAGATTGTAGTGTCTCATTGTGATTTTAATTTCCCTAATGACTAATGATGTTGAGCATCTTCTCAGGTGCTTATTTGCCATCCATATATCTGCTAAGGTGAGTGTCTATTTAAATCTTTTGCCCAGTTTTTCAAAATTGGGTTGTTTGTTTTCTTATTTTGAGTTTGAGAATTCTTTATATATTCTGGGTATAGCGCTTCATCAGATATGTAACTCTCAAATATTTCTCCCGACGGCTTGTCTTTTCATTTTCTTAACAATGTCTTTTGAAGAGTAGAACCTCTTAATTTTGATGAAGTCAGGTTTATCACTTTTTTCCTTTTAAGGATTATGCTTTTGGTATCATAGCTAAGAAATCTTTGCCTACCAAAATCACAAAGATTTTCTTCAGTGTCTGCTAGAAATTTTATAGTTTTAGGTACACATTTAGTCTATGATCCATTTTGTATCTAGTGTGAAATATTGATCCAAATTATCTTTTTTTTTAATATGGATATTGTGATAGAATAATGCATTTCCCCAATGATGTCTGCCTCCCAGTCCTCAGAATCTGTGATTATGTTAGGTTACACAGCAAATTACAAGACAATTAAGGTTTCAGATGGAATTAAGTTTGCTAATCAGATGACCTTAAAATAGGGAGATTATCCTAGATTATTCTGAGTGGGCCCACTATAATCACAAGGGCCCTTAAAAGTGGAGAACCAGAGAGATGGCAGTGTGAGAGACTCATAGGTGATTTTGAAGATGGAGGAAGGAGGATAAAAGCTAAAAAATACAGGTGGCTTCTGGAAGCTGGAAAAAGCAAGGAAACAGATTCTCTCCCAGAGCCTCCAGAAAGAACGCAGTCCCATCAATACCTTGATTTTAGTACAGTGAGACCCATTTTGGACTTTTGACTTCCAGAACTGTAAGAAAATAAAATTTGGGTTGTTATAAGCCACTGAGTTTGTGGCAATTTGTTATAGCAGCCATAGAAAACTAATATAGATTTTCAGCTTTTCAAGCACCATGTATAAAGGCTCTCCTTTTTACTCTGAATTCCCTCTGATCTTTGTTGCAAAGCAATTGACAATACATGTGTGGGTCTGTTTCTGTACTCCATTCTATTCCGTTGATCTATTTGTCTATCTTTACATCAACACCACATTGTCTTGATTACTGTAACATTATAGTAATTCTTGAAATTGGGTAGTGTAAGTCCTTCAACTTTTTCCCTCTTTTTCTTAGTTGTTTTGGCTTTCTAGTTTCTTTGCATTGAATCAGTTTGTCAATATCTACACAAAAACCTTCTGGAATCTTGATTGGGATTGCATCAAATCTGCTGATCAAATTGGAGAAAATTGATGTCTTAAGCATTTTGAGTCTTCTGATGATGACACAGTATAACTCTCCATTTACTTAAGTCGTCTTTAATTTCTTTCAGAATATATTAGAGTTTACACTGCAAGGGTCTTGCATATCTTTTATCAGATTTAGCCTTCATATGTCATATTTTTCCAAGCTAATATAAATAGTGATGCTTTTAAACTTCCATTTACAATCTTCATTGCTAGTGTATAAAAATACAATTTATTTTTAAATATTGGTCTTACATCCTGAAATCTTGCTAAATACATTATTAGTTCTAGTGACATTTCGATGGATTTCATGGATTTTCTAAATAGGCAATCATGTTGTCTATGAATAAAGACAGTTTTACCTCTTCCTCTTCAATTTGGATGCCTTTAATTTCTTTTTCTTACCTTATTGTACTGGCTAGAATATCCAGTACAATGTTGAATAGGAGTGAGAGTGGATATTTTTGCTTTGTTCTGATCTTAGGAGGAAGCATTTAGTTTTTTGCCATTCAGTATAACGTTACTGTCGATTTTTTGTAGATGCCATTTATTAAGTTGAGGAAGTTCTTTCAATTCCTAGTTTGCTGAGAGTTTTGATCAGAAATAGATGTTGTATGTTGTCAAATGCTTTTCCTGTATCTATTGAAATGATCTACGGTTTTTCTTTTAAAATATGGTATATGAATTTTCTAGGGCTACCATAACAAAGTACCACAAATTGGGTGGTTTAAAAGAACAGAAATTTATTCTGTTCCAGTTCTGGAGACCAGAAGTCTGAAATCAAGGTGTCAGCAGGGCTATGATCCCTCTGAGACTCTGAGTGGAAGCCTTCCTTGCCTCTCCCTAGCTTCTGGTGGCGGCCATCAATTCTTGGTGTTCCTTGGCTTGCAGCTGCATCATTCCAGTCTCCACCTCTATTGTAACATGGTGTTTTCTCTGTGTCTCTGTCTTCACATGGAGTTTTTCTCTTCTTATAAGGACACCAGTCATGTTGGATTAGTGCCCACCTTAATGACCTCATCCAAAGTTGATTACACCTACAAAGATTTATTTCAAAATAAGGTCACATTCCCAGGTACCTCAGATTAGGACTTCAACATATCTTTTTGGGGGACACAACTCAATCCATAATGTATGTTAAATTACATTGATAGATTTTCAAATGTTGAATCCATCTTGCCTCCTTGATATAAACCCACCCACTTGGTCATGTTGTATTATCCTTTTTACATATTATTGGATTTGATTTGCTAAAATTTTATTAAGAATTTTGCATCTATGTTCATGAAGGATAGCGGTCTATAGTTTTGTTTTGTTTTTTTCTCTTACATGGTCTTTGTTTAGTTTTGGCATCATTAATGCTGGCCTCATAGAAATAGTTGGGAAATATTCTCTCTTCTTCACTTTTTCTGGAAGAGTGTGTATGGAATTGGTATTGTTTCTTCCTTAAACGTTTCATAGAGTTCACCACTGAAGCCATATGGGTCTTGAGTTTTCTTTGTGGGAAGCTTTTAAGCTACAAATTTAATTTCTTTAATTGCTATATGGCTATTTAAGTTATCTATTTCTTCTTGAGTGAGCTTTAGTAGTTTGTGTCTTCCAAAGAATTTGTCCATTTTAAGTTGTCAAATTTGTTGGCATAAAATTGTTCATTAATATTTCCCTATTATTCTTTTTACCTATCTATAAACTATAGTGATGTCACTTCTCTTATTTCTGCTAATAATACTAATTTGAGTCTTCTCTCTGTTTTCTTATTGCAGTCTGGCTAGAGGTTTGTCAATTTTATCTATCTTCTCAAAGAACCCACTTTTAGTTTCACTGATTTTTCTCTTTTGTTTTTCTGTTATATATTTCATTTCTTTATGCTCAAATCTTTTAAACTTTCTATTCTTCTGCTTTGGATTTCATTTGCTCTTAAGGTAGAACAGGAGATCATTGATTTGAGACTTCACAAAATAAGTATTTTGGTACTACAAATTTCCCTCTATGTACTGTTTTAGCTCTATTTTATAGATTTTTATATGATGTTTTTTCATCTTTATTTGGTTAAAAATTCTTTCTGTTATCTCCATTGAGTTCTTAGTTGATCATGGGTTATTTTTTTAGTTTTCAAATATTTGGGGGATTTTTTCATATATTTGTTATTAATTTCCAGTTTAATTCATTGTGCTCAGAGAACATTGTATGATTTTTTAAAACAAAACAACTGAGGTATAATTTTCATATCACTTTGTATGATGTTAATCCTCTTATATTTATCAACACTTGTTTTATGGGTTAGCATATAGTTTATCTTATGCAGCTGATAGCCGTGCACTTGAAAACAATGTACATTTGTTGTTATTGAGTGGTGTATTCTGTATATGTCAGTTAAGTTGGTTGATAGCATTGTTCAAGTCTCCCATATCCTTACTGGTGATCTGTTTCCTTATAAATTATTGAGTGAGACAGATGTTAAAATCTCTGACTATACTTTTGAATTTGTCTATTTCTCCTTGTTTTGTCCTATCAGTTTTGCTTCATATAGTTTGAAACTCTCCCAGCTACAAAAAATTTTAGGATTGTTGTGTGCAGTTGATGAATTGAAATGTGCCTCTTTATCTCTAGTAACAGCTTTTGCTCTGAAATCTTTGTCTGATATTAATATAGCTATGAACATTTAAAATCTTAATAGAAGTTGCTTAATTGACACGTCTAAAATCTTTATAGAAATTTCCTCTCAAAAATATCTGCGTCATTACAAAATTTCCTCTCAAAAATATATGTGTCATTACATAAGGTTTTCCCCCATTCTTGTCCACATCTTTTGAAAATTTAATATGAACCTTTCTCTAAACATGTTATGTTTCTTCTGAATTTGGGATAAGCTAATGCTCTTGCCAGGCCTCCGGTTCTCTATCTGCACAGTGGTGCCAGTTAATAGCAGCTCTGCCATCATGTGCATGTGTGGGAGTGCAGGCCAGGGTTTCGGCTCAGGGTAAAGGGGAAGGCAAAATTTAGAAAAGACAAATGAGAAGTACTTTCATTGTCAGGGAAGGTGGTAAGAAAGGGAGCATCTGGCTACTTTAAGTCAGTTCAGGCTATTAGGACCAGATGAATTAGATCTCATGGCAATGAACTTGTGATGTCAGAGTCTCTTAATTTTTAAGAAACAGGGCCTGATACATGTAGCCAAGATTGGGGACAGGCAACTGTACTTATTTTTTTCAATGGGTGAAAAAAAAAATTGTGACATTCAGTAAAGAAAGGAAGAAGTACAGGGAACCAGAAAGCGTTCACTAAAAACATATTTAATTAATCCTGTTTGCTGTTAGAGTCAGCCGGTTAATAGATCTGGAAAGGTTCCAGGTGCTTTGACCTGGAGAGAGATGGAACCAAGTAGGTGGTCAGCGAAGATAGATCCAGAAGATTCTGGCTGTTGGGTAGCAGGCCATCAGTTTTACACTAGGACCTGGTTTTTCTGTGAGGCGTGTTTTAACACACTAGGTCAGGCCACAGCCTCTCCATCTGGCTGCATGAGGCAGCAGCAACAGCCCCCAACACACCACATTAAGTACTCAGGTTTAAAGAGCCTCTGTTTTGTAAGCTTCGCAGTCACTAGGACTATAAACAGAATACTGGCTAATTATTGTTTAATTATTGCTTAAAAAACCAATTGGCACAATGCAATCACTGCATTAATTACCCCATACAGCATCTGCTTTCTTTTTTGAGGTCTTCCCCATTCCTCCCCAGCCCCACTCCCCACTTTAATTGAAATTCAGCTTGCTGTAACACCTCCTTTCTGCTGGCCAACTGGATCTCTCCATTCACAAGAGGGAGAAGAACAAAACAGAGAAGGCCCGGGGGATTAGGGAGTTTTGACAGCTGTCCAAGAGGAGCGCTGAGATACGGGCCAAGTACCGAGGCAGGACAGAGACAAATGAGAGACAAGAGAGTCACAGAGGGAAAGATAGGGACACATCGCAATAGGAATGAACTGGACAAAGAGTCACAGCGACGGCAGAGATGTTTAAAGGGGCGTTGAAAAGGGGAAAAAGGAAGAGAAAAGCTAAAAAAGAAAGGAACTAAGGAGAGTTGGTGAGGAAAATGCGAAAGGCTCAGGAGGTGAAGGAGACTGGAGAGAGCCTGTCTGGAAGGAGAGGGGAAAAGTCCAGCCTCTAGGGACGGATCGGCCCAGCTTGGGGGACACGCAGCTTGGGAGGGCGGGCCCTCTGACACCTGGGAACGGGGTGGGGTGGAGGAGGCGGCCGCCGGGCCCGGAGCCCGGACCGCGCGAGGGGCGAGGCTGAGCGCGCAGGGCTGGGGCACCAGAGCCCCCACGGCGAGCCCGGCTTGCGCCCGGTGGCCGGGGACTCGCCCGGCGGCCCCGCCCCCTCCCCAGCCGCCTCCTTCGCCGGCGCTTTTCCTGCGGGGCTCAGGAAGCCGGCCTAGCACAGCAGCGAACAATAGCTCGGGGCCCGGGCTTGGCTCCGGGAGAGGCCGGCGCGGGAAGGCGGGGGAGGGAGGCGTCCGCGCCGCCGGGGGGCCGCGGCGAGACCCCGGCCCGGGCCGGAGCTTTAGTTGAGCTCGTCGCTGCCCGGGTCATTGTTGGCTAGGACTGAGGAGCGGGAGCCGCGGGGAGGAGTTGCGAGGCGGCGGCGGCGGCGGCGGCGGCGGCGGCGGCGGGAGCCAGAGGGGGAGCCAGAGAGCGAGCGAGGGAGGGAAGCTGAGAGCGAGCGGGCGGTCGAGCGAGGGAGGGAGGAGGTAGAGAGACAGGGAGGGTGGGAGGGAGGAGGAAAAATAAAGAGGAGAGACTAGCAGGGCTGAACAATAGAGACAGGCAGACGGGCGAGGAGGAGAGCCAGCTGCCGCCGCTGAGGGAGAGCGGGCGCCCAGGCAGCTCGTACCCCGGCCCCGGCGAGACCGCAGGCGGCCAGCGCCCCCGGGGAAGGGGGACCATGGGGGAGCCGGCAGCAGGCGCCCCCAGCCCGCCGCGCGCCTCTGCCTGAGGGAGCTTCGGCGTCCTCTGCCCTAGCCCTGCCACCCCGGCCGGCCGCCCGCCCTTGAAGCCCGGTGTCCTCCGGGTCTGCGGCCGCGGCCGGTGCGCCCCGCGCCCTCCGCCCACAGGGCGCCGAGCAGCCCTCGGCCCCAGGCTTCGCCGGCCCCCGGCTGCCCGCGGACGCCCTCCCCCAGTCATGAACCCCCCGGAGGGGGCAGCGGAGGAAGGAGGAGCCGCCGACTCGGACGTGGACGCCTTTTTCCGGACAGGTAAGCTGGGCAGGGCGCGGGGGGTTGGGGAGGAGGCTGCTGCCCTGGATGCGGCGTCTTGGACAAGTTTGGGAAAGGAGGGCTGTTGCTGGGGTGTGCGTGTTGGGGGGCAGTCCCCTTCGTCGCCGGGGCTGGAGTGGCCGAGATTCTTGTTGTTATGGCAATGCGGGTTACATTTTGGGGAGGGGTGGGGGCTGGGAGCTCGGCGCCCCTCGGCGTTCACCCCACTTGCGGGAGTCTGTGTTGGGGAGGCGAGAGGCGGTCCCCTCGGGCCGCCTTCTCCCGGAGCGCGGGGATGGGGCGATGTTGGATCACTTTGCAGTGCGCCGCTCCGGCTACCGGCGTCCCCCGCCCCTCCCTCGGCTGCCCCCTCCCCCCAGCGCCTGTCAGCCCGGCTCCCGCCGCCCTGGGCCGGCACCCCTTCTCCGGCCGGCGGCCCCCGGCCCCGATGTGCAAAGAGGGACAGTGGGGACCGGGAGTCGCGCAGGCTGCAGACTGACAGTCGGGAGCGGGGCAGACCGAGGACTGTAGTGCCTGGTGCGTGTGGGAAGCCAGAGTCTCAGACTTGAGAGGCAGACCCGGCAGGGAGGGCGGTGGGCGCCTGGGACCTCCTCCTTGTCCTCCTCTTCTCCAGTTCTGGGAACGGATGAGCTTTTCATAAGAATCACTCGTTCCTGGAAGTGTGAGTTAGCGTCCCCCTCATACACACCCACTGAATCTTTGCTTGCCTGTGGTATGTAGAGCACCGCCCCCGACCCCAGATCTGCCTTAACGGCTATTTTCGGCCCCTGCCACTTCCCAGCCCCCAGGTCTATAGCTCCTCATGTTCCTTGGCTACACAGCCCCTTTCCCAGAGCAGAACCGACCACCCTCATCTGCCACCACCTGTGGCCCTGTTTCTCTGATGACCAGGGTTTCTCCATCTCCTCTTTACTTGTGGCTTCCACCAACTCGGTAGGTAGAGCTCCCCATCTTCCATGTCTGGAACCATGTGGTCTGGAATCTTTTTCCCGAAGAGTCCAGTAAGTTATGGGGACCCTGGGCATCTCCCCTCTTTCTGTAAATTGGATTGGAGGACGTGAACTGATGGGGTCAAAGAGCAGGTCGGCTTTGAAGATTCCCTGCGCACCCATCTGTTTCCTAACCTCATTGCCTTGCCCTGGAGGTCATCTGAGGGAAGGGGTGGGGTGCTTTGTTGGGGAGACTTGTGGCTTTGGAAGTCAAGACTTGGTCAGCCCATATGTTCATTTTCTAGTTGGTCTGAAGAGGAAAGAGCTGGAGGATAGGAGCTGATAGGAGCTGACCTGGAGAAAGCAGAGGGAGCCCCTGTTATCCTATCCTGCTTCTCAGGGCTCAGCCTTGCCTCCCTCCTTCCTTTTCCCCAGATGTGGATTCTAATATACACCTTCCCCATCCCCCCCTTTCTCTCTCTGTCTCACATACTCTCTCTCTCACATACTCTCTCTCTCACATACTCTCTCTCTCTCTCTCTCTCTCTCACACACACACACACACACACACACACACACACTCACTCACTCACTCACTCACTCACTCACTCACTCACTCACACAGCCCAGGAACCAAAGCAGGAATTCTAAAGAGGTGCCTGACCTGATAACCTTAGTTTATTATCTAGGGGAGAGGTTCTGGGGGCTAAGTGATACCTGGAAACATGCACTAGGACGTCTTCATCGACACCCCTACCATCCACCCTTTGCCTCCCATCTGGCACAAAACTCTGCCTTTTCTTAGCTCTGGGGAAAACTCTTGGAGTGTGAGCTTTCCCACCTTCCCTTTCTGGACCCATTTTTATCTTTTGGCATCCACTCCTCCTTCGCCTTTTCTACCATCCAAACACTAGATCCTGTCTATTCTCTGTCCCAGGCCCTTGGAGCAGATCTCAGTTTCTGGAGGCTTGCTAATTTCTGACAAATGAATTCACACAGTGTTAATGGTGTTAATGGCCTATAATGGCCCAATGTGTTAACTTTTCCCAGGGCCTTTAAAAACACAACATGGGGCTTACATTGTCTAGCCCTGGCTCAAATCACAGAGTAAATAGCAGACTGGGTCCCTCTCCTATGGAATCCTGTTGGGGATATTCTTCCTCCTCAGGCAGCCTTGTTGAGGGGGGCCCAGGTCTGATGTGCACTTTGAATCAGAGAAGGGTGAAATCTTCAGCGCATAAGGCTGGAAATGACTGACGACCTGTAACAAGTTGTACGAGGGGGTGCAGACTGTTTGTGGTAGGGTCTAGGACCACCACCCACCCTGAGTGGTCCTCTGTGCTCTGCTTCTTGATCTTACCCCCTTCCAGTCTCTAGCCTGGGCTTTTCCTGGGGCTTCTTACACCTGGAAAAGGCCATATTTCTTAATCGTCTCCCTTCTGAGTCCCCATCTTTATGGAACATAGCACTACACCTGGTAGGCTGGACAGATGATAAATTTATTTAGTTGAACAGTTGAAAAAGCTCCAAACACATTTTCAAAGTCCCGAGTGCCAGGGTTACTCCCTACTTTCTGATGGAAGATTTTGCGTACACAGAGACCACACTGGCAATTGCTTTGTCAAAACCCTGGCATACTGTGCCTCTAATTAGGCATGTTTCCAATTATTCTGTCATTTTGGTTCTTTACTTGTCCTCTTCTGATTATTTTGGTATTTCAGTTCTTGTGACATTCCCCAAATCCTACATCCATACATGTACACGGACAGAAAGAAACACCCATGCACACCCCCTGTCCCCACCATTATTCTTATAGATTGGTGTATTCTGTGTTGTCTTTCTGGGAATTCTCTGATCCACGCCTGGGAAAGTGTGTCACAATAATTTTATTGATCATGGTTATGAGGCAGAGGAGGGGAAATATGGGAACTCAGAACTGGGAATAGAAATCAGTTGGAATAGAAAACCAGCAAGGTCTTTTCAGCTTCTACTAGGACCCTTCTGCTGTCCAGGGTGCTATGGGGTACAAAGAAATATTCAAATTGGTTTCTACCCTCCAAGAGCTTTTAAAAGAAGATTGACAATTACTGCTCAATTAGAGATTAATTACTTGCTGAACATTATGGTGCTATAAGATAAAAAGTTGGCAGAACTACAGAGGAGTGGAACTGAGGGTAGCCCTTGAAGGGGAGATGGAGGGTGGGAAGAGAATCATGGGCAAAAGCTCAGGGAGGTTGAGGCATTGACACTGAGGATCCTGGGAAGACTGAGTAGAAGGTGTAGGGTAAGGAGGAATGGGAAACAGGGTTGGGTAAGTAGGGCAAGGCCAGATAGGCAGAATCTTGGGAGCCCAAGAGAGGAGATTGGATTTGATTCAGGACTGATAGGGAGTCACTTTAGTTCCTGAGCAAGGGCATGTCCTGAAGAAAGTGGTATTTGGAAGGGTTAATCTGGGGGTCATATGATAGATGAAGTGGAAAGAGAGAGAAAGGATCCAAATGCAAAAGTGATCTGGAACTGAGGGAGAGGGGCTTGGTCTGGGTTGGTGACAGAAAGGACGGGGACTCAGGGACCCCTCTGAGAGACATTGTCAAAGGCAGAAATGTGGGTATTTGTTGACAAACTAGTTGTAGGGGGGAAAGAAAATTAAGCCCTCGAGAATAATGGGAGTAGCTGGGTTTAAAGCATAGAGGACTAACAGTATCCTGACTGAAGCACTCTGATTGAGGACAGGAGGTGGATTTGCAGGGCAGATAATGCTGTTAGCTTTGGATGTGGAAAATTAGAGGCGATTGAGGAGCATCCAGGTGGAGCTGGTTTGTGGGAGATACGGGACTTCAGACAGGAGCACAGGTGGGAGGTTGGGGCTGCCATTGTGGCCTTGGAAGCCTCCTGAATCAAGGCTCGCTGCAGCTGAAGCTTTGTGAATGCATCAGCCCTCAGAGGGAGGGGGTGGAGGGAAGAGGAGAGGGCTAAAGTTAGAATTTGGGGGAGAAACCCTTGTTTAGGAAGTGGCAGCAAAGGAGACTTGATCCTGGAGACCCCAGGGAGTCAGCATGGGTTCTGATGTGATGACAGGCTGCAGACAGGTTGAATAAGAGGAGTGCCGGTCAAGTGTCTCTGGATGTGATAAAAAGAAAGCCACTATGAGCTCTTGGGAGCACAGTATTAGAAGAGGCATGCAGAGCAGGGATTTGGGGTGGTGGGTAGGAATCAATTACTTGCAGAATTTATCAGTGAAAGGAAAAAGAGTTTGGGTGCTAGTCAGATGGCATGTTAGTACCAAGAAAAGCGGTTTTCATTTTTTGGTCGGAGAGTCAGAACGGGTTTGTTTGTGGAAGGGAGAGAGATTGTGGGCAGGAAGAACTGAAGATGCTTGGTTGATTTTTGAGTTAGATACCTGAAGAGGTGAGACAAGAGGAGGTTCCCTAGCGAAAATCTTGACTTTGGTGAGCAGAGGAGAAACCTCCTTCTATGAGACTCAAAGGAAGAAAGTTCAGAGGATAAATTTAATGAGATTGATGTGGAAATATCTTTTTTCTGTTGAGCTTTGGTCTTGTGAGTCCAGACATTTTTAACTGGACTGTTTGCTGTTACTTGGACTTTGGTCAGCCTCAAACTCAGCTCTGTCTTTCCAAGTCCCTAAACTAGCTTCTCCTCTTGTCTTCCTTAATCCTATAAGTGGCACCTTCCCTTTCCTAGTCATGATATTTAGCACCTTGATATTGTCTCTGAGGAATCTCAATCTTCTAACAAACTCTGTTATCTTTCATAGTGAGCCCATGCTGTTCATCCTCAGGGCCTCTGCCCTAGGCCAGGAGACCCATTATGGTGCTCATGGACTCACTAGCCCTTTATCCTTGGCCCTTGGACTCTGCTCTCTCACCCCCACTCCAATTGGCATCTGCAGGCACATTGCACTTCCTAAAGGAGATTGAACTACTTCCGTCACACCTGGTTTATGAACCTACAGTGACTTTCTAGTGCCTTCAGGGTCAAGTCTGTCCTTCACACCTCAGAGCCAGCCTGCTCTTCTCACGTCCAAGGGCACTTTGGCTCATGTTCCCTTTGAATCATCCACCCCTTCACCCCTACTCTACAAATGCAACTTATTCGTCAAGACTTTAACACCACATTCTTCTGGAAGCTTTCATAGCTCACAAGACCAACTCTCTCCTCTGAATTCCATAAACACTCACTTGTCTATACTTATTGTCTCACTTCATCAGAGGTATTGTATTGTTTTTATCCTTTTCATACAATGAAGTGATTTGTTCTTTAAAAGATCTTTTAAAAAGCTTGTGATTCACCAAGACCAAACCAAAACAAACTGTCTCCCCCCTGTGCAGATAAAGCAAACACAGAAAAATATGAGCAGTTGCTGAATTTAGGTGGTGATATATTGGTATTCAGTGTACAACTCTTTAGACTTTTCTCAGATAAAAACCCCATCCCACCTAGACAGAGAACTGGTCATCGTCAGGTCCAGATCTGACTTGGAATAACAACCTATGTTGGTGTGCAGTTTTTTGAGTAAACATCACCCCGTCTGGGCATTGCCAGGCACCGTAAAAGGGGTAGAGTCTTTTACCTCCTGAGCTCTCTTATGCAGCAAAGGAAAACATCTCTTTTTGACGTTGCGTTTGATGCTCCAGAATGTAAACGTGACACTTAGTTCAATATTTACCATTCCTTCTTGATTCTCCTCCACTTAAGCCCATCATGATTTGGGCTTTTGGTCATGCCATTTCCCAAGAACTTTTGATGGAGTATTGAGAGGACTTTGTTGTTCTGAAGAGGGAAGGCTATTTCTACATTAATATATTTTAGAACATATCAACAACATTTAGGTACACCTCCATAATATTTGGGGGGCTTTGCTTTATCCTTGTGCCACCAATCATCAAGAACTCAATTATTGGCACATTCTGTCCAATTGTATTTGATAATCCCTTGGGGATGTAAGAGGTGTTGGAATAAACTGAAGCTACAGAAAGAAATTAGGTGAGACGTGACAAAAAATATTCCTGACTGTCGGTGTCAATAAAACACTAGAACAGGTGAACTAGAGGTCCTTTTTAGACGTTGGAGAATGAACACTTTTATTTTTCCAACTTCTTTCTGGTTCTGGAACTTGGTAGTTTACTTCTGGAGATGGGCAGTATGGTATAGTCTAGTGGTTCTCAACGGGAGGCAGTTTTGTCCTCCAAGAAACATTTGGCAATGTCTGGAGACATTTTTGGGGGTTGTCAACTCAGGGAGGGGGGTTGTATGGCATCAAGTGGGTAGAGGTCTAGGGTGCTGCTAAACATCTTCTAATGCACAGGACAAGAATTCTTCAGCCTCCAAATGTCAGTGGTGCTGAGGCTGAGAAACCCTGGTTATAGCCAGAAGACCATGGGCTTTGGATCAGATAGGCTCAGCACTAACCAGGGGCAGAATCTTGGGTAAATGATATAGTCTATGTCATCCTCAGTCTTCTGCAAAATGGGACCAAGGATGCTTGTTTCACAGGTTGAGAGGATGAAATAGGAAAAACATGTGTAAAAAGCATCTCGTGGTTTCTGACCCACATTAGGAGCACAAGAAATACTAGCTGTTCCTGTTGTTTTTATTATTAAGCGAATGTGATGGCACAGAGGCTGAGGGAATCTCCAGAAGGGGTACTGTGCAGGGTTTTTGACACGGGGCGGCAGGGGTGCTGGAGAGGCGTCACCTGGGTGGAATCAGAAGGCTAGGGTCTGGGCCTCAGCTCTTTTTCATTCATTAATTTAATCATTTGTTTGACAAATATTTATCGAGTTCCTAGTGCAGCCATGTACTGTGCTCTGGGAGTGTATAAAATCATTGCAAGAAAGAATATCGAGCAGGAAGGAAAATGAATAGAATTACAATACCCCCCTCAGGGAGCACTTGAGTTTAAGGGGTGGGAAAGGGAGAAAAAGCCTGTGAAAGAGGCCAAAAAGGTCAGGCAAGAGAGCAGGAGGTGAACCCTCCCCTTTGCTCTCCACTTATCTGCATGACTTGGGCAAGTGAGTAACATCTGTGTAAGATGAGGATCGTGCGCCCCACCACCCAGTTTCCTTATAGGGCTGTTGAGAGACTCAAATGAGACACTGTGTGTGAGAGGTCTTTATAAGTTGTACAATTCTGTCCAAATACGTGTAGATAGTTCCTTCCAAATCAAACATTCTATTACTCTAAGTACCACCTCTGACAAGTATTATCTTATTTAATCTGACCTTCATGGGACATTTTTCAATCCTTCTCAATTTGGTTTCCCAAAGGGACTGGATGGGGCATCCTCCTTACAACAAATCAGGGCACTCCTGTTCTCTCCTCCTCCACAAAGTATATAAATGCCAGTTCCCCAGACCCTGGCCCACATGGCCCCATGCCATCTGGAGGAGCCCAGCGAGAATGGGGTTCCTGCTTCCACTGAGCCTCAGGTGGGTGCAGTGAATCAGTCCCTTCCCGCTCCTTCTCTGTCTGCGTGCAGTTCAGACTCCTCCTGCTACGCCTTTGAGTGTGAATGACTGGCAGCAAAAGAACTAGGAAATGATTGACAGCCACAGGGCTGTTGGATCAATAGAGCTGCTTGAAATCGTGTCTGCTGAGAAGTGAGGGAACAGAAGGAATTAGCTGGGAGAACAGAGGAATTAATACAGGGAAGTAAGAAACTGTTGGAGAATTAGCTTTGTCTCTTCCCCTTCTGTCCCATGGCATTATTAGAAGGGAGCTGGTTATTAGCTAGAAAACACAGATATGAGGGATAAACAAGGAGAGTGAAAAGTGGCAGATGAACTGTGTTCTCAAGGAAGTAGCTATACTTCTCGAGCTGAGACCTGAAGGATGGGTAGGATTTGGATGGGGAAGACAGAAGGTATTGGAACAGTGTTAGAAAAAGGCACGACCATCCATGGCATATTTGGGGGCAGTAAGTGGTCCAGTTTGTGTGACTTAGAGGATTCAGGTGGAGGATCAATGGGAGATAAAAATCAGAAGCGGGTAGGGACCAAGTTGATTGACTGCTTCATTTATTAAACCTTTATTGGACTCCTAGATAGTCAGGGGCTTTGAATGGCAGGCCAAGGAGTTTGGTCTTTCTGCAGTTAGCTTTCAGGAGCCACTAAAAGTGTCTGAATGGGGTGGTGACATGATGAGGAAGATAAATCTGGCAGTCCTGCAGAGGGTCAGTTGGAATGGGGGAGGAACTGCTAGCCAGGGTTGGATTGGGAGACCACTGTGATAGGTTAGGAGGGCCTGAACTTGAGCTGGCACAGTGGAAATGGGGAGGAGGGGATGGATATGAGGGAGCTCGTGGATGTAGCGTCTACAGGACTTGGTAACTTGGATGTAGAGGTGTTAAGGAAGAGTCAGGACTCAAAGATTACTCCAGCTCTTAGAGCTGGGTGACTGGGGAGGATGGAAGTACCCTAAATGAAAATTAGGAGTTAAGGAAGAAGAGGAGCAGCTGTGGGGAGGCAGGAGGAGAGGCAGGATTTGGGAATTTACTTTGGGACGTGTTGCTTTTCAGGTGTCAGTGCAATAGCTTAGGGAGGTGTTGATTCAGTAGGCAGATAGCGGAGGGAGGCTGGAGCTTTGGAGGGAGGCCAGAGACTGAAATATAGATTTGGGAGATATCCGTAAGAAGTTGTGGCTGGAGCTATCAGAATAGATGAGATAATAAATGAAAAGCATATAGAGTCTTAAGGGCAGAGGGCCAAGGACAGAGCTGTAGACTCAAGTGAAGGGCTGGAAGAGAACCAGGAGAGAGCAGGGCTTGGAAACAGTCCGGTCATCAATAGGGTCTAATGCTGCAGAGGGGTTGAGGGAGAGGGGGACTGAGCAAACCCTGTGGGTTCTGGAAACTGGGAGATCACTGGTAACCTTTGAAATAACAGTTTCACTTGTGTATGGGAGGTGGAATTCAAATTTCAAGGGAAATGGGGAGTGAGTGGGTGGGGAGGAAGTGGTGGGAGTGCATATAGATGACTCTTTGGAAAGGTTTGGCTGTGAAGGGAAGGTTAAAAATAATAAGGTAGTTAGAGATGGGTAGCAGAGTTGAGGGGAGGATTTTTTTAGGTAGGGAAGATCTGTGAATACCTACGGGTGGGGAGGAGGGAGAAGGCAGGCTTGGGGAAGGGAATGAATATTTAGAAAAGAGGAGCAGTTGAAGGAAGTAGATCCTGGATGAGCCTGTAAGGGTGGATCTCAAGGTAGCTGGGGGGTGAGCCTTGGCCAGAGGAGGAGACTGGGGGAAGGCGGACTTCAGTAAAGTAGTAGGCTGGCCAGCAGCTCTGCTGAGGGCACAATGTGCTTGGTCAACAGCCCCAGCACAGAGAGCATCAGCTGGCCTGGAGACCCAGGGGCTTGTGGTCCTGTACTTGGGGCGGATAGTTCAAGCTGAAGGCAGCTGTGAAATGGGTGAGCTGGGTTGGTGTGGCTCTAGAAGGCCCCTTGGACAGAGAAGCTAGAAAGCAAGGCTGGGAGGTCCCAAAATAGCAATCCTTTTAGAAGCGCTAGTGGCTTCCTTTGGCAGGCTGAGGTGGGATTTGCTTCAGGCTGTAGAGGGGTCTGCGGAATCACCTCCTACAGAGTGTGAGTCAGAAAGGCAAGTTGGGGGTGGGGTGGAGGGTGAGTGAGGACAGGACAGAAGGAGGAGGACTCAGACAAGAAGGTGTAGGGGCAGCCTCCTGAGGAGGGGTCATGCCTGGCCGTCGGGTACTGTCTCTGTGAGGGATGGACCTGCTCTTGAATTTTCGGTTTCCTTAATGCCTCTAGAGGTTTTAGAAGAAAGAGGAAGCAGACCAGGGGTCATGGAGGAGCCTTTGTCCCGTTTTTCTCCATGAAGAGGAACCCTTCACACCAGAGGAAAGATGCCAATGAGCACACCCGTTCCTTTG
Source organism: Tursiops truncatus (assembly GCF_011762595.2). Classification (NCBI taxonomy): domain Eukaryota; kingdom Metazoa; phylum Chordata; class Mammalia; order Artiodactyla; family Delphinidae; genus Tursiops; species Tursiops truncatus. Next base: position 74,764,722 of record NC_047037.1, on the reverse strand, counting down.
GCCCCAAAGTACTCCCTTCAGCTCTCATTTTAGGGGCAAACCCAAGAACTGTCATCAAGTGAGGCATCTTATATGGCCCTCTAGGGGATGGAAGTAGGAATCCAGGGGTTCCTGTTTCCAAAAGGTGGGCTGTGGGGGACTGGGTTTATATTTCCGAGAGCAGGAGGAGGTGGGAGTTTCCTTAGATATGGCTCAGTTTCAGAATCATAGAGTCTTAGTACAGGAACTTACTAGCTGTGTGACCTTGTGCAAGGTACAGCCTCTCTGAGCTTCAGTTCCCTCATGAGTAAAATGGGTGAAAAAAAATCTTACCTATCAGGATCACTTGATTTGGTAGTTATAGATTGTGATAGTTATATTCATATTGTAAATAGTAATAGAAATGGAATTATATTACTAGTAATAGAATATGACTATATATAATATTACTAGTAAAACTATATTGTATATATTATTAGTTAGAATTTCCAAATCATGAAAATTATGCTTCAAGTAGCTTGCTTCCTCCTCTCCACTCCCCTCCCCTGCGATACCCTCCCCATCTTTCCTCCCTCCCTTCCTCCTTCCCTTGCTTCCTTCCTTCTTTCCTCCCTTCCTTGTGCATAGTTAGGTAGGTAGGGATGTGATTTTTAAGCTTGCAGTTACAGTTATTCCAGGGTATGGCAGACAGGGTCTGGGAATGTGCCTACACCCCTTGCGTTTTACACTCTTACCCTGCAGCCTGGGGACAATGGGCATCTATGGGGAATGGGGGTGGGGAAACACAGTGTTCAGTTGGCAGCTGGACAGTGGGCCTAGAGGGAGACCCAGGAGACTGGCAGATGGTTAATTGGATGTGACAAAAGGGGACTGGGGGAGGGGTCTGGGGCTCCTGGGGGTTTCCTGTCTCTGACTTCTTATTCTCCTGGAAAGGAGATTGTGGGGAGAGGGAGGAGTATCTCTGGGAGCAGTTAGGGGAAAAGATTGGCAGGACTCCATGTTGGGTCTGTGGCCATGGAAGGACAGAGTACCATTGGGAGTGATGTCACAGCTTTAATTTGTAGGGTGGGTGCAAGATGTTGTCTCTTCTCTGTATCCCAGTCCACTGGCACATAACAGGCTCAAATACTTGGATATAAAGAGAATGCTTAACCAACTATTGGAACAGTATAATTTTTTAGTCATTCTTCATGGTCCTAGCCATTGAGTTTTGACAGCTAAATATCATGATTACTTTTGATGAGAACTGGACAAAGACTGATCAATTTCAGCGAACACTAGATTTAAGTGAGTGGATCTCTTCATTCATGCTTGCATTCATTCATTCAAGTGTCAAACACCAGCTGTGAACCTAATAAGTGCCAGGCACTGGGGCTACACCAGCAAGTTAGAAATCATCTTTCCCACATGGAGAATAACAGTCTGGTGGGGTTGCCTGACACACAAACAAAGGATTGCATGCTGTACATTGAGAACGTAATGAAAGATCAACAGCCTCACCTGCATGCGTGTGGCGAGGGTTCACTGAAGAGGGGATGCTTATGCTGAAATAGATGAGGAGGTGATGAAAACGAAAATAGACCACTGTTGAAGAGGTTTGGTAATAAAAGTAAGGAGACTTAATACGATGGTAATTGAAGGGGTATTTTGGGAGTACTGGTACTCTTTTGTTTCTTGATGATAGGTGAGATCTGTTTGTGCACTTTCAGTGATTTGTAGACTTATGTGCAATTTTATGCATGCAAATTATACTTCAATAAAATTTTTTTAAAGGTTATCAGGTCCAGTGAAGTTTTGTTTTTTAAAGAGAGAGAAAAATCTTTGAGTGTTTGAAAAAATCATGGGAGGAGGTAGTGGTAGACACTGAAGGTGATAGAAGGTGGTATGTGTGGGGGTGGGGTACCAGAATGGGCACCAGCTTCTTCAAAAGTCAGCAAAGGATGAGAATTCCCAGGCGAAGAGGTTATCTCTGGGATGGAGGGGTACTTCTTCCTCTGTGGCTATGGGAAAAGACCAGGTGGTTTTCAGGTCACGTGTACAGGTCAGACAGTAGAGCCCTTACTAAGCTCATTAAGAAAACTGACCTCAGTCTTCTCTGGGATTGGGAACCAAGGTCATCTGAAGGACTGAGGGGGTGCTGAGATCCTGCGAAGAGAGGAGACGGATTGGATCCATTCTCTGGAGAATGAGTGAGAATTGCATTAAAGAATGATCTGTCTAGTTGAGTTCAGAGTGGGCTAGGTGTTCAGACTTCTGCATCTTGTTCAGCCCTGGAGCCTCTGGAGTAGAGGTGAAAACAGAGGATTCTTGAGTCCTTATTTGGTGACTTGGATGAGAGGTCCAAGGTGGAGGTGAGGTGTGCACCAGACTTGTTTGGACACTAGTCTCTTACCAGAACTGTACTCAACACTGATGACTCCAAGACATTTTGGAAGCCCTGCCTTGGAAAATGGTCATGTCTGGTTTCCCCAAGTAGGCTGTACCTTTTGCTTTGGAATTGTCTGTCTTCTTCTCAACACTCAATTTGGTGCCTTGCAGATACTTGCTTGATTTGTATTTGTTGCCTTGACTTTTTTTTTTAGAGAGCTATTTATTGGTGTGTAGGTCATTGGGAGTTCTATAATTAAACATTATGTTAAGGAAATGAATCTTTTTTTTTTGTGGACAGGCAGTTGTACCTCAAACAAAAAGACCTATGAAATCAATATTTACTGTGAAATATAGCAAAAAACTCTTGTTTATTCTGGATTAATTAGAGGGGATCCCTTTTATTGCTTGTTTACAAATATTCCATAGGCACTGGAAAACTAAAGAAGCACACTTCTTTTGCAAAAATCCACATAGGGAAGTTCAAACATTCAAATGGACCAACTAATCAATATTGACTGAGTGTCTGCAATGTGCCCAGTATTATGCCAGATACTAAGGGGGCTGCTAAAGGTGGGTAACAAATGTTACCCACGTTGTTCCTGAAGAGTTTATGCTCTTGTTGGGTTAGGGGGAGACTAGAATAGGAAAAAATGGCTAATTGGAAGTCAATCAGAAAGGGAATTTCACTCATTCCTTGATTCATTTAATATGTGTTTATTGTCTATAAGCTAAAAGATAATTTAAGTAAGTGGTAAACAATGTTTCATTTAGAGAGATCTGATTTTCTTATACTTCATAGAACATTTATGTAGACATTTAGACTTTTTCCTAAATGAAACCATTTCCCCCAATTAATACAAATGTATGTTATATCAGTATACACGTATCTATTGAGCGACGTGAGTCATTCATAAGCCAGTACCCTTTACATGGGGTAACGTAAGAAGACAGAGGATTTGTTGGTTGTCTGGAGGGGTAAAGTGTCAACTTACTGTTGTAAGAAATAGTTACACAAAATGGAAGTACAGGATCTATGGTTAAAAGTGAATGCTCTTTCTCCCTCCTTTTCCCTGATGTTAAGATAAATTCAATGGACGTATGTACTTGCTACATACACAAATATGTGTTTATACAAATGCATAGCTTTCTTTCATATTTTAACAAAAAAGAGAATTGTGCTATACCTGTTATTCTGCAATTTGTTTTTTTGTTGTTTGTTTGTTTGTTTTTGCGGTACGCGGGCCTCTCACTGTTGTGGCCTCTCCCGTTGCGGAGAACAGGCTCCGGACGCGCAGGCTCAGCAGCCATGGCTCACGGGCAGAGCCGCTCCGGGGCATGTGGGATCTTCCCGGACCAGGGCACGAACCCGTGTCCCCTGCATCGGCAGGCGGACTCTCAACCACTGCGCCACCAGGGAAGCCCCTGCAATTTGTTTTTATCACTTTATAATCATGGACATTTTTCCATGTCAGTGCATATGTTCTACCTCATTTGTTTGAAGAGTTGTGTTACCTTCTGTTGTGCGGATGTGCCACATTTTATTTAACCATTCTCCTAATGATGGACATTTATAAACCAGCTTTTCTGAGGACCAGTGTTTGTTCTGGGACATTATTTGGCCCAAAGAGTAGCAAGAAGGGTCACCCATTATTTGATCGTTTTCAAAGGTGACTGTGAGACAGCCGTAAGATCAGGATGTTTCTTCTGCTTTTATCCTCAGGAGGGAGGGAGAACAGCCAGTCCTGTTCTCTGGAGGCTAATTTTCTGTGCAACGTTTACAGACGCTTTTATTAATGACATTTAAATAAATGGTAGAGGCCATTCTTGGCTTTTTTTGCTGTATGCCTTTAAGTGACTTAGGAGCCAGATTTGCAGTCACAATTAGCCAAAAAAAGCCACATGTGTTTTGTGGGTTTGAGTGAAAGTTAATTCCAATACCACAGGTATGGAAGTGCTTTAGGTTGTGTGTGCAAAAGCCATAGTCTGTGTTTGGCTAGAAGAATTCAACGATGTGATTTGGGAGACCTCGGTTTCCAATTCTGCCCACCACTAATTATCTCTGTGACTTGGCTAAGCCAGTTAAAATGTCTGTTTTTTACAGATGGAACCTGTCTTTCCTCATCTGAAGAAAGAGGTAAACATACTTGCCCTGCCACACATCATAGGAGTAGTATGAGATAAAGTGAGGTAATAGAAGGAAAATTCTTTGGACAAATAAAATTGCTGACTCAATGAAAAGGGTTTTTGTTTGCTGCCTTTCTCTGGGGTCTCCCTGAGTTTTGAGCGTGGTTGAAAGCTGAGCTAGGGTACTCAGATGGGAGTGACAGCCGTACCGCGTTTGAGGCTGTATATTTTTTCATGTCTGGTAGGAAATTGGTAGCACTGGAGATGGAGTGAGACGTTTCATGATACGTTCCATTTGCTTTTGGAAAAGAGACGTGTGGAAGAGCGGTTCATCTAACTGCCCAGAATGGCTGTGGGTTTCTCTCTGATGGGTGACACTGCAGCTCAGTTGCACACTCTTTATCACCGAGACGTGCAAAGAAAATGTAGCTTTAAAAATTTTCTAACGTGGAGCTAATCTCCCTCCACCCCAAGTTGGCTAGTTTATAGTATGTCATGTGTTCCCCCCCCCCCCCCCAATTGGTCTTTTTGGATGTCTGTTTCTTTCCGGTGAATTTCTCGTTCACTGCGATTTTCTTCTGTTTTCCCACTTCTCTGGGTCTGGGTGTGTAGAGGTGCACCTGTGAACTTGTGGTGATAGTGGCGGGGGCAGGGGGAGAGGGGTGCTTGGAGCCGTGGCATGATGGTTGGATTCCCCTGATCTTTGCTTCATGGGGGCTGGTCTGGTCTGATCTGATCCCTGTACTGGTGTCTTGCTTTCTGGGGTATTGTGCTGATACCCAGCACTAACATTCATGTCTTGACTATTTGCCTATGGGGTCAAAGTCCCCGCACATGGCAGCCTCTTAGTCCTGACCCCAGGCCTCTGCCTAGTCAGTGGCTCTCTAAGCATCTCTGAGTACCATCATCAGGGGATGAAGAAATATATAGATCCCCAGCTTACTCAGTACCAACTATGAAAAGACAGGACCTGTACGCCTGGCTTGCCTAACTAGGTACCCACTTGGCCAGTGCTGTGTTTTCATCCCGTCACCTCCACACCGTGTGGATCAGGGTATGGGACTGAATGGCAGCCATTGACCTAGAGGCCTGCAGCCTCCTCAGGAGTGGCCTTAGGGTTCTCAGGTGCCTTCACACCTATTGCGATGTTATATTCTAAAGCTGCCCCCTTCACCCCAAACCCTGGTTGGGCCTTGAGGCGGTAGATAGGAGGAAGCTGGGACCCTGGTGTCCCATCTCCTAGACTGGGTTTTTGCCACGTTCTCCTGCTGCTTGAGGGAGAGGGCTTCTTCTCCTCCTCTTGTAGCAAGGATCTCCCTAATGTGGCGTCTTGAGTACTCTTTACCTTTGGTTTAGAATGATCTCTGTGGTCAAGTACACCCATTTTGGAGCTTGATACGTTGATTCCTACACCTCAAGAATGTGTTGAGAATTCAAGCTGCACTAAAAAAATTCCTATCCAGGATGTCAACAGCTGAACATGGACACTTTCTCTTTGCCTGCTGCTAAAACTATCCTGATCTTCCCTGAGGCAAGTAGATGCTTCTGACAGAGTAAGGGGGAGGTTAAACGTATGTAAGGACATGCAAGAGAGAAAAATACATTGTATTTTTAAACAGTGTTACCCTAGTTAAAACAATAATTTTGGGGGAAAAAAAGGTTTAGAAATGGGGCTTCTAAGACTGTCTTCACTGGGATTCTGTCTACATACGTGTATGCGTTTATGTGCACGTAAGCATGCGAGAGCGCGGCATTGTCAATTCTTCCGGCAAGCATTTGGTGAGCACTTCTTACATCCCATGCACTGTGGTCCAGAGGGGAGCATGGCGCAGTCTCCGTCTTCAAGGAGCTCCCAGCTTTAGGAGGGCGATGGGTGGTGATGGATTACTTCCAGAGCTGCACTGCTGATGCCTGCGTTTCTGTCTGGTGAATATGACTAATGTTTGAGCTAGGGGCCTCTAATGGGTCTGGGTTCCCTCTTACCTTGCTAGGATCTGCTTTCCGAGTCTCTTCAGCCTCCTAAAATGGCCAGTTCTAGTCAGTTTTGCTTTTTCCAAATAAAGCTAATTCCTTTAACATCAGCCTAGGTTTTCACAAACATGTATTCTATAGAAAGGATGTGTTAAATAAGATCAATTGAAATAGATAATAAGAAAAGAGAAAAATGAAGTCCAGCTTAGGGCTATTGCTCTGCTTCTCTTGTGGTGGAGCTGTTTATTTGCTGTTATTTTTAACCAAAATTCTTCCACTTCTTTTTTTTTTTAATTAATTAATTTATTTTTGGCTGCGTGTGTCTTCGTTGCTGCACATGGGCTTTCTCTAGTTGCGGTGAACGGGGGCTGCCCTTCATTGCGGTGTGCGGGCTTCTCATTGCGGTGACTTCTCTTGTTGTGGAACATGGGCTCTAGGTGCGCGGGCTTCAGTAGTTGTGGCACGCAGGCTCAGTAGTTGTGGTGCATGGGCTTAGTTGCTCCACGGCATGTGAGATCTTCCCGGACCAGGGCTCAAACCCGTGTCCCCTGCATTGGCAGGTGGATTCTTAACCAATGCGCCACCAGGGAAGTCCTCTTCCACTTCTTTTACACAGGAAGACTTCTGTGTTTTACATACTGTTCTCACTCCAGGGCTCTGGGACTCAAGTAGCCCTAGTAGCTATGAGCAGTGTTTCTCATTTGACCAGGGAAAATGAGAACTCTGTTCCCTGTGAAGGTGGCAGAAACTGGGAGACTGGCAAAACAGGAGGGCCAGGAAAGTACAGAAAAAAACCAAAGAAGCAGGCAAGTGATGGTGCCAGCTGGTTGGGTTCAAGTGGAAAGAGTGGGGGGCTGGGCGTCAGGAGCACAGTTTTCTGATTGATGAGGTTGGTAAACCCCTTTCCCTCTCTTAGACAATGAGGGAGGTGAGCTAGGTAGTCTCAAATGTATCTTCCATCTTCAACAGTCTGAGCTAACTGGACAACAGTAAAGCCAGCAGGGATAGAAACCCCGTGGTAAGTGGTCTCAGGACCTTTATGCTGTGGTTCTCTGAAGACTTTCCATCCTTCTGAGACCTTTGGTCTGAGCAGCTGTAGTCTGCTTGGTCAGACCCCTGGTGCCAGAGCTCACAGATGACCCCACAGCCTTGCTTGGTGATCAAGGGCTCTAATTCCCTTGAGGAGAATCATCCTGACAGTCAGCAGTAGCTTCAAACTATTTTGGCCCTTAGAACCTTTTGAAAGAAGGGCTAGGTTTCTGGGACTTCTGGGTCTGTGTTGAAAAGCCTACACTTCTCAGCCTGTTCCTTTGGACCCCAAGTCTGTCATTAGGGATGTGTCTAAACACCCTAGAGAATGCCCTCACCAGGGCTCCATCAGAGCTGCTCTACCACTTCTCTTGAGGCATGAGGACTGATTAAATGATCTTCCTGCCAGCTCATGTTCTTGAACTTTTCTTCCTTTGAGTCGCCTAGAGAAGATGGTGAAAGCAATCCCAAATCTTCATTTCCTAGGGCATGTGCAAACCCAGCCCAACCGCATCATCTCAAGAGGAGGCACTGGGTAATTGAACTGCTGTCTTGGCTTTCTTCTACATTTCCTTCTACCCAGAGCTCCATCTCCTTTCCCTCACATTCTTTAGACCTTCAGAGAACTCATATTTTGATAGAGGGAAACAAATTAGTTTTTTTTAAAGTACATCGAAACATTCCAAGTATCTAATATGACTACACTAGCAGGATCCAGGGACACAAACAGGGGAGTGGTGAAGCCTATTTTGGCAGATGTGGTGGCGGTCATAGAGTAGGAGATGCTTGAATGGCATTTGGAAGATGCGCTCCTTATCCAGAGTGACAGGGTCGGGAGGAAATTCCTGGCAAAGGGAGAAGGGTGGTCAAAGGCAGAGGGTTGTGTGAGATTATGGGGGATTAGAGGTTGTGGGTGCTTTCACCAAGCCTGGCACCACAGGGATCACATTGGAATCATAGGAATATTTCACAGGCTCCTCTAGCTTTCTACTTTAAAGGGGTTTAGCACTGCCCTATTCTTCAACCTCTTAAAACATTTTGAATACAAAACATAAACAGAGTGATGGAAGCCTAGACAATTATATACCCAGACGTCTTTTTCCATGAAGATGGTGAGTGTGCCTGCCTGTGTGCATATATGTGCAACGTGCATGTGTGTGGTGTTGCTCATGCTTTGGATACAAATGTGTGTGCTTCTTCCATCATACTGGGTTCTTGACACAGTATCATTTTTCAGCATTAAAATTCCCGTCACCTCCCAGAAGTGCTCCTTTCAGGATCCATTTCTGCTTGGCTCGGTGTGCACAAACATTCCAGTGGGATTGATTGCTTGTGTCAAATTAATTCGTTTTCCTTCCCAGGGAGAGTGTCTGACATGTGCAAAATGGGGAAATCCCTAGGCCTCTAGCCAAGTGTAAGCTCAGATAGACGAGTAAAGTCAGGTTTGGGTCAAGAATTGGTCTAGGGAACCCACAGAGCCTGCACCTGGATACTTAAGCTACCCTTCCCAGCATGCTTTGTGACTGTTCCGAGGCAACAGGAAGACTTGGGACTGGGTAGAGATGGCTTCAGGTGAGAGGCTTGGGTCTTTTCAGCATTAGCTGTGGTACCATTTCCTCTTCTATGCCCCATCTTCCTATTACTGCTTTATTTAAAAGGTTGCAGAAGCCTCTGGAAACAAATGGAGAACATGCTATCATTCTCCGCCCACCTGTGTTGATGCATCAGAGAGCTCTGGGATGGTTCTCTTTTCCGCCTCAGCCCTGATGCTTCCCTGCAGGCTTTGGTGGATCCTCGTAATGTACCTCTTAGGCCTTTCGTAACAGGTAGCCCCTAGATTCATGGTGCCCAGACAGCCAGCCTTACCACATTGTGCCTGAGTCCAGACACCAGACCAGGGACCTTCAGACTGTCTTTCCCACAGCTGGAACCATTGACTTACTGACCTGTGAACAGCAGGGTGGTCTAGACTGTACTGTCCACCGATGAACTAATTAGTGTCTTGGCAGTAGGAGCTTTGTGAGTGTGTGATAAAGTCCCCCTAAGAATGGTTGTGTATTCTCCTATAACCTGAAATTCTGGATGTCCTGATTAGCACTTAGTAACTTTAAGATAAACTTTGTGGGCTATGATTATCAGTAGGTCCAGCCAAAGTTTCTCTAGGAGTTTATTGTCTATAGTCTAGTTGAACGTAGCTCTTTAATTAGCGGGATTATGGCAAATATCTTAGCTCATTTAGTTAACCATTAACCTCAGGACCTCTGGAACTTTAAAAAGAAGCCTGGTGAATTCCTCAGGCCAAAGAGTAAAAGTGCTAGATTTCCATATTATCTGGCATTACGATTACTTTTTGGGGAGGGAGGTGGGGTTTGAATTCTATTCGCCAAAAACTCTTACATAAATTGATAACAGAAGTGATTTTTAGCATTTCCCAACAGACGCCATAGTGCATCACTTCTAACAGAGGCACACTTCAGGCTTGGTTATACAACTTAGTGCTCTGTAACTCTCATAGAATCTGATTGCAATGTCTGGTTTTTGAGCTGGGACAACTGGGCTGCTGGAGGAGTGCAGGGCTCACAGAAGTCTGCTGACAGCCGGAATGCTTCCTCTGCCCTGCTCCTGATGCCACCCAGTGTGTCTCTTGAATCCAAGAGGACATCACCTAATGTCTTCTCTCTGGTCTGGCCTATTTGCTAAGCTCTTACAGCCATTCAGTTGTTCTACCGAGTTTGTTTAGAAGATTTATTTGATTTGTTATGCATAGAGGTGATTCTCTGACTGAGACTTTTTTCAGACCACCCTAATTATTCCATCTAGCACCACAGTTGGTATTGAATAAACATGTTTGTGATTTCCCCTTAGGTTTTAGTTTTCCTCATGACAGAGACCAAGGCAGATCCCCTAGGTCCTCCGTGAGAGACCCGTGGCCAAGTGTGCGATCATGTGCTACCTTAGGTTTCCCAGGCCCTAGGGCCATAGAGCTCTAGATTTGGCAGGATCTGACGGCATGGGTGGTATCATCAAATCCAACTCTAAATCTCTTTAAAGTAAAGCAGAAGGCCAGTCCTTTTAGGGCTCTGTCAAGCACTCTGGTGGGTGTTGCTTTTCTCCATGCGAAGACTTTTCAGTTCTTCTGCATTTAAATGGTTCTGCATCCAGGTACACACTTTATTCATTCCTTCCAGGTCCCTCAATATACGTACTCCTGAGGCTTTGTTCTGCGGGACTTTTCCATTTCTGGGCTGTTGGATTCAGTTTGATTTCCCCATACATCAGCTTAAATGGGAGAGCCTGTGAATTCCTGGAGAGGCTTTGTGAAGGTTAGGGAGAGAGGAAGCCATTTATCTCTTCAGGTGTCAGGACTTTTAACCCTGTGTTTTTCATCGTCGACTTCAGGGTGGTTTAAACTTCTGCAGCCCCTTGCCTTGCGTGTCCTATGTACTCTGTGGTTGAGGCTGCACTTTCCAGGCACTGCTCAGTCCTTGAAATGAAATTTATATATGATGATCTTTTGTGGGGGGTGCCAGAGGACTCCCCAAAAGTGTGATCAGTGGAAGTCGGCCCAGCTTTGGATGTCAGTAGAGACCTTCACAAGTCTTCTGGCTGGTGTGTGGTGCCGTTATGGCTGCAGTGTGGTACAGAGGGGCGTGTCCCCGTCTGGGGTTGGGAGAGCTGTGTGCTGCTTTTAGCTCTGTGCTGGCCTCCTCTGTGATCTTGGGCAGGACACTCACCTCCCTGGGCCTGAGTTTCTTCACTGGAGACTGAAGGTGCTGAAATGGACGCTTGTCATTTTGAAAGTCTACAAGGTCTTTTTGAGAACGTTCTTCAGGGAAGGGTGGTCCTCTGCCTATCTCAGCTCTGACAGTCCCATAAAGATTGCCTTGGGAGGTGGGGGGTGGGTGGGGAGGAAATCCCTGTTTTCACACGTGACACACAGAATTCAGAATAAATTGTCATTGGCTGATATCTGTCCCCAGCCATTAAAAATTCAGCAATGACAAACTCCCAGTTTTGCCCGTCTCTGGGTGAGCTGTACAGGATAAATTCTGAGCCAGTTAGAGTATCCTTAGTTCCTAGGACTGCCAAGTATTTATAGGCTTCCCAAGAAAGTGCAGTCAACAATTTGGGGGTACCATAATCTATATATAACAAGTACTCTTCAACATGATTTGTTTCCTCTCCTGGCCTGTGGAGAGGATTTTTGAAAGGAGAAAAGTTTTGTTTGAATTTTCTCAGAGCCTTCAACTTCTTTAAATTGGATATTTGGCAAATATTCTTCCCCAGAGAGATCTGTCTTGGCTGGCCCTGCCAGCTCTTTTCCCTCTCTAGTAGAGGGAGTTTTAACTTCCACTGATTTATCCTTTGTCCCATTTGGCCTGGCGAAGAGCTGGTGGAGAGGGTCATCCTCAGCGTGCTTCTTCCTCTGGAGATTAAGCCTCCAGGACCATATCCTGTTCTTTTTCTTGGAGCTGCCCCTATTGCACTGCCTCTTCTGCCACTGTGTCTTCAGATAGGAGTATTATTCTGGAAGCTGGGCTGAGGATGAGAAACGGGTTGAGGAAACACAAGTAAGATTTAAAGGTCAAGAAATTCTCAAAGTTTATAGAATGACCAAGAGAGGGTGGCCAGGTCAGAGTGCACCCCCAAGCCAGATTCAGGACATCAGGGGGCTGGGACAAGGAAGGTAGATAACGGCCAAGAAGGTGAAATGGAGTAAGGGCAGTCAGGGAGAGTAATGAAAGGTCCACTCAGCACCCAGGGCACCTGCAGAAGCTGAAGGGGCAGCAGGAGAGAGGGAAACGGATGTGGGCTCTCGCTGCAGCAGTCCTTATTGATTGAGGACTCTTCTTGCTTTGGCCCTGTCCCCTGGATGTGCAGGCACCAGCTCTCAAGCAGGAGGAGCCCACTGAGAGCACCTGGCTGGGACGCAGGTCTTGATGTCATCAGCTGCTGTCCCCATACCTCTTTCTGCATCAGGTCAGCACATGAGTTTCTACTGTTTGTGCTGCTCACGGATGTCCTCTCCATTTAGTGAGCCTGCTGGCATCCAGGCTTATTCCCTACGCCTGGTGTTACATGGTTCAAACCTTCGGACAATATTAAGAAAGTGAGGTGCTGGGCATCCAAATTCCCCACAGAACATTATCCTTTAGCCCTAGGGGGTCTTCATATGTGTAAATTCCTCCTTCAGTTCATGGTAACAGAGCTACCTGTATGTCTTCCTCTGTCTCTTCGGCAGATGCCATGTCTTTGTGTTCCTGAGGCCTTGGGTGGGGTTAACTCATTTTGATAGGTGGGCCAGATGCACTTTCCGGCCACAAATAAAACATGTTGTGACCTGGAGAGGCCCATTTATCTGCAAGCTTTTATTCTGTCAACATGGAAGGCCCTGATTGCTTTTTGATCCAAACTCTTCTCTCAGTTATCTTTCTTCTTCCCTCTCAAGCTTGAATGTTTTGAAGTTACCCTTCTCCCTGTGGTGCCAGAGAGCCCCAGCCTTATCTGTGGCCTGGCTCAGCACTGCAGGCTTCATAGCCTTGAGCTGCAATTGGGTTTTCCCGTGATTTCTAACTAGTATTGATCCAGTCCAATTAAATCAATGAGCTTCCCTCTGGTCTCTGTCTTTTCGTCCCTCACCTTTGGATTTAACATCTCCTTCACCCTTTTCCACATTGGACCATCCATCCTCCAGGCTGAAGATGAAAGGATCTAGATTTATTATGTTGGTTTTTTTTAACATTCAGGTTGAAGTTTGAACTTTGGGCATAGCTTCTTTAAATGTAATGTGAGAAATGTCCCTGTGTCAGTTGTTGGTTTATACCTGGTTGAGTCTAACTCTGGTTCCACTGAGTATGTGCTCCTCACAATCCTCGTCCTTGTCCTCTCCTTCCAGAGACTCTCGTTATATAAAAGGAAGTGGTTGTGTAGTGCAGAGCTTCCTGAACTTTCTCAGTGCATGCTTCTTTAACATCTTACTAATTTTTCCATGGTATTCTTAGGCCAAACAAGGACTTCGTAGATCTGTTCGTTAAATATTTAGGTCCAAAAACCTTAATAAGTACATATGTCCTAACAATGTAGTAGCCATTTGAAGAAGTAATACACATAAATCGAAAGAAAAGTATTTTTATTTCATTCTTAAATAACTATGGTTACTTACTACTGAGACAGATGCCCTTGTTGGGCACTGCACAACTTCTCAGAACTTGGAATCAGTTTGAATATTACTTTCATTTCCCGTTCTATATTTATTTTTGTGCTGTGCTTGCTTTTTTCATAGCAACTGCCCCAAATCTAGTTTTGCAAAGATACGATGTCATCGAAAGGAATGAAGTGTGATTTAATGCTGTAACTGAGAACTATTAAAATCTTGTGCTAGTAGCTCATGTGGTGTCTGACAGATGTCAAGCATTGATGTATTTCCCTCAAAAATTTAAATATCACATGGAACCCCTATGAATTTGCTGTGGTGCTCCAGGGTACATTGGACATACAGTTTGGGAACCGTGGGAATAGTGGCATAAATGTTGGGAACTCTTTTCTGGGGGTGATTTTAATCCTTTTATCTCCTCAGCCTAGTTGCTATTCTCTAGGTTGTCAGACATCTTCTCCTGAGAATTCCTTTGCTTCCAGGTGGGCTTGATTCTCAAGGGACTTTTCTTTTCCACTCTTTATTAGCTTTACTGACCATTCTTGAGGCCGATCGGTACTTATCAGGGATTCCTGTCACGAGAAGGGGCTAGGTCTTACCCCCTCATCGTGAGATGAGGGGGAGGTGAAAATAGCACCAAGTAGGGGAGTTGGGATGGGGCTGGAGGCTGATAGTCGGGACCAGCTACATAATTTGCAGGACCCAGTACAAAACGAAAATTCAAGGCCTCTTGTTCAAAAACAGGGCAAAAGTGCTATTACAGTTGTTAAAATATAAAGCCTTTCCTTTTTCCCACAGTCTCTCTCTCGACCTGTCATGGTGTTTCAGATTTGCTATTTAATGATGTGCTCCCTTAGCACGGGATACTCGGAGGGCCAGTGCAGACTCTTACAGGTGCCTGGCCCCCCTCCCTCCTTGTGATTCGGTGCATGTGGCCTTTGGACTCCTGGGATTCCCCTCTTCTACCAGCTGCAAGACTGACCCTTGGCCAGGGGCAGAGAAGTTGAGTCAGGCATCTTTCCTTCCCATGGGCCCACTGCTTCAACCCAGAGTAGACGGGCAACCACCAAGGATACTGCAGGCACCGGGGCATGCTAGCAACCTGGATTGCAAGTGGGAGAGATGCTTGCTCCTGCTGAGTTGCCCTCTGAGCATGCTGTGGTGCAGAGAGCCCAGGGGAGGGATGGCTGCCATGCTCTGCATTGAGACGTTGTGGGTTGTATGTGCCTGACCTTGACCCCCTCCCCCAGCCATATTTATGTCCAGGCCTCTGCTAGGGAACAGGGATGGGGAGGCCAGACAAGACCCGGAGCCCCAGAGGGTGGGGGAATGGGGGCCTGAGAACATACCTCTGGAAGGTGGCTGGAGGTAGACGGTGTGTAAGCCTGGGCCCCAGTCCCCTGGCACATGCTCCCTTTTCCCATCAGCCTTCCCTTACGAAACACATATTCAAAGATGAAATTATTAAGAATTTTGAGACCTTGACCACAGAGCATTAAATCCCAAACACAGGGCCTTCTCAGTGTGAGACCCTGTGTGACTACATACCCCCGAAGCTGGCCCTGCTGATGGAGGATTCCTAAGTGGGTAACAGGTACCCAGACATAGCCACTGATGATGCTTGCCCCTGTCACAGACCACATGCCTGCCCTTGAGAGGCCCCAAGGTGGATGGGAGAGACTGAGCCAGGAACTTTTGTGTGGGTCTCTTTTTCCAGAGGAGGCCTCTAAGCCTTGGGGAGGCAGGTACAGTAGAGAGTTCTACCTTGTGACTGATCAAGCTAAATTCCTCAGTGGCTGAGGAATTCACTAAACTGTGGTTCACTGGCTGTGCTCACAGTTCTAGAAATATTTATAGCCAGTTTGTATTGAATGATCACCATGTGTTAGACATCCTGCTAAGCGGTTAACTGTCCTTTCTTTCCTACTTTCCTTAGGAACTCATTGAATGTTCATAATGACCCCATTTTACAGATGAGGAAACTGGGCTCAAATGACTTGCTCAGTATCCTGTGGTATCTACGTGATGGAGCCAAGTTTTGAGGTCCGACAGTGTGGTGCTAGAGGCCACCTCTGAGTCAGGAGAGCGTTCTCCTTCTGGGTGTCGTCCAGTTTTGTTCATAGTAATGGTGCCCAAGTGCATCTTTATTTCCTGGTTCCAAACAAAACCTTTTGTTTGCTTCTACATGTATTTCTAGACAGGGACATTTATTTATTTATTTTTAAAATAAATGTATTTAATTTATTTATTTTTAGCTGCATTGAGTCTTTGTTGCTGCGTGCGAGGGGTGAGCGGGGGCTACTCTTCGTTGCGGTGCGCGGGCTTCTCATTGCGGTGGCTTCTCATGTTGCGAAACACAGGCTCTAGGCATGCAGCCTTCAGTAGTTGTGGCGCATGGGCTCAGTAGTTGTGGCTTGCAGGCTCAGTAGTTAGGGCTCGCGAGCTCTAGAACGCAGGCTTAGTAGTTGTGGCGCACGGGCTTAGTTGCTCTGCGGCATGTGAGATCTTCCCGGACCAGGGCTCGAACCCATGTCCCCTGCATTGGCAGGCAGATTCTTAACCACTGCGCCACCAGGGAAGCCAAGGACGTTTATTTTTAATTTGAAAGTCTTCTTCAAAATGAAATAATCTCCTGATTTTCTAAATATGTTTTCAAGAAAAGTACATAGCTACATCTTTTTAAATCCTTTTTTTAAATTTCGTAATCTCATCACACTTTTCAACATGGAAGTTTCAGTAACAGGGCTGAATTTGGAGGCTTATTAGTCCCCCTTTGTTCTGAGCTCCACCTCTGCTGTCTGTCAATAGGTGATTAGTGGCCTGAATCCTGAGGCAGTGATGTAGTAAGTCCATTCACTTCACACAGTACGGCCGGCCAAATCCGAGGTATTCGGCTTTCCGTGGCACAAGTGCTCACTGTAAAGAAATAGACCATTTACTTAGAACAACAGGAGCGCAGTTACCTTACTTTCTAAGAGCTGCTACTCAAAGGGTGGATCGTGAACCAGCAGCATCTGCATCACCTGGGGCTAGAGATGCAGGATCTCAGGCCCCCCAGACTTGCTGAATCAGATTCTGCATATTAAAAAGAGCCTCATGTAATTCATTTGCACATTAAACTTTGGGAAGTACCATTTTAAGCTTGCGTGTGCATGTGTGTGTATATGTGTGTGTGTGTGTATGGGCGTACTTATTTTGTTTACTTCTATGGAGAAAAGACATTCTTTGTCACTTATGTTAAAGACTTGTGTGGCCTTGGGTAGGTAATTAACATCCTCTGAGCTTCAGTTTTCCCTCCTTAAATGAAGGGGTGAGACCAGATCATTTCTGCAGTGTATCCCGGTTCTATGGTTTCAGTAGAAATCCCTAAGCAACAGAGCTTTGTAACAGTTTATTGCTTCTATTTAAAGCCACCTTTGGGCATTTACACATTTTTAGTCCTGTCATCTTTATCCTGTACCCAACTGCTAAGACCCAGTTTTTCCCAGAATGTGACTTATGACTGTTTGTATCAGAATCACTTAGAATCAGAATCTGCGTTGTTAAAATTCAGATTCCTGGGCCCCAGCGCCGACTTCCTGAAGTGGACTCTCTGGGAGTGGATCCTAGAAATCCACATCTTTAACTTCTGTGTTCCACTGTAGGTGTTAACACTTCCCTGCTACTTTCCAAGTGTAAAAGTCTCTACCGGTTCTCTAATTATTTCTCTTGTTTTTCTGACATCATACACTTCTTTGGTGCCTTAGAAGAATGGAGGCACAATGGAAGAAAGGAGGACGTTGGGAAAGGGAGCTGATTTGGAGAGGGATGACATTTAATGTGAGGTGACAGCAGGTGATTAAAATGCAGTTGTCTAGAACTCATTGGAGGCTGTGGGGCTGAAAGTGTATGGGAGAGAAGAGGGTTGAGCTTTGCATTTGGGAGTGCCTGAGGTAGGACTGGGACACCGAAGGATGTAAAGGAGAAAGACTGCCATGCATTTAAGTGTGAGGAGGTGTTTCTGCACAAGGCAGTGGAGCCTTCCCAGGAGTGGGAGTCCCCGGGCTGTGTAAGGAGAGAGCTCACAGATGACTTCAGGACAGCTCAGATTTAGAGGGTGGGAGGGATTGCGGAGTCCATAAGACATCCAAGGAGAGCTGGAGAGGCAGAAGGAGAGCTAGGACAGCTCGATGGGAGGACTTCAGGAATAAAGAGTGTGGAAGTGGTCACCAAACACTGAAGACCGGTCAGTCTGTCTCCAGGAGGACTCATGCATTTGGAATGAGGGTTTAGTGTCTTTAAAGGTGTCATGGCAGCCAGATCACATGTGATCTGAGAGGGCAATGGGAAGAGAAGCAGAGGAGGGGAGGGCAAGGGGGACTGTGCTGGGATGGTGGCACTTTTGTAGAGGGGTGAGCCACTGGAACACTTTGATAGAGGGCTTGTCCAGGGTACAGAGGCGGTGGCATCACCTCCTCAGTGGGGGTGGGTGTTTGCCCTTGGTGCTTACACGGTAGTGCCTGTGAAATTGCCAGCTCGGGAAGGAAGTGACGTGGGTGCAGTGGAGAAAGATGGTGGGTAAAGACACAAATATTCTTGGCCAGCTGGCAAACATTGGGAGCAGCAAACTGGAGGCAAACAGATGTCAGTATTTAGAACAAGATGTTTGGACATTTTGGAAGCAAGAAAGCCCTTCTCTCTGTTCACTTCCAGGAGGGGTTGGTAATCTTCTTCCTTGCTTGAACTTTGTTAGCTACTTAACATAATTCAAACACTATAGCTATATTTGGGGCTTCTTTGTTGGCGCAGTGGTTGAGAGTCCGCCTGCCGATGCAGGGGACACGTGTTCGTGCCCCGATCCGGGAAGATCCCACATGCCGCGGAGCGGCTGGGCCCGTGAGCCGTGGCTGCTGAGCCTGCGCGTCCGGAGCCTGTGCTCCGCAACGGGAGAGGCCACAACAGTGAGAGGCCCACGTACTGCAAAAAAACAAGAAAAAAAAAAAACCAAAAAAACACTGTTGCTATATTTGGAAGATGGTCAACTTCTCCAGGGAGATAGGATCATGGACACCATCAGGTCAATTCAACAAGCGTTTCTTGAGGGTGTGCCATATGGAAAGCACTGACTTTGGTGTAGCAAGGATCAAAAAAGGACAGGCCAGACCTTCAGGAGTCATGGTATAAAAGGATTGATGTACAAAACACTAATAAGGGGCAGGCTTACTTCTCTATAGACACAGACTCAAGTTTTCGGGATGTGTGGTGTTTTCCAGCCACTGATTATCAGGTGAGCTACTGAGGAGCAACGGGGGATTTTTTTTTTTTTTTTTAAGTAAAGAAAAATAAAGAAAAACACTAGTACTGTTAGCAATACACAGAAGGTGGTTTTGGGAGAAGTTCTAGAATTCAGTACATTTTGAGCAACACTTATTAAATGACTGCTATATGACAGGCCTTGTGTTAAGGACTGAGGGTACAGAGATAAATAAGACATGGTTTTAGCCTCAGGAGCTTGAAGTCTAGCAGGGGAGACAGCCAAGGAAACAGATAATTATAGCTCATCGTGATACATCCTGCAGCTGGGTCATCACAGGATGCTAAGGAGGCATAGATGAGGATGTCAAACTCAGGAGGTGATTTTGATTAAGCTTTAAAGAACAAGAAGGAGTTTAAACTGCTGAGAGATGGTAAGAGACTTTTTAAAAAAAATCAGTGAATGAAGAATGCTGTGATTCCTCTGGCACCCCTTTATTTATTTTTGGCCGTGTTGGGTCTTCGTTGCTGCTCATGGGCTTTCTCTAGTTCTGGCGAGCGGGGGCTACTCTTCGTTGTGGTGAGCGGGCTTCTCATTGCTGTGGCTTCTCTTGTTGCGGAGCATAGGCTGTAGGCGCGCGGGCTTCAGTTGTTGCAGCACACGGACTCAGTAGTTGCGGCATGTGGGCCTTAAAGCGTGCGGGCTTCAGTAGTTGTGGCACTTGGGCTCAGTAGCTGTGGCTCGCAGGCTCTAGATTGCAGGCTCAGCAGTTGTGGTGCACGGGCTTAGTTGCTCCGTGGCATGTGGGATCTTCCCGGACCAGGGATCAAACCCGTGTCCCCTGCTTTGGCAGGTGGATTCTTAACCACTGCGCCATCAGGGAAGTCCCTCTGGCAGCCCTTTAGAGGCAGGACCTATGGTTTTGGTGTTTAGAGGTATGTTAGGGACTTCAGCTCCTGAATAGTAGAGAGGGAAGACTTAGCTGATGCCCTCTTCTCTGAGCTCGTCTTCTTTCACTTCTCTCCTCATCATCTTTCCTTCATCAAAGAGGTCAGAAGCAGGATAAAAGGCAACAGTGATGGTGACCTGTCCTCTTGTCAACCCCCGCCACACACGCTGCGGGGTGGGAGAAGATCTGAGACTTTTTGAGAGGGTGCCCAAAGATGACATCTGATTAGGAGCTGATTAGCTGGGCCCTGAGGAAAAGAACGGGTGTGTGTATGAGGACTGCTTTTGGTTGGTGTCTGGACTCTCAGAAGTGGCCCTCTGTTCCTGGAGTGACCCAGCCTTGCCTTTCCTTTCCGCCTCCCTCCCACCACGTGAGCTGCGTGCACATGGTTTTCAGAACAAGAGTGACAGAGACAAAGACCTGGAGCAAAATTTGCCAGTTTCCTCCCTCTTGGCAAGAATACTCACTCCAGAGAGACCCCCATCCATCTCTTCAGGAACCTCCCCACCTTAACCCTTTTCTCTTAGTTGTTCACAATGATATAAGCAGTGCTGTGTCTTGTGCGTGCTCTCTGTTGTGACTCTTACAGGTCTCGGCTGCAGTGAAGCCATAGCTAAATTGGGGAGGTTCATCTTTCCTCCCAGGAAAGACTGGTTTGCTCTCGATTTATACACAAACTGAGTGGAAGGAGAATTAGAGTAAGAGAGAAGATTTTTCATTTTAAAAGACTATTTAAGGAGGAAAAGCACAGCAAGGAGCAGATAGCACAGTGGTGGTGGGGTTGGGTGCAGCATATGAACAAAAATTGGAATAATTCAGATGAGATTCGACCGGCCCTGTGTGAGGACAACGTGCAAACTCATAAAGAGTTCTATATTTTGTGGCGACAGTTGGGGAAATTTGAATATAGACTGGTTATTAGATAATATTAAGGAATTACTGTTAATTTTGTTACATGTAATCACATTAGCAGTGTTGTGGACAAGAAAATGCCTTCATATTTAAGAGATGCATGCTGCATTTATAGGTGAAATGTTATGATGTCTGCAAATCACTTCAAAATAGTTTTGTAAAGATTATGAGGCAAATATGGCAACAAGTTAGTAATTGTTAAGTTTAGGTGTGAGTGTGTGGGGACTAGTTATACTATTCTTTCTACTCTTCGAGATGATTAAAACATTTCATAACAAAACATTAAAAGAAAAAAAGAGTAAAGGCTCTGGAGCCAGAGTTCATGGACCTGAATTGTGGCATGTGGCTTCAACTCTGTGCCATTTCTCTTCCCTAAAATGGGGTAGGATGACAAAGGTACCTGCTGTATAGGGTTGTGTGAAGACTGAATTGTATAACACACAACATGCTTAGATTGGTGTCTGGTACACAAGTACTCAATAACTGCTTTATTATCATTATTACTATTATTATTAAAAAGAAACCGTCTCGGGCTTCCCTGGTGGCACAGTGGTTGAGAATCTGCCTGCTAATACAGGGGACACGGGTTCGAGCCCTGGTCTGGGAAGATCCCACATACCATGGAGCAACTAGGCCCGTGAGCCACAACTACTGAGCCTGTGCGTCTGGAGCCTGTCCTCCGCAACGAGAGGCCGCGATAGTGAGAGGCCCGTGCACCGCGATGAAGAGTGGCCCCCGCTTGCCACAACTAGAGAAAGCCCTCGCACAGAAACGAAGACCCAACACAGCCAAAAAAAATAAACAAATGTGGGGTTTAAAAAAAAAAGGTTGGCCCAGTTTTCATCATTAAAAAAAAAAAAAAAAAAGAAACCGTCTCAAGAAGTAGAGATGTTAAACTTAGACTGGGACTGAGAGAGAACATAATTTCTCCAGAGGCCAAAGGAAATCCTACCATTTGTGACAACATGAATAGACCTTGAAGGCATTATGCTAAGTGAAATAAGTCAGCTAGAGAAAGACAAATACTGCGTGGTATCACTTATATGTGGAATCTTTTAAAAAAAAAAAAAAAGTTAAACTCAGAGAAACAGAGTACAAAAGTGGTTGCCAGGGGTTGGGGGGTGGAGGAAATAGGGAGAGGTGGGTAAAAGGGTACAAACTTTCAGCTATACAATGAATAAGGTCTGAGGATCTAATGAACATCATGGTGACTGTAGTTAACAACACTGTATTGTGTAATTGAAATTTGCTAAGGGAGTAGAACTTTTGCGCTCTCATAAAAAAGATAAATATGTGAGGTGATGGATCCATTTACTATATGGGGGAATCCTTTCACAATGTATACATATAACAAATCACCGTGATGTACACTTTAAATATCTTACAATTTTATATGTTAATTATACCTCAGTATAGCTGAAATTAAAAAAAAAATTCTCTAGAGGCCAGACAAAAGCATTCAACTTGGGCCACCTTCCAGTTTGTGGTGAGTCCGGGGGCAGAGGTGGAGCTGGGTTTGATGGGGATCCGGCATCCTCGATGACACCCTTTCCTCTGGCAGGGTGGACTGGGTGTTGTCAGAGAGAGGCTTATAAGTAGGAAGACGTTGATGTGAGGGGCAGTAAGGCCATCTCCAGGGAGAGACGTTGAGTCACCAGGTTGGGTGGAAGATCTCATTGGACAGTGACGTGAATGGAATGTTGTGCTACTCATCCACGCACAGAACTGACGTTAGTCATTGTGATATGTTTTTCAAGCGGAACAGGAAATTTTGCAGGTAGGCATGAAGAGGGCTACAGAGAAAAGAGGCAACTCAGCTTCTCTCTGGGAATTCAGCTGCACCAGAGAAAGTCTGGAATGTGCATTGCATAGTGCAGAGGTTTTCAGAGTGAATCAGTCATTCAAAGATGGGACTAGAGAGAAAATGGGTTCATTAGGAACACCAGTCAGGGATCCAGCAGGAAACAGATGGCCCAGCCATGTTGGATCATCTGAGGAAGGTTTAGCGAAGGGGCTCTTTACATAAGTGTGGGCAGAGACTAGTGATGAGGAGTTAGTTCCTCTAGACCTAACGGAATGAGGAAGGAGTTGTACCAGAACTTGGGGACAGAGAGTTTGTATTGAGGGCTATCTGAAAGGGAGCTGGGGCTTTAGGTCAAGGGACACAGCCAGCCCATCAGGACCCCAGGGGAGGTTGAGGAGAGGTAGGGGATATCCCAGCCTCACTCTCCTTGCTTCTCTTGATCTTCTGCTAGCGCTTTCCAATGGCTGAACTCAGTGGGATGCCAGACGGCAAGAGAGCCTTGATGCAGTACACGCAGGTCAGCCTCCCAGGGCCCAGAACCGGCTAGAGGAGGACAGAGGCTGACCTAGAACAGGGTGCAGAGTGGGGGAGGGTGGATCCGGACATCTTCATCTGGCCCACTAGGAGACTCTGAGGCTTTTAGGAGAAAACATTTTTTTTCCAACCTCGCTCTTAGTCACGTCCCCATTGCTAGTATGCAGAGGAGCCAGGTGATCTCTTGTACTCTACTACAGAAGCACCAGCCACTTTATGCAAACACCGGTTTGTAAGGATGCATATTAGCTGTGGTGTACAGGCTGGAAGCAGATTTAAATCCCCCAGTGGGAGCTCCAAAAGGGATAGTAGAGATAATTTAGCCTGACTGCCTCCTTCTGACAAGAAAACTGAGTTTCTGAGAGGCAAAGTGATTTGTCCACAACTTCTTAGTGGCAGAGCCCAAAAGAGGACACTCATATCCTGGCTCTCAGTGAAATGGTCTTTCCTCCAGGACCTAATTCTACTCGGACCTCAGACATGAAATTGGCACCTTTCCTCTCTTTCTGCGTTCCCTGACCTTGACTCTTCAAGGTCACCACCCCACCAGGCTCTCTTGTGATGCAATGGGGGCCTCTAAGTGTATTTTACACACGGTTGGCACACTGCCCTGAGGTCATAGAACTGAAAACTCGCTGCCAAAGACATAGGTTGGGTTTATGCATTGGGATAGGGTACGAGTGGGTGGAAAGACCACGTCCCTGGCTTCTGTGTTATACAGAGTCAGAGGTCCTGTCTGTCTCTCTGCCAGGTCAGCCTTGCCCGCTGATGATGTGTTACGGAAACCAGAATTGAGAGGTGAATGAGAGGGCACAATAGGCAGAAGGTGCCTATGACCGACACATACCCTTTTTTTGGAGAAACACTGGGGCAGTAAGCCTGGCCAGAGCAGTTCTGATAACAGCTCTGGGTCTCATGTGGGCAGAGGACTCATGGGGCCTGAATGGGTGTCACAAAAGAGCAGCTGGTGTCTGGCGTGAATATTAGGTGTCTACTTGGTCATTTCCTTCCTTCCTAACTTCTCTTCAACACGTGCATGCTTTTTTTTATCTATGTCTAACATGCCTCATGAGCTACTTGCTTCCTTAGCGCCTGTGCTTACTTTTATCTATCTTCGTCTATCTTCATTTTGTTTGTTTCTCTTGTTTTCTGTAGAGAAGAATTGAACATTTTTAAATAACAGAGCAAACACAAATTACACCCTCCATAGATTTAGGGTGAATGTTTATATTTTGTACCTCAGTTTCTAGGCTTTGGAGATTAAAAAAAAAACATCTGAGGTCATGTCTTTAATTTCCAAAGATAAAAAGAGCAAAAGGGCCCTCAAGTGACTTTGTCTCCACTGAAATTACCCCTATTTGCCCAGCCTCACGGATCTCAGAATTGGATCATTACCTCCAACTAATTATGACACGTGAAGACACAGACAAGAGGCTCCTCCCATGGTCTCCTCATCACCCACCTGTCTCCTCGTGTCCTGCGTGTATCTTCTCTGGACCTGTGCTGTTAGCTCAGCTGGTTGGCAGTGGCCTTTAGGAGGCTAGCCCATGGGTCTGATCCTGATAAGACCCAGCTAGTGTTGCACGGAGAAACACATGGCTTCCCCTCTAGAAGCGGTGCCTCCTTTAAATCTGGGCCACTGTTCTGACAAACCCCTTCACCAAGGGGGCAGGATGACAAAGTTTGGATAGAGCTCAGCCAGATCCCAGTTCTAGGGTCGACTAGAAGTCAGGGAAGGGGCATGGTCTTCCTTCGGGAAGGAAACCGCCCATCTCCATCTGTGGAACTCAAGGGCACTCGCACGGGCCTTTGTCAGCCTCCACCTAGTGTAACCTGCCTTTCCACAGGTAGCAGCCTAATGACATCATGTCAGGTCGCAACTCTGAAGTATCGAGATCACTTTGTGAAATTAAGATGAAAACCAGAAAGGTTAGTTGGCTCAGTGACACCAATGACAGCCCCAAACTACACTTACGTTCTGAATTCCTGGGAGGCTCTTTTGCTGAGTGTGCTACAGAGTGAGATTTAACCTTTAGAGTCCGTCCAGTACGACTCCCTTGTTCCTACCAAACATAACTCAGCAGTTGTGTTTAGCCCAGAGACACAAATATGAGGCGGCCTAGAGTAAACCCCCCTTCCCTGGCTACCTCCATTACAAACTAACAGTTCATTTTGCATTTGAACATCAGGAACCCCACCCCCTGCCCTGTCATGTCTGGAGATGATAGAGAAGCTGGTGGATTTAATGTATTTATTGACTTAGACCTTCCCCCCACCCCCAGGAGTTGAACAATGCTTACTGACAGAAGCATTTGGGACGTCTCATTTTTACAAAAGGTAGGAAACATCATGGCGCTTGGAGGAATTGGTAAGGGGTGAAGAGGCGCTTTCTCTGACTTGTGGTCTGAGGAAGGGACAACGTGGCATTTTCTACTTGACGTATGAGGAAACAGTGTGATTTATGATGTGGAAAGGGCCTCGGCCCCAAGCAGTGCCTGTGTTGAGACTGGAGACTGATAGATATCCAAAATCTCGTAATAAACCATAATGGAAAAGAATACAAAAAAGTAAACAAATAAAATAACCTTTGTGGTTCCCACTTTAAAGATAAGGAAATGGAGACTCAAAGAAGGTAGGAACTTTCTTAAAATCACATAGCTGTTAAGTGCAGAGCTAGGATTTGAACCAAGAAATAGTCTGTATGTCTACTTCCATAGTCTGTGTTCTTTCTATTGCACTACGCTGGGGGAAAATAAATTCATGGAGACCTAGGAGGAGGAGGAGAAAGAAATACTGAGGGGAGGAAGTTAAAAAGACTCTCTAAGAGACTGGGGATCTCCCAGAGCCGAGTCTACATGCGTGTCCCTAATTTTAGTGTGCAGCCCAGGGACAGCACTGGAGAGGAGTCCACAGAATCCGCTGCTCCTCTTCTACTTGTAGAAGAGAAAGAGGGCGCGCTTGAGGAAAGGTAGGCAGTTTGATCAGCAGGTATGTAGACTGAAAATAGGAAATCCCACTAGACGTATACTTGTGGTAAAGTGAGGGGTTCCTTCATTGCGCCTGGGGAGCCAGTGAATGTTTTTGACTGAGGGAATGACATCATAGAGCTGCTTTTCTTTAAGAAAATAACAGTAATAATGACAATTTTTACCAGTGTTTATAGTGGATTACAGTGTGAAGTAGGGTAAGTGTCATAAAGGGGTAGATACCACATGCACTTGGAGCTCAGAGGGGAGGGAGGTGAACTTTACCAGGAGGAGTTAGGGAGTCGTTTGTAGGAAAGGGGACCTTTGGCTTAGGCCTGGAAGGATGGATTTGGAGAGTCTGTGATGGGGGTGCCAAGGGATCCCTGGAGGAGAGACTGGAGAGCTCCTCTTGTCAGGCTACTGTGCAAATGAGCTAGACCAGCAGGCATGCATTTAGATACCACCTTGCTTGAAAAAGGAGTTGCAGCAGCTTATAGAAAATGTGCACTACAACAGGATAAAGGAGGTGATGAAATAAGGGCAGAGAGAAAATTAAGGTAAGAAAAGTGAAAGGAAGGTCGCACTGAGGTTAGCACAGTTAGCTGGACCTGTTCCCTATTTTCTGGGGACATGCTCTCCAAAGCTCACAGACAGACTGCCTTAAAAGACAGAGTATGTGTGGAGCAAAGGTGGAGACTGTGGCAACACACACTTCGGCCCTGTGGGCAGCACCAAGGATAGCTGGACAAGCCTTTGTGCAGATCAGAGGTGAAGGCTGCTTCAGTGATGGGGTGCTCAGAGCCTGGTGGAGCCCAGATGAGAGTGGGTCATGGAGTGCGTAGGTAGAGAGAGATCTGAGCAGCCGACTCTATCGGCACGCCTGTGTGCGCACACGTGTGTGTGTGAGACCTCAGTGTCGTGGTGATTGCTGAATAACTTGGCATCCTCAAGGTCTCTGCTCTGAGCACCAAGCTCCATGCTCTATGGTAAGAGATCCAGGAAGCAGCCAGGTAATAGTTTCCAGGTTCTTGGAGAACCTGCTCTAGGCTCTCTCTTTGCTTGCTTGAGAACACACTATACTCGAGCTAGACTCCAAGACTCTGCTCCTGCTGGAACCTTTGCTTGAAGGTCCTTTCCATCCTAGCTATGGTCCGTCTATTCATAGTCTATCAATTTTGTGAGGCTCCAGCATTGTTCCACTCCAGGTGGGGAAGAAGTCTTCTGTGACGTCACTCTGTTCCCATCTCTGTCTCCTTGAACACATTCCAGGACCTGTCATCACAAACCTCCTTTCACTATTGCTATTGCACGTACCAGGTGTTTTCTCCCCAGCTTGACAGATGTTAAGTTCCTGGAGGACAGCTGGGAACTTTCTGAAAGTCTTAGCGCCTATCCCAGTGTTGTTTATACAGTAAAAGCTAAATAAATACAAGCTTGACATTCTGTTCCTCTGGTATCTTGCCTTGTGTGTCACCTTCAGTGGGTCTGTGCAGTGCAGTGCAGGATAGTGAATAAAGCCCTCGACCCAGGCAGGAGGGCTTGGTTCTAGGATTGATCTATATCATTGACTTGGATCTGTCCCTTGTCCTTTCAAGGTCTCAGTTTTCCCTCCTGTAAAATGAGACGGTTGCACTGAATGATTGCTAGGGTCCCTTCTACATATACTCTGGACTCAGGAATGTAGCATTTCCATGTGAAGGATAACCAGGAAGGGGAGGGAGGCATCCTTGTGCCTGGTTGGATGCTGTGGGGGCATGGTGTTCCCACCTGTTTAGGTGTGCTGGGATGCTTGGTGCTCTGAGCCAGTCAGGTGCTGCTTGGTGGTGACTTCTCTAATGGTGGTGTCTTTGCAGGTGCAAGTTAGCCAGAAGTCCCCCATCAGAAGAACAGTCATTGATTAGGCACTTTTCAGATGTCCTCTCTAGACCTCCCCAAACTCTGAAATGTAGTATTTCCTCCTGTACTTTGAGAGAACAGGCTCAGAGAGGTTAAGTGATTTGCCAGAAATTGTCAAAAGCAGGATCTCGCCCAAGGCTGCCTCGCTTCAAACATGGGCTCTTTTCATCAACGTTGCCTTGCAGCTGAGCTAAACCCAGAAGAAGAGAGCAGGTGACGTCCATGCCACAACCACACAGGAAGGCGAGCAGCCCCCAACTGGCAAGGCGTCTCCTCTGTTAGAATGCCCCTCAGACACATCAGTCCTTGAGCCAGATGGATCCCTGAAAGACCTCTTGAAGATCTTCCCTAGCCTATGAAGTCAGTGATTTGTAGAATAAGACATATTCCTGTCCCAGGCTCCAAGTTTCTTTCTTCTGAGAACTAAAGCTGATGTTCTTCCATGGGCTATTAAGACACCAGGGAAGGAAAAGAGAATGTTGGCCAGGATAAATGTGGTGGAAGGCGAGCTGTTTCTTTCTAAGTACTGGGTATCAATTTTCTAAATACAACCCAAGGACATGTTATACTTCTTTCTGCAAGTCCTTATAAAGACAGCAGAGACAGCAGCTCAGTATACCCTCTTCCTGGTCTTGTTCTGTTCCGGTCTGCTCCCTGAATCTGCTCTCTCTCACCAGTGCTTGAAAAGTGGTCTCTTCCTGTTAATGAAAGCAGGTGTCTACAGCTTCACTTAACAGGTCAATCAATGCCATTGATGAGGTGCCTACTGCTAATGAATTCTTGTTCTACCACTAAAGAATAAAATAGATGAAGATCCTGGCCTGGGGGAGTTTTGGCCCATAGAGGTTTCATGGAGGTAACAACAAAGTCTCCCAGAAACTTGGAAATAATAGAAATGAACCTGCCTTTGAGGGTTAAGTTAGGTCCATCCATCCATCCTACGTGGATATGATCCATCATCTGCAGCTGTGGACCAGGAGATATTCTGCAAATGTGTGAAGGAAGAGAAAAGACTTCATCAGTATGAGCTGGGAATAATCTCAGGGACGCCCTGCTGAAATGTGACTGTAATTTAGTAATCCAAAGCCTAATTAATTGCACCGAGGGCAGCCTGGGGAAAGACTGTGTACAGAAGTTGCTGGTCAGCCGAGGCACTTCTGAAAGGAGTGTTATTAAAGAGACAGAAGCTGGTAGTGCACATTCAGGCTCTGACCACAGACAAGGGATCTTTGGTTCTCTGGCAGGTCTAGCTCTAATGTTGGGGTATATACACCAGCCCATTGTGGTGTGCTGTCCTTGGGCCATGAATTATCCTGCAGACTCCTCTAGCCTTGCTTTTATTGATACATGCTCACTAAGCAATTTTTGGATGATGGTTTGGTTTCCCCAGTCCATCAGCCTCCACAGACCATGCTGACCTGAGCACTCCAGGTCCTGTCACAGTTGTATTTTGTTGTTGTTTTTGGCACCCAGTAAATACTGCACAAGAAGATAGCAAAGGGTCAGCTGAGCACTGAGGGGCTGTAGAACAGAGGCAGCTAGAATCAGTTGCCTCTTGAAAAGCAGCCTTTTAAAAGCTACAGTTAGAATGGGGAGAAAATCGAGAAAGGAGCTGATCTGTTAGATCTAGAGCAAAGGAGACATTGCTAGTACCAGATAAATTTTGTTGAGTGTTTACTATGCACCAGCTACTGTACCAAGCCCTTTATAAGCATAACCTCAGCTGATCCCCAGAACTGCCCTTTGAAGTAGGTAAACATTATACCGTCCATATGACAAATGAGGATGTTGAGCTCCGAGTTTACTCAACTAGTGATCAGTAGAGCTAGGATTTGAACCTATGCGTATAGCCACTATACTACATTAGAACAAGTTTTAGCAGGTGACACAACATAGAACTTTTTTTTTCTGAGTTTTCCAACAAAGGACTGACCTCAAGCCCAAAATGCTAGAGTAAGTTTTAAGCTCCCGTGATGCTAGGGGGTAACTGTGGGGATGAGTTGTTTTGCCCGTAGTTTTGAAGGAATGAATGGACTTGGATAAGCAGAGATGGATGCTGAGAAAGTGGAGCGCAGCCTATTACCATGTGGCAGTCACTCATGTAGGGAGCAGTAGGAGAAGCAGGATAGGCAGATGAGGTGGGTCACAGGGAACAGTGGGGCCTGTAAGGGATGCTGAACGCACTCAGGTTTGCATTTCTCTGGTTAGCTCCCTGCTATATGCCCGACATAAGATGCAATAACAAAAATTAATTCAAAGGAATAGGTAAATCCAGTTACACTCTTGTTTGTTTTAGAATTTTTAGTTCATAGCATCAGAATGGCTCTTCTATGGACGTCTGCCTTGGGTTTATAAACGTGAAGTTCTGTGTATTGAATGGGCGCTGCAGGTAAGGGAAGAAGGGCCAGCCCATGGTCAACCTGACTGGTCAGGGTTTAACCAAATATGGTGGACAATCTCCCTGTTAGTCTAGCCAGAAGCATTTTCTGTGAGTTAAATCTGGATTTGTTCCTATTTTCCAGGCATATGTAGGTTCTGGAGCCCACGTTCGTAAGGTCCAGGGAATGGAGCCCAGAATTCATCTTATCAAGAGAGAGGAGACGAAGGAACTGTCACAGGGCAGATAGAGCCCATCACACTGAAACTCAGTCACCTCCCTCACATCAGCTCTTAGAATCTGAAAAGACCTTCCTATCATTTCTCTGGATCAGCAGTTCTTTTTCTTGCCTGGGAGAGTGTAGACCTGTGGAGTAGCTCACCACTAACTCCTTCCAACAGATTATTTATAAGAATGTTATATAAGACCAGTTCTACTGTTCATGCCTTAAGAACACCACTTTTTTTATTTCTTAATTTGAAGACGTGTCAATTTTTTTTACTTGTTTCTCTTCTCTAAGTCAGCTTACTGAAAAAGTGTTTTTCCTGTTGCATCATTATTCAATTAAAAAAACTTTTTTACTATAATCCCTTGCTAATAATTTCTTGGAAATTTATGTAAGTTACATCCACATATTCTCTTTAATTCACATTCATATTTATTCTTTCAAGGATTCTTATATGCATGCTTTGCTGTTATAAGAACTGTCCTGTCTTTTCCTCTGGTAGGTCATGCTTGCTTACACACTTAGTAGTCCTTTTCTTCACATATGTTTTGCTGACTTTCCTGGTTTGAAAATGAGAATTCTCCCTGGATCTTTTCTTATGAATGGAGGCTACATGAGTACTCTGGCAGTTCTAGGGCACAAGTGACTTTGTGATAAGAGGTTACACGTTTTGGCTAGCAGCTCTACAATTTCACCCTTGAATTCCTTCAGGACTGCCAGGTGGATGCCATATGGTCCTGGCGATTTATTTACATCTCGTTTGTCAGTCAGGTTCCTGAGCACTTAACTGCAGTTTCAACCCTGACTTCACTCCTGTCAATGGAGGAGGGCAGGTTGGGAAGGACTTTCTTTCTCGAGGATGCTTTTTGTACCAGGAGCATCATCACTGCTCCCCCTGCTTCTCCATCTCATTGTGTCCCTTTGGTGGAACAAAATAACCTCTGTGATTGACCTTGACATTGGCATTCCTCAGTTTTATTTTTGGCTTAAGTTCCTGGGTTGTTTTGGTTTATGTGCCATTTCTTCTTCCGTGGCCTCTTTGAAATTTCTCCCTAGTCATGCAGGGATGCTTTCCTTTTTGAGCGTCTGCTGTTGTGGTCCCTGACCTCACCCCATCTATCCTGGGAATTCTAATACTATATTTTAAAATAGGCTTCAGGTTTCTGTGGACTTGTGACTTTATAAGCTCTTCTCTTCACTCTCCCCTTACCAATGTGTGTGCATCTCTCTCTGACATTTGGCATTAGGATTTAAGGTGCCGCTTGAGAAAGGACTTGGAGGCAGGAGCAGGACAAGCTGGGCAAAGGAGGTACTGTGCATTCTACCGAGAGGCCCTTTGGTGATGCACATGGGCAGCTGATCATGCTGTCCAGGTCAGGGCAGGCCCCAGTTCCTGAGACTTGTTCTCTGAGTCAGGATCTGTGCCTAGGGTGTTCCAAGGCTGCCAGCCTTGTGAATACACCCTCCTCCCTGCAGCATGGATTCTGTGCAGGCTTCCCTTCCACACCCCAGCTCCCAAAGTGCCAGAGAAGTGATCGACTGGAGCATTCTGGCCCGGCTTGCTTCCTGTGGTGAGGCCAGGATCTCTGCAGGACAGACTAACAGAGGGTGGGCTAAAGTTGCAGTAGGAGAAACTGATTTTGGACACGGGGGAGAATTTCCAAGGAGCTCGAATGGGAGGCTCAAGGAGAAGGTGGAACCCTTTGGAGATATTGAGAATATCTGTCTGTGTGAGCCGAGGGGCAGACCCAGCTGACGCGAGGGCAGGGCGGGAAAGGACCTCGTGACGCTTCTAGGCTGAAGCTGCTGCTGGTCAGGATCACTTCTCTGCTTCAGCAGCAAGTGCCTGACCAGGGTTGTTGAGCTAATTGTTAAATTAGAGAGGCTGGGGAAGCAAATTGCTTCATGATGGGCTGTCTCTGACTGTGCCCAAGGCTGATGTCATCCGTGAGTTCCTCCTTGATGGGGTGGGGCTGTGGGGATGGTGGGCAAGCCTGACACGGGTTTTAATAAATCCTCATCAGCTGCAGCACGCCCCTGCCTCTCTGAGAGGCCCGCATCTGCCACTGTGGGGAGCCCACTGCCAGCTTCTCTGTGCGTTTGTTTACTGTCCCCAATTCCTGAGCCTCACAATGATGATATTTTAGATCATCATCTTCTTAGGGGTCATGAAACCAGGTGCCCAAAGGAGCCAGACCATTAACCTGAAATATCAAAATGGGCCAAGTGTAGATGGTGAGTGGAGAGTATCAGGGAGCAGTGGAGAGTGGTGGGGACGGTGGCAGACGAGAGTGGTGCCTCATCTCGGGGGGCTGCAGCTACTCAGCCCCAGCTGATGGATGCCACATGGGAGCTCCTTGTTGCCATGTCTTCTTTCAGAGAGGATTCAGATAGGTATCTTATTTGTGCAGTAGCCTGATTTTTAACTGTTGAAAGTAATTCAATTAAAAGACACTGTGTTGGTCAAACAAAGTCCATTAGCAGGATGAGTTTGACCTGTGGGCCTCCAGTGTGCAACTTCTGACTTTGGTCCAAACTGCTTGTCTTACAGATGAGGAAACCGATCCAGAGAGGTTAAGCCTTTGGCCCAAGGTTACAGGGAGTCAGGGTTACAGCCTGGAGCTTATAACTCTGTCTAGCACTCTTCTGCTTCTTGGTGTTGATTTGGGACCAGGGATTCTCTGTGCTGGGGCAGGCTAGCTGGAGGAGAGTAGACCTGAGCGGACGTGATTGATGCCTTGTGCTACATGATTGCTTTTGTGAGTTGCTAGGGCTCAGATGCTCCAAGTGGGTGGGATGGTTAGGGGAATTCAGGGTGCTTTTGCGGGTAGCAGCGGTGCATCGTGAGATGTGGGGGTGAGGATTTAGGCGGCCCCCGTTTTGGAGCTCCACCCATGCCTGTGCTCATTCCTATCCAGGCACCACAAACTCATGCACACACGCAGAGGCACTAGAGAAGCAGGCATATGCCACTTCCGAATCCCTGCCCTTTGTCACTCAGGTGTACACCTTGGGATCATCCTAGACTGTCCCCCGTCTTGCCCTGGGTTCTTCAGCTTGGAACCACCTTTCCAGTCTTGCTGCTGCTCTCCCAGTTCAGGAGTTTCACGATACAACTTTGGGACCATTGCAGTAGGCTTCAAGCCTGACTGCTCCCAACCCACGCTCCATTACTGTCTGATAAATCTTCCCAAGCACAAACTTTGACTGTGGCATATTCCTACTCAAAGTGGCTCTGCATTGCCCACTGGATAAAGTAACAGTTCCTTAACTTGGCATCTTAGGCTCCAAAGCCCTATGGTATTGAAGCAATAGTCATCAGTCTGGCCTAGGTGTAGATCCCAGCTCTGCCACTTACCGGCTGTGCCAACTTAGGCAGTTTTCTTGACCCCTCTGAGCCTGTTTCCTTCTCCGTAACAGGAGGATTTTACACAGAATTGTTTCAAGAAATAAATGAAATCGTGAATATAAAGCACTTAGCTTGACACACACTGATTCTTTAATTGAAGGTATTATTCAAGGGCCTCCAGGCTTTGGTACCAGTATTACCTGTCCCACAGCCTTAGCTCCAGCTACTTTGAACTACTTGGTGATCCCACTGCCTTGGCCATTTTCTCATTCTCTGTTATGCATCCTGTTTTGGTTTTGCTGTGTCTACTTTGTAGCATAGGTATTTGTGTACTTGTCCTGATTTCCTTCCCCCATTGCATGCTCTTTGAGGGCAGAGCCTGGGTTTGACACATCTCGTACCACACTGGCACAAAAGATGCTCAGGAGAAGTTTGTGGAATGGATGAATATTATCCTCAGTTCGGCTCCACATTAAGTAGTTAATTGATAATGTGTGTATTTATGATAGTTTCATGAATATTTATGGTCCTACTGTGTTCAGGGGATTCAGTTGTAAAAGAAACAGATACAGTCTAGGTCTTCAAGAATCCTGCAGTGTAACCAGGAAATGGGCCGGTACAGAGGCCAGTGAAGTGAGTGTGGTAAGGACGGTGGCCTGTCAGGGGCAGGACTGTGACCAAGGCAGGTGGTACAGGGTACTGTTGGTGTACATAGCAGGGGCAACCAACACAGTCCTAGCATACTGAGAGCATCTTGGAAGAAGAGGTGTTTCACCTGAGACCAGAAGGATGAGTAAGACCTTGACTCAGGTACATGGTTTATTGTGAAGAAACTGCTTTAAATCTCAGTTTTAAGAAAACCTTGCTTTGTTTTCATTCACTCACAAGCTCTTACAGAAATGCTTTCTGAGAACCAGGTTTTCTGAAATGATCTGTAACCAAGGCAATGTTATAGTTTTAGGTTGCTAGGGACTGGGACAAGGGTTGTTGATTGTATTCAAATTTTAAGCAACACCCAAGCTGACAGCTGTGGCTAGAGAAGCAAAGTTTCTCCTTTCTTTAAGAGCTGGGTGGGAGATTGTTCTCTTCTAATTTGGAAAGGATAATCATATACTCTCACGCTGTCAGGGTATGGAGATTCAGCTAGTCAGTGTTTTTGTTGCTTGCTTGTTTTGTGGCTCCAGCTGTGTGGATACAGGGGCAGGAAAGCTAGAAGCAGGAAATGGCTGGGGTGTTTCTCTGACCCTCCTGTTAGGTCTTCTGCTTGGGTCTGGAAGAAAGACTGTAGTAGCAGACATGCTCTGCAGCTGTGGAGGAAGCAGAGGAGATTTTTGCATTAGGAGGAGACGCAGGGATCTGGAACTGTGTGCAAGTCAGGAAACTTGACACCAGCGAGAGGAGGCCACAGAAGAAGATAAGGTTCTCTTTGTAGACCCTGTACAAAGGAAATGTACAAGAGGAGAGCAGGTGATTAAGAATCATTGTGATGGAGTAATCAGAAAAATTATGAGTTATACTTACATGTTCCTTTGAAATAGGCTACTTTCGGACTTGATGTTTGTATCTGTTCTTTCTAAAATTTTATTTTAAAAAATATAAAATTGTGCTAATTTCTTTTTCACCACAGCTAATGTTTAGGATCCGGAGTCCAAAGCATCTACTGCCACCTGGTGGCAGAGTACACCACCTGTGGGATTTGAAGTTGATGGGGGTACACATTGATTGAAAATTGATTCTGCAGCCAAAATATGGAACCATAAAATATTAAAGTTGTTAGAGATCTTAAAAATCACATAGTTTTGCTTCTAATTAAATCCAATATCTTTTCATATAGAAGCTCTTACTTGAATGCCTCTAGTAACAGGGAGCTCATGATCTTGCCTGACAGACTATTCTGTTGTCATTCGTTCTATCAGACTGTTTCTTCTTTTTATTTATTTTTAATAGGAAGAATTACTTGTTTTTATTTACCCTGGTTTTTACCCCTGGAAAAACCCAATATAAGTTTTCTGTGTCATCTGCATTATGACCCTTCAAATATTTGAAGCAGCCTATCTCCGCATGATCCTGTTTTGAGGTTAAACAATTGTGGTTCCTTCGATCTTTATTCTGAAGTCATGCTTTTCAGACTCCCCATAGGCATATCTTTCCCCTAGTTGCTTTCTACTTTGCCAGTGTCCCTGCTTAATTGTGCTGCCAGGCTTCGATCCAACACAGTGCTACAGACTTGATCAGCTAAGTGATCCCTGGTACTTGCAGGCTACCTGGACGCCAGACTTCAGATGCACTCTGTGTGGTATGAATTAGCTTTTTGTAGTCTTTACACAATGCTGACACCTCTTAGGTTTGTGGTAATGGAAACCCCAAGAATTTGTGTCCTTCCCCCTATTTTTGAACTTTTTTTTAAAAGCGAAAAGCGAGACTTTATAGCGGACACTGAATCACACAGTTTAACACAATACATTCTGAATTTCACATGTTACAGGTAAAGTGAAAGCCCTTTTTGACTTCATAGCAATTAATTTCTCCCTGGAGGTAGATCGTGGTAGCAGATGTTCGGGACCTTCCAGACCTTTCCATGCATTTGCTTATATGTATATCTATCTATCTATATCTATATATATATCTGTAGAAATTTGTAAATCTCTGTGTGTGTATGTCTGAAGTTAACATATCAGGCTTTTCATATCATTTTGCAACTTTTTTTTTCATGCAATGACATGTCTTGAAAATCTTCTGGGTAGTATTTCTCACTGTGGATATTCCCTAGTTGTCTTAGCAATTCTTCTGTTGTTTCTGTTTCTTTTACTTTTATTTTTTTACCATTATAAACAGTGCTGCAGTGAATGTTCGTGAACAAACAGGCACGTACACAAGTATTTCTCTAGGGTAGATACAAAGGACTGGAATTGCTAAGTGAGTGATAGGTACATTTTTTATTTTAAAATGTAGATCTCAGGCATAAAGCTTGCCTTTGTTAATTTTGACCTGGTGTTCAAATCTGCTAAGATAAATTTACATATTGATTTTGGTCATCTCTTACAATATTAAGCTCACTATACCAGTTTTGTGTCATCTGTCCATACTGTAAGCATATCTTTCATCTTGCCATCTTAGGAACTTTTTTTTTTTCAGTCAAACACAACAGTCAAGGGACGAGCTTTGTGGCTACCACCAGAGACCTGCATCCCACCTAAAGCTCACTGTATTGTCCTAATAAACACTCTTTGGGTCCTGCCATTTATCTACAGCAATTCCATCCAACTGTACTCTTATCCTGTTCATTTTTCACTATCTTATCTACAAGAATATTGTGGAGGACATTTGCCAAAGGTTTAGCAGAGATCCAGACGCACACTATATAATGTTCTTCTGCCCACCCACCCTCGTGTGTCTGTCACGGAGGGAAATGAGGATGATATACATTGCCCAAGATGAGTGTCATTTAAAGTATATGCAGGTAACACTTTAATGAGTAGTGTTTTTATGTACCTCCATGGAAAGTGTTCATTCCAACTCAAAGATGTTAGGAAAAATAAACTATCTGTTCTCAAATTACCCTTCTTACCTATATGTTCCCAAACCAGTTGGTCTCCCAGGGAGACTGTGTCTTGTGGCAGAGACACAGCAGCCTTAGTGATAAGCTCAGTACCTAGGGTTATATTTCCAGTGTTATTCAGGCTAATTTACGGTATACAGAGATATAGTCACATGGACACACCCAC